>NC_134356.1:328627845-328971568 GCF_048569485.1 Anomaloglossus baeobatrachus | reverse complement strand
GAAAAGGGCTTGTAAGGCCTTATCATGTGGAATACAAGGGTATAATGAGATCACATCACTGGTAATCCAAAATGAATTTGTGGTCCAGTTTATTCTGTCTAGATTTTGTAATAAACTTTTGGTGTCCCTAATATAGCCAGTTGCACGCTTCATAAGGGGTTGGAGGATGTTGTCCAACCAGTCACTGAGATTGCTGGTTAAGGAACCCGTACTGGCCACAATCGGTCTCAAAGGAGGTGGAAAAACGCCTTTATGTATTTTGGGAAGCCCTTGGAACACCGGGCATATAGGTTTGTCAATGAGGAGATAATCATAGGTTTTTTTATTTATGATGCCCCGGTCAAACCCATGTGTCAATATGTTCTGTAACTTGCCCAGGAAAGCAGTCGAGGGATCACTAGATAAATGCCTGTAAGTAGTGGCATCATCTAATATGGAGTTTATCTCCCTTTCATATAGTGAACTGTCTAATATGACCACCGATCCCCCTTTATCCGCTTTCCGAATCACAATATATTCATTATTTTTAAGGGACTTAAGAGCAGTACCCCCATAGTGATAGATCGGTCAATTTTTCCTCAACGGATTTGGATTCTACCGATGGCAGTGTGGGATCACATGAATCTGCCAGAGATACCTATTTCCCACGGCATACAAAAAACTCATTGCCCACAAGGAGCGCAAACCGCGGAGAGGGGGGAGGAAGCATAGACATTACAGAAGAGAGATATCCCCTACGCTCCAGGAGACGCCGATTTTGGAGAAATTAAATAAACCTGAATCCCCTGATATTGCCATCATTAACCTTTCAGCTTGTTCCTTGGATTCCTCTCAAATTAAAATCTTACAGAAAGGTCTCAACTTTGCTCCCACAAACCGAGCCAACCTTTTTCAAACTATCAAGGATGTGAATAAGTTTATCAGAAATTTAACCGTTAAGAGACATTTTTTTAACACCAATAAAGAGACTCAGGATGAGGACTTCGTCCCAATGACAACAGTGGACACCATTACTCACATTCCTCTTCATTTGGACCTTAAGGAACAGATTGCTATTTCCAACCTTCAGGATTTGGGAGACCCATCTCCTGTATTAACTGAGCCCCCTCCTTTTTCCACTAGTAATCCATATTTTTACCCTGTGGCCTCCAGAGTGCCAGCTATGGACACCTTTCAGGATGTTATTGAGATGGAGATCAGACATATTCTAACTTCTACCTCTGAATTTAGAGACAATCTGTCTATTTCAGACAGAAAGGCTCTTAAGTCCCTGAAAAATAATGAATATATTGTGATTCGGAAAGCAGATAAAGGGGGATCGGTGGTCATATTAGACAGTTCACTATATGAAAGGGAGATAAACTCCATATTAGATGATGCCACTACTTACAGGCATTTATCTAGTGATCCCTCGACTGCTTTCCTGGGCAAGTTACAGAACATATTGACACATGGGTTTGACCGGGGCATCATAAATAAAAAAACCTATGATTATCTCCTCATTGACAAACCTATATGCCCGGTGTTCCAAGGGCTTCCCAAAATACATAAAGGCGTTTTTCCACCTCCTTTGAGACCGATTGTGGCCAGTACGGGTTCCTTAACCAGCAATCTCAGTGACTGGTTGGACAACATCCTCCAACCCCTTATGAAGCGTGCAACTGGCTATATTAGGGACACCAAAAGTTTATTACAAAATCTAGACAGAATAAACTGGACCACAAATTCATTTTGGATTACCAGTGATGTGATCTCATTATACCCTTGTATTCCACATGATAAGGCCTTACAAGCCCTTTTCTTCCATTTGGAAAAATATAGCTCTTTAGATGACCATTTTAAGGAATACATTCTTATGGTTACTGGGTTCCTTTTGAGACACAATCACTTCCAATTCAATGGTTCCTATTATCTCCAGATTTCAGGGTGCCCTATGGGTGCTAGCTTTTCTTGTGCCCTGGCCAATATCTATATGGCATACTGGGAGGAGCATTATGTCCACATCGATACTAATCCTTTCTTACATCAGATCTCCTGGTATGCCAGATATATCGATGATCAGTTATTGATATGTAACACCCATGACCAGGGCACACCTCATGAGTTTGCAGAAGCCCTTAGCCTGTATTTTAACAACAACGGTTTAAATTTGAAGTTTACTGTAACTGTTCATTTACAGCAGGCACCTTTTTTGGACATTTGTCTATTTGGTAACCCCATAACTGGTACCATCGGTTCCACTCTCTATAGGAAACCCATTAGTGGCAACACATCCCTTCATGCGGATAGTTGCCATATCCCCCACACTTTACTCAATCTTCCTGTGGGGGAATTTTTTCGGGCAAAGAGACTCTGTTCTTCTGATCAAGCTTATTCCATAGAAGCTTCCCACATTAAACATAGATTGAGAACTAGGGGCTACTCTAATCAAACTATCAATAGAGCATCGTCCATAGTAGATAATCGGACCCGTTCCAGTTTGTTACTAGACCGCATTAAACCTACCACATACAAAGAGAAGATCACTTTTTCTACTCCATACAGCGTGGATTTTTTCCACATTAAAGATACGATCTTGCGGTTTCTTCCCCTTCTTGAACAGGATGTTACACTGAGGTCTGTTCTTTCTAAGGGAGTTAATATTGTTGCGAAGAAAGCTTGCACAGTTGGTAACATGGTCGCACCGACCGCTTACACAGTTCGTAACCCTAAGAAAACATGGCTTAGTGTCTCAGGTTCTTACAAATGTAATTCCAATCGTTGCGGTCTATGTAAATTTATGAATAACACCAAAACCATTACTAATGTTGACAATACAGACTATAGAATCAACACATTTATTAATTGTGCCACTACTCATGTAGTGTATAAAGCCACATGTTCCATCTGTAACATGAGTTACATCGGTTGTACATCCAGACCTTTAAGGATCAGGATATCTGAACACACTAGGATAACATCCCGCCTTGAACCAACTACTTCTAACAGTTTTCCGTCACAAAAACGTTCCCTGTCGGGTCTTACCCGACACTTCATGGAGCACCATTCAGCAGATTTTTCGTCGCTCACAGTTACTGGTGTTGAATTTGTTCCCAAGCCATTTCGAGGAGGGGACTGGTTTCAGGCACTTTTACATACAGAAGCTAAGTGGATACTTAGGTTGAATACCAGACATCCGCATGGCCTGAACTATCGTTCTGATTTGAGATATATTTTCTGATTATTTATTCTGTCCATTTCCTCATTCACCCCTATTTCCCCCCCCCCCCTTTTCTCCTTCCCTCACACTTACACCCCCCCCCTCTCCTTCAATTAATATACATATAGATAAATAAATACATAATTAATTAGAATTTAATAATAATAAAATATATATAAAAAATTAATTATTTAGCCCGCATGTTTATTTTACTGGGAGATATTGTCATTTTCCAGTTGGGTTTCCTTTCATCATTCACATTATATACATTTCATTTATATACATTTTATATTTCAGCATTTTTTGCCTTGTTTATTGTTCCCCCCTTCCCCTCCTTCCCCTTAAAATAATATACTTTTATATAAATATATAAATAATAGAAATTAAATAATAATAAAATTAATATAATAAATAAATTATTTAGCCCGCATTTTTATTTATTTGTGAGATTTTGTCATCTTCCAGATTGGTTTTTTTACCATTCACTTTATATTCATATATATACAATTTATATTTATATTTTTTTACTTTGTTCATCGTCCCCCCCCCCTCCCTCCTTTTAATAAATATTCATATAGATAAACATATAAATAATTAATAATAATATAATAAAATAAATATATTAAATGAATCATTTAGCCCTTTCATTTATTTATCTGTTATATTTGTCACCTTTCAGATTGGTTTTTTCATCATTCACATTACATAATTTTCATTTATTTATTTTTTACATTCAATAGGAAAATAAAATTTTTTTTTTACCTTTGTTCATTTTTTCCCTTCCCCCCCCCCCCCCCCCTCTTCCGCTCTCACAGGTAACATGTCATACTATTACAAAGGTTTAATTTGGATCATTTTACCCGTGTATTTTTATTCACAAGATCTTACCGTCATTCAAATTGACATCTTTATTATTAACATCTGATACACTTCGTACATAATTATACATATGTATATATATATATATACATTTTATTTATTAATTATTTTGTCTCTTGTTAATTTTTTACCTTGTGATTATATTACATGGGTTTCATTTTTTCATTTATTGATATTGATTTTCATTCATTCATCTGCTGTGGTTAGGGAAGATATGCTAATGTTGCTTTTTCTGCTTATAACCTATTTATTTCATGTGATTTTTTGGCTAAGATTTTTCTATATATGAATGTTTCTATTTTTTATTTATAACATTATGATTGTATATTTACATATTTATTTCATGTATGTTGAGTGTCCTTTGTCCTTTTGATTAGAGCGGGTACAGGTGGTTTGCCCTTTTCCTTCCACTTACGGACTTTTTTCATTTCCGCCCCTTTTTCCTGGTGTGTATTTCATTTCCTCCCCTATATGAGTTGCTTCCAGCTAAGCATAGGTCACTTATGATTAAGGACTCAGTTGTTTTTACTTTCCTAGTCCGAAACGCGTAAAGTTTTGCCTATGCGCCTGTTGTAAATAAGTTTCCCTACTCCCGGTCTCTGATGATCTTTTAAATTTTTGAAATAAAGGATGATTTTTTACTTTTAATCACGAGGATTTGTGCTGGATCCCTCCTTCCTATGTTCCATTTCCCACTACCTTGGCTGGCCTGGACCTTCCAGCGGATCCGTGCACTCAGGAGATCACAGCAGTGGAGTCGGCAGGTGAGCTGAAATACCCTCTTCTTACGTCTAGTTGCTTACTGACCAAGGCCCAGCCTTTGAAGCGGAGGTGTTCCATGAGTTCTGTCAGCTGTACGGCTGCAAGAAGATCCGGACCACGCCTTACCATGCCCAAACCAACGGTATGTGTGAGAAGATGAACCATTTGGTCCTTGGCCTCCTCAAGACGTTGCCACTAGAAGAGCGGAACCTGTGGCCGGAGAAGCTGCCTGACCTGGTTGATATGTACAACAATATCCCGTCCAGCTAAACGAAGTGCACCCCAGCATATCTGATGAGGGCTCGCCCCGGCCGACTGCCGGTGGACCTGGAAATGGGACTGGAAGCCCCTGAAACACTCCCCTCGACGGCTGAATGGGACACCCGGCGGAGGGTTCAGTACCGACAGATTCAGGAATATGTGGAGAAGAACTTAAGTCAGAGTCGGGAACAACAGGAGCGGCGCTTTAACCAGAAGGCGTCCGCTGGCCCTTTCCAGCCTGGAGATGTGGTGCTGAAGCGGAAGAGGAGAACCCACAAGCTGGATGATCAATGGGAACAAACCCCATTCGTCATACAGCCCACAGGATGGGAAGATGGGAAGGCCTACCAGATCAGTCGTGATCAAGGGGGCACTTTGGCCACGGTTTCCCGGGCCCATCTGAAAAGGTGCCCACCAGCATTGAGGGCAACGGCTGAAGAACCGGTTCCTCCAACCGCAGAGAAGGCAGGAGAGGTAATCCACACCGTGATGGGTGACTTCCCAGCGGATTGGCCTACACAGAACGGCGCGGTGATTCTTCCAGTGATACTATTCCCACAACCCGTGGATGAAGAAATGATGGAGGTGGTCAACCGTGAGCCAGAACCAGTGCCCAGGGATGAACCTGTGCCCAGCTCCCCTATGCCTCCGCCTGCCCCACATGATAACAGGGAAGAGAGACTGATTGTTCCCTCTCCCCCGCTGCCTGTCACCACTGATACCGGACCCCGGAGGTCCACGCGCCCCAACCTAGGTAGACCCCCACTTAGGTACAGGGAAACCGTTCTTTAAAAGGGGGGGGGGAAAGAGTATGTGTGTTGAAAAGTTTTAAAAGTTTGAAAATGAAAGTGAATGATTACCGAATAGTAACCTGATTATCCAACTGTGATTTGCAACCGGCCGTTGCCGGCACCGTTGTCCCCGTGGGGACCGTCTAGAAAGTTTTGCATAGGAACTCCTATGGACAAGCCCGAGAACTTGCAGGGCAACCACAAACTCAGTGGCTTGTAAATAAGTTCCATTACCGTTACCGCAATTGCCGCCTCCGGAGAGGCAGATTGGAGGGAGGGCCCGCAGTGGAGCAGGCTGGGGCCCAGCCACCACAGGAACCGGTGGCTACCCTCTGGTGGTTCCAGGGGCTCCCCATGGATGTGGGTCCCCTGGAAAGGACAGATCCCGCTCGGGTAACTTGGTGCAGGACTGGGGTCAAGGGGTGCTGCCTGTTTCTTAGGGGCAGCATCAGGGCCAGGTTACTTGGGTGGGTGAGAGCGGAAGCCGTAACCGTTAACCGTTTGAAACCGTTTAAGAAAAGTGCCTCCCGATGTGGGATGATGTTATTCTACTTGTATGTGTTACCGTTTTTTTATCTTTTTCAGAAAAATAAAACCGGTGTTGGACGGGCAGCCCGAGGACGGTCTGCGTTTTGCTAAGGGGGAATGTGACGCCCTGGGCAAGCCAGGGGTCACAGGTCACAACATCACCACACACCCCACATTCCCTGCAAGAACACCGTAGTCAGAACACAAACCCTTGTTGCCTTCCCCTGGGGCTGATGTCCACACCAGGGGGTGAAGCCAGGTGGTTGGTCTCCACCCACCAAGGAGTTCACAGTCCTGGAGGAGGGAAACACAGGCAGTTTTTAGTTGGAGTGTTGAGTTGAGAGGAGTGGAGGAGTGGAGGTGAGAGCAGTGAAGTGGCAGTAGAGCAACCAAAACTGACTGAGAGCGTCCGGGTGTGTGCCCCGGACGAGATAGCAAGGTTGACAGATGGCGGTGACCGTCTGCAGTGGAGGCTGATCGGAGTTGCCGAAAGGACCGTGGACGGGTAGTGGCCCGGCGGTACCGGAGCGGTGCACAAAGTGAGGCCAGCACCATTGGCAGGGGCCTTTCGGATCCCGGCAAGGCTTGGAGTCGCCGTACAATTTGCCAAATCCGTCAGTGAAGGGGGCCTCCTGGGTCTCTAAACAGCAAAGTCCCGATTGAAGGCAAAGGTCCAACCGTGAGAGAGGGACACCGCCACCGCCAAGGCACCAGTACCTCAGGGCCAGCGCCTGCGGGCAAAGAGGGGCTCCTCCGGCCCATATCCAAGCCGGGGAGCGGGTTACCGGTGGGAACCCATCGCTACCAACAACCGTATTTAGGTGCAGGGAAGAGACAGTCACCGCTAACTTGCAGGGAACATCAACACCCCAGCCGTCCGAGGGACCTGTCCAACCAGCCGCTTGTTTACCGTCAACTGTGTCATCATCCTTGGGCTGAGTGAGTACCTCTGTGCCGTACGGCACCGCGCTGCCCCTGTGTCCCTGCACCTCAACAGGCCCCATAACCCGCCTGTCAACCATCCCAACTCAATCACTGGGCCCCGGGACAACCAACCCCTACCCACGGAGGGGGAAACTAACATCTAGCTGCTCCATACCATCACTCCCGGGATCCCCGTCCAGAGCAGCGGTGGTGTCCACACAATCACCACAACCGTGGGTGGCGTCACGGACAATATAAATCCCCAGAGCCAATCCCCTTTTCACTCACGGGCGAGGAGCGCCGCTCGAGTCCCCGGGATCCGGCCCATCGCTCGGGCCACCGAGCAGCAGCAGGCCGCAGCGGCAGCGGCGGCCGGACCCGAGCAGTAGGGAGAGCGCGGCGTCCTCTCCTCCGCCCGCGACACTAATATGCTAATGGAGTCGACTGGCAAGGGGAACTAATGCCAAGGCGACTAGTCCCCGCGCTCATTAGTATACAGTAAAATATCTTTAGAAATACTTTTTCTAAAGATCTCTTTATATATGCTAGTGTATACATGGACAGCTAGGCAGGGATTAGCAATATTCACCCAGAACTGCTCGTGGTTCTAGGTGCATATTGGACTTGACAGGTTCCCTTTAATAGTTTTAGCTACCAATGGTTGGTAAATGTCTCCATGCTGTTCGTGGAGACACAATGTGAAGATATGTGCTATATAAGGACAGCCCTGGTCTGCTGCATAGTATCACTTGTCATACTCAGGTTTTGCAATCTTTTTTCTTTACAATGAGAATACATATTAATGTTTCTCTCAGGCAACCATGTAAACTTGGGTCTGTTGTAGATTCTTATTCACAGTAAAGCAAAATTTGTTATAAAATAGTAAATTGATCCACTATTTTTTACAACAAAATTAATTAATATCTTTAATGTTACAGTATATATTCCATTACAAACATTACAAAATAAAAATTCCAGTCACTACCTGAGGCAATGATTGCAGCATGATCCTCCCATTACCCTCTCACAGCACACATACACAAAAGAAGAGATCCTACTGTTATTTCAAAACATTTTTGTTTTTCTTTTAATTTTACCTATCCTTTGCGTAGGCATTGGCAAAGTATTTGATACATAATCAGATAACTTTTGTTAAGTTCAAGTGAGTATTATCAGATAGTTTTCACTGGAGGCATGTACTTCTTCCTCCTGTATGATGCTGACCAATCGTAAGCAGGCAGCAATACTGTCACGTTCGTCTCCCTGCTGTTTTGAGACTACTGACAACCTTAGGACTGGAGCCTCCTATCTCCATCTAGACTTCTCATTTAAACAAAGTTTCCTTTCCTTTGGCGTCTCATGAGTTAATTTCAGTTTTTGTTGGCAGCAGCTCATAGCCGTGCAGGTCAGCTGTAGCTGCTTTGAGCCCACACCCATTTTCCGTATTTTTCGGACCATAAGCCGCACTTTTCCCCCCCCCAAATGTTGGGGGAAAGTGGGGGGTGCATCTTATGGTCTGAATGTGGCTGCGGGGAATGTGGGTGCTGCGGTGAAGCGGGTCATCGGGGGCACGAGCAGGCTGTAGCAGCCTGCCGTGACCACGTGGACCCGCTCATTTAATATGCACGCCCATCCCCCGCCCATCATCCCTCAGCGCTGAAGCAGGCACTGACAGGTGGGCGGGATGATGGGCGGGGGATAAACAGCCAGCCCGCATGATCACCCCTGGCAACTACGGCCTGGAGTGATCATGTGCGGCTGTATTCACTGCCCCCGTGCATCATTATCAGCGCGGGGAGCAGTGAATCAGTACACATTACTCACCGTTCCCCTGCAGCATCGCTCATCCTCCCGTCTGTGTCAGCAGCAGCGCCGCTGAGTGGAGCCATCCCCGTTACCCTGCTGCATCGCGATCATCTCCTGTGTATGTGCCGGCGGCTGGGAGGAGACTAGCGGCGCACACAGCAATGACGTCATCGCTGTGCGCACGTGTCCACACGCAGCCGCCGGCACATACACAGGAGATGATCGCGATGCAGCAGGGTAATGGGGACGGCTCCACTCAGCGGCGCTGCCGCTGACACAGATGGGAGGACGAGCGATGCTGCAGGGAGTGAGGTAAGGTGAGGTGAGTATGAATGTTTATTTTTTTTATGTGCCACAGGATGCGGCCATACACCAGGATGGGGGTATATTTTGAGCAGGATGGGGTCATATGAGCAGGATGGGGGCATATGAGCAGGATGGGGGAATATGAGCAGGATGGGGTCATATGAGCAGGATGGGGGCATATGAGCAGGATGGGGGCATATGAGCAGGAAGGGGTCATATGAGCAGGATGGGGGCATATGAGCAGGATGGGGGCATATGAGCAGGATGGGGTCATATGAGCAGGATGGGGGCATATCAGCAGGATGGGGGCATATCAGCAGGATGGGGGCATATCAGCAGGATGGGGGCATATCAGCAGGATGGGGCATATGAGCAGGATGGGAGTATATGAGCAGGATGGGGGTATATTATGAGCAGGATGGGGTATATTATGAGCAGGATGGGGGTATATGAGCAGGATGGGGGTATATTATGAGCAGGATGGGGGTATATAGCAGGATGGGGCCATATGCCATTAAATAGCAGGATGTGGCCATATGGCAGGATGATGGTATATAGTAGGATGATGAACATATACTGTATATACAAGGCAGGAGGATCACTACCAGGATGCGGCACCTTAGTAGAGAATTTGGGGACATTACCCCCATAAGTGTCAGCAGCAGATCCTCGCCCCATAACAGTGTCATGACCACATTTTTTGCTTAAAATTTTATTTTCCTCCTCTAAAACCAGGGTGCGTCTTATAGTCCGGTGCGTCTTATAGTCTGAAAAATACGGTAGTTAGAATTAATTTCTACTCTGGCCAGCCTGGTGAAAGGAGCTGCTGAGGAATTGTCCTGTGCCGATCCATCTGCTACTTTACAGTCCATCTGCTATTTTGAAGTTTTGTGTTTGCATCCTTCTGTTTATTCCCCCGTCTGTCTTTCCTTTCCCTCCGTGTTTATTAGTGTAGTGGTGAGTCTAGTGAACTTGTAGGCCTACTCACTAGGCAGGGTGAGTTTAGGGCCAGTTGAGGGCCCAAGGTATCCTGCTTGCCAACAGGCAGGGACCTCCATTGTATCGTTACCCGGTGTTCCCCCCTTTTTGTTGGTGGTTTTTTTGTAGTGCGTCAGACACCCGTAGGTCTGAATACGTGAGTCATGCGTTACATACAGACATCTCCTACTCCGTGCAGGACAAATACTCAGGAGACAGAAGAACATGCCCCCATCACATCTAAGAGCAGATTTCTCAGTGTGTGAGATGTAATGATATACACCCCTGATCTCCTGGTCTAACCTCCTGCATCATTAGAAAGTGCTAGAGTAGAACACAGAGGACTAATACTTTTTGGATAAGGTCCCTGAAGGGAGAGGGGCAGCACAGATGAGATTAGCTGTATTACATTACAAAACCCTTTTATCCCATAGCACTGTCAGCTCTGCTGTATTGTTCCTCCTTCACACTGCCTGGAGAATATGACAGTAATCACAGTTATGTCTGTTGCACTTGCAGCAACTTGTAATCACTCTGGAGTGAGAGCAGAACAGGTTATTCCTGCGTGAGACACAATGTCAGCCTGCTCTGCTCATATAATGACCTTATCTGTAAGGCATTGTATATTTAACTTACTGTATATGCACCATCATATTCCACAGCACTTTACAAACATTATAATTACGGTCCACCGCTTGGGCTGACAATCTAAATTATCAGAATGTCTTTGGAGCTGTATCATCATATATCACACACTGAGTAATGTGCTGTAAGCTATTTTGGGGGTGTGTTTTTTTTTTCTCTAGTCTGTTGTTGCTTGCTTATGATTGGTCCATGCCATATAGGGGAGAGGTACACGCCCCAGTAAAAACTATCTGATAACACCTACTTTCACTTAACAAAAGTTAACTTATTAGGTGCCAAATACTTTGATTGCTAATATGTTTACAATGGAGACATGGGAAAAAATTCTTATTCCACTCTGTAGTTACATTGTGTCTCCAGTTCAACCTGAAAAATTGGGTGAAATGTTATCTTTAAATTGATTTCTTGAATGGGAAGGCTTCTAAACATTTAAACACATGAAATTGGCATGAAAAAGGGGACTCCAGACTCCTGAAATGGGAGGAAGATTGCATTTTCTCCTAATAGGATAATTTATATATTTAGAAATGCTACTGATTTATACTAAAATAATGACAGCCATGTTTCACTCTTCTGTTAAGAGACCATGTTCTGTATTTTGTCTGTGTAACATATTAAAACTAGTGATGAGCGAGCATGCTTGTTACTACTCGGTACTCGCACGAGTATCACTGTACTCGGGCTACTCGGTGGGGACCGAGTAATCTCGCGATACTCGTGCTGTACTCGTGGTCTTCATCCCTGCATGTTGGCGCTCTTTTGAGAGCCAGCCCTCATGCAGGGATTGGCTGGCAGACCACTGCAATGCCACAGCCCTGTTAGTTGTGGAATTGCAGTGATTGGCCGGCCTGCACAGCGTGACCGAGCCTTTATACCGGCGGGCGCGCTGTGCTCTGCTCACAGCTATCCAGACAGTCAGTGCAGGGAGAGTGTCGCTGCTTCAGGGAAAGGTTTGCGGCCCTTTATAGCTATTTCCGTAGCAGGGCTGCAAACAGTGTGACCAAAAGTCCTTCTCAGGACTATTCTAGTTGTATACAGGCAGGCAGGGTATAGCCAGGTCGGAGTACAGTAGCAGAGTCCTTCTCAGGACTATTGTTGCTGTATACAGGCAGGGTATAGCCAGGTCGGAATACAGGCTAGTGACCAATAGAGTCCTTGTCAGGACTATTGTAGCAGTATACAGGCAGGCAGGCAGGCAGGCAGGGTATATAGCCATTCCTAGTGGTGACCGTATACCAGCCTTCATCATATCTGGGGCTGGTGTACACAGTCTAAACACAGTCCACATAGTGTCAGAGTTCTCGTCATTAATTTTTGCTCCTAAAACCTGTTAGGTTCTTAGTGCGTCCGTGCTTGCATTTAAAAACCGCACGTGTGTGCCTGTCGGTGGCAGCGTACAGGTGCACTTGTGTGCGTTTTTACCAAACTATTATATAACGCACAAGTGTAGTGTATAATACACGTCAGTCAGCAGTGGCTGATAGTGTCAGAGTTCTCGTCATTAATTTTTGCTCCTAAAACCTGTTAGGTTCTTAGTGCGTCCGTGCTTGCATTTAAAAACCGCACGTGTGTGCCTGTCGGTGGCAGCGTACAGGTGCACTTGTGTGCGTTTTTACCAAACTATTATATAACGCACAAGTGTAGTGTATAATACACGTCAGTCAGCAGTGGCTGATAGTGTCAGAGTTCTCGTCATTAATTTTTGCTCCTAAAACCTGTTAGGTTCTTAGTGCGTCCGTGCTTGCATTTAAAAACCGCACGTGTGTGCCTGTCGGTGGCAGCGTACAGGTGCACGATTTGCACAAACTTTGATATAACGCCCAAGTCTAGTGAATACACGTCAGCACAGCATTGCAAAATGCGCAAGGGCGTTGGCAAGGAACAAGGAAGTGGACGTGATGGTGGTGCAGGCAGAGGCCGAGGTCGTGGGCAAGCTCTAATTTTGCCACAACAAAGGGCCACATCTAGTCGCTCGCACGTCCTGTCCCAAATTCTTGGGGACCACAGCAGTACACCGCTCTTGAACCAAGACCAGTGTCAACAGGTTGTTAGTTGGATAGCGGATAATGCTTCCAGTCAGATTGGCACCACCACAAACACTCTGTCTTCCACACGGTCAAGTGTCAGTAGCCATGATACTGCACCGCACATTTCAGAACCTGATCCTCCTTCCTACCACAAGGCTGAGTACACGTCCTCGGACATTAATGATCCCACACTTGGACACTCGGAAGAGCTGTTCACTTTCCATTCGCACATTCTGGCCTCTCGCCAGCTCATGTTGAAGTGGGTCATGAGGAGATCGTATGTACAGATGGCCAAATATTTGAGCAGCCACGTTCTCACGAAGTTGGCAACGTGTCTCAACAAGGGGTGGACGATGATGAGACACAATTGTCAGGAAGTCAGGAGGAGGAGCAGGGTGCGGAAGAGGAAGACGACGTGGTGGATGATCCAGTAACTGACCCAACCTGGCAGGAGGATATGCAGAGCGAGGACAGCAGTGCACAGGGGAAGGGAGGCGTAGCATCCCAACAGGCAGTAAGAAGCAGGGTGGTGGCTCCAGGCAGAAGTCAGGCAACCGTTCCCCGGAACAACAACATGACACAAGGTGCCTGTACAAATGTTAGGTCTTCCCGAGTCTGGCAGTTTTTTAAGTTGGCTCCAGATGATTCTAAAAAGGCCATTTGCAACACCTGCCATGCCAGCATCAGCAGGGGTACCAAAACTAGCAGCCTGACCACCACCAGCATGATCAGGCACATGTCAGCCAAGCACCCGACTTTGTGGGAAGTACAACAGAGTCGAGGAGCAGTGCTTGCTAATGTCACTGCTACGTCTTCGCTGGTTGTGCATGCGAGCCAACCCCCTGTCCATGCTGCCTGCGAACAAGCCTCCTCCGGTCCTGCACCTGCAGTTGCCTACGCAGAAATAACACCATCATCAAGCACGTCCTTGTCCCAGCGCAGCGTTCAGTTATCCATTCAGCAAACCTTTGAACGCAGGCGCAAATACACTGCCAACACCCCACATGCCACAGTTCTAAATGCTAACATTTCGCGACTGCTTGCGCTGGAAATGTTGCCTTTTAGGCTGGTGGAGACAGAAGCATTCTGCGACCTGATGGCGGCAGCTGTCCCACGTTACTCGGTCCCCAGCCGCCACTATTTCTCCCGGTGTGCCGTCCCCGCGTTGCATAACCACGTGTCACAAAACATCACACGTGCCCTGAACAACGCTGTTTCACCCAAAGTCCACCTAACCACAGACACGTGGACAAGTGCTTGTGGGCAAGGCTGCTACATCTTGTTGACGGCACACTGGGTTAATATTGTGGAAGCTGGGACCCAGTCAGAGCGAGGGACGGAACACGTCCTTCCCACACCAAGGTTTGCAGGCCCTACCTCAGTCAGTGTTTCACCCACACTCTACAGCACCGGAATGTAATGCTCTTCAGCCTCCTCCTCCTCCTGCGCATCCTCATCCACTGTACCCTCCACACCAGTCCCAAGCTGGAAGCACTGCAGCACTGCCTCGGCGAAGCGGCAACAGGCTGTGCTGAAGCTAATCTGCATAGGTGACAAACCCCACAATGCAGAAGAGCTGTGGACAGCTCTGAAACAGCAGGCAGATCACTGGCTCACACCTCTGAACCTAAAGCCAGGAAAGGTCGTGTGTGACAATGGCCGGAACCTGGTGGCGGCTTTGAGGCGAGGCCAGCTGACACATGTTCCATGCGTGGCCCATGTGCTCAACCTCGTGGTTCAGCGGTTTCTAAAGTCATACCCAGAGCTGTCTGATCTGCTGGTAAAAGTTCGCCGCCTGTCTGCACATTTTCGAAAGTCACCTACTGCTTCAGCCGGCCTTGCCGGCTTTCAGCGCAGTTTGCATCTTCCGGCTCACAGACTGGTGTGTGATGTCCCCACGCGTTGGAATTCAACTCTGCACATGTTGGTCAGGATATGTGAGCAGAAGAGGGCAGTTGTTGAGTACCTGCATCACCTAAGCCGTCGGGAAATGGGTCAAACTCCACACATAACACCTGAGGAGTGGAGATGGATGTCCGACATATGTACCATCCTCCAAAACTTTGAGGACTCCACCAAGATGGTGAGTGGTGATGACACCATTATTAGCGTCACCATACCGCAAAACTGCCTTCTAAAACGGTCTCTGCTCAAAACCAAACATGATGCATTGCAGGCGGAGCGCGATGAGTTGCAGCAAGAAACAGTAGTGGGTGTGGGTGATAACACACAGCCCAGCCTCGTCTCATCACAACATGCAGTGGAGGACTATGACGAGGAGGAGGATGAAGACATGGAGCAAATCTCCGGCCAAATTGAGGATATGACATGCACACCAGTCATATCCTCGGTTCAGCGTGGCTGGCCAGAGGACAGGGTAGATGAGGAGGAGGAGGAGGAGGAGGAGGAGGACAGCATGTTCAGTCAACGTGTTGGTCAGGCTACTGAAGTCCTGGCTGTTAAGAGTCTGGCGCACATGGCTATGTAGAAAATATACTCCGGCACACTATAGAAAAAACTAAGGAGAAGTCCAATATGATGCTCAATAGTGTCTTTATTTTAAATTTGAATATTGTCCGACGTTTCAACCCGTCAAGGGTTTTCTTCGGGGACTAATATATAATAACAAAAGAGAAAGAAAATACATTGTCACAATAATACATCATTGTTACAAAACAACACATATCACACACAGGTGAAAATCACGTTCACATTGTTACAAAAATTTTGCAAATGCTGAGCTTTTCATAAAGAATGTACATAAAAAATACCCGTGAATTAAATATGGTAAATACAAGGGGATATTTACTTCTCTGTGGAAATCAATATATGATGTGGTTATAGAACTAAGGAGACCAGAAATCAGGACATACCTATGATAGATAAGATTACATTTCCTTAAACGAGCACCGAAAATTGCGTAGGGTAATTTGACACAATGGTGTCCACGGACGGTACTAGAGGGTGAGACATGAATATGTTAATAACGTAAATAAATATAAGACAAGCATAAGAAAAAAGACCTGTGTTTTTAGGGGTTCAAGTGGGTATACCTCAATGGATCAAGGACATCCAATCAAGTGAGTATGAAGAAACGTAAACGACCTTCACTGTTATATAGAAAGGGTTCAATATGTAAATTCCTAGAGGGTCATGTGCCTCATGTTTCTAAATGAGAAAGATCATTTATTTATAAGAAATGAACGCATATGGAATCCAAAAAGTAATTGGTCTATCTGGAAAAATCTTGGTCTATCTTGGATTCCATATGCGTTCATTTCTTATAAATAAATGATCTTTCTCATTTAGAAACATGAGGCACATGACCCTCTAGGAATTTACATATTGAACCCTTTCTATATAACAGTGAAGGTCGTTTACGTTTCTTCATACTCACTTGATTGGATGTCCTTGATCCATTGAGGTATACCCACTTGAACCCCTAAAAACACAGGTCTTTTTTCTTATGCTTGTCTTATATTTATTTACGTTATTAACATATTCATGTCTCACCCTCTAGTACCGTCCGTGGACACCATTGTGTCAAATTACCCTACGCAATTTTCGGTGCTCGTTTAAGGAAATGTAATCTTATCTATCATAGGTATGTCCTGATTTCTGGTCTCCTTAGTTCTATAACCACATCATATATTGATTTCCACAGAGAAGTAAATATCCCCTTGTATTTACCATATTTAATTCACGGGTATTTTTTATGTACATTCTTTATGAAAAGCTCAGCATTTGCAAAATTTTTGTAACAATGTGAACGTGATTTTCACCTGTGTGTGATATGTGTTGTTTTGTAACAATGATGTATTATTGTGACAATGTATTTTCTTTCTCTTTTGTTATTATATATTAGTCCCCGAAGAAAACCCTTGACGGGTTGAAACGTCGGACAATATTCAAATTTAAAATAAAGACACTATTGAGCATCATATTGGACTTCTCCTTAGTTTTTTCTATAGTGTGCCGGAGTATATTTTCTACATAGTCTGCTGTTTCTCCAGAGCACCTGCTATCAGATTGGTTGAGCCAGGTTCTAACCTAGATATGGCGCACATGGCTGACTTTATGGTAAGCTGCCTGTCTCGTGACCCTCGCGTTAAGAACATCTTGGCCGACAATCATTACTGGTTGGTAACACTGTTAGACCCACGCTACAAGGAGAACTTTATGTCTCTTATTCCCGAGGCGGAGAGGTCAACCAAAATGCAGCAGTTCCGGAAGGCCATAGTCACGGAAGTAGGCAAAGCATTCCCCTCACAAAACGCTAGCGGCATAGGTCAGGAATCAGTGGACAACCAAGGCGTACAGCCGAGAGAGGCACAAGTCCAATCCGCCAGAGGTAGGGGAACAGTCTTTAAGATGTGGGACAGTTTTCTCAGCCCCTCACGTACCACAGCCCCTGAGGTGCGGGGTAGTGCCACAAGAAATCCTAAGTTTGCCCAGATGCTCAAGGAGTACCTTGCAGATCGAACAACTGTACTCCGACATTCCTCTGTGCCTTACAATTATTGGGTATCCAAGGTGGACACGTGGCATGAATTGGCTCTCTACGCCTTGGAAGTCCTGGCCTGCCCTGCCGCTAGCGTTTTGTCAGAGCGTGTTTTTAGTGCCGCAGGTGGAATCATTACAGATAAACGCACCCGCCTGTCAACTGAAAATGCTGATAGGCTGACTCTGATCAAGATGAACAAGGGTTGGATTGGGCCAGACTTCACCACACCACCAGCAAATGAGAGCGGAATTTAAAGTTTGTAACGGGAATTTGCCATGTACCTCCACTCACCCATGGGTACACACTTCTGGACTTTGGATAATCGCTGGACTGCTCCTCCTTCTCCTCATGCGCCACCATGATGACCGTTACAAGAGTTAGGCCTTTGTTTCAGGTATACCCCCAGTGGTAAATTTTTTCGCCCATTCTTTGCAGAATGGACATTACAACGACAGGAGACCCGCTCCTTTGCAATGGGAACAATGTTTTGAGGCCCTCATGCACGTCTCTATGCAGGGACAACGTGGAGCCTCCCAATTTTTGGCTGCCCTGCCTAAGGGCTATACTATAATACACCCACTTCCTGACAATGGACACTTAATGTTTTGAGGCCCTCATGCACGTCTCTATCCAGGGACAACGTGGAGCCTCCCAATTTTTGGCTGCCCTGCCAAAGGGCTATACTATAATACACCCACTTCCTGACAATGGACACCTAATGTTTTGAGGCCCTCATGCACGTCTCTATCCAGGGACAACGTGGAGCCTACCAATTTTTGGCTGCCCTGCCTAAGGGCTATACTATAATACACCCACTTCCTGACAATGGACACTTAATGTTTTGAGGCCCTCATGCACGTCTCTATCCAGGGACAACGTGGAGCCTCCCAATTTTTGTCTGCCCTGCCAAAGGGCTATACTATAATACACCCACTTCCTGACAATGGACACTTAATGTTTTGAGGCCCTCATGCACGTCTCTATGCAGGGACAACGTGGAGCCTCCCAATTTTTGGCTGCCCTGCCTAAGGGCTATACTACAATAGACCCACTTCCTTACAATGGGCACTTCAGGTTTACAGGCCATCATGCACGTCTGTATGCAGGGGCATTGGTGAACCTCACAATTTTGGACTGCCCTGGCAAAGGAAAATACTACAAAGACTCAGTTCCTCAAAATGGGCACATTAGACTCAGAGGCCTTTAGGTACGTCTCTTCTCAGGGACATCG
Organism: Anomaloglossus baeobatrachus; assembly: GCF_048569485.1. Lineage (NCBI taxonomy): Eukaryota > Metazoa > Chordata > Amphibia > Anura > Aromobatidae > Anomaloglossus > Anomaloglossus baeobatrachus. Next base: position 328,952,727 of record NC_134356.1, on the reverse strand, counting down.
GAGTGCCACACAATGTTTTTCGTAAAATCTTTCATGTATTGATCTCAAAAAGTAACATACATTAGCTCTATCTCACTATTGGGTATGTGCCCTTAACATTTCCGCCATGAAAAATCATTTTGGTGTCATTTTGGAAGATTTTCTGGTGAGTCCGTAAAAATGGCGTAAAACGCGGACAAAATTGTTCACAGCTGTGACTTTTGAGTGATAAATGCTTCAAGGGGTCTTCCCCATGCTGTTGCCATGTCATTTGAGCCCTCTTCTGAGACTTTTGTGCCATTTTTAGGGTTTTTACATGCTGCCGGTGGTCATTTCACAAAAATACTCGGGTCTCCCATAGGATAACATTGGGCTCGTTGCTCGGGCCGAGTACACGAGTATCTTGGGAGGCTCGGCCCGAGCTTCGAGCACCCGAGCTTTTTAGTACTCGCTCATCACTAATTAAAACCTTTTGCCGGTTAATGTAAATAAGATGATTAGTAAAAAGAACTGTCTTATTCCTAATAGTGAAAGTAAAGTAAATCTGTTGTAATGCTGCCACCAGTGGTATAACACCCAATTCAGAGAACTCAGAAAGTATAGATGTAATTCACTCAGGACCAAAAGAAATAGATGGTAGATACTTTGGGAAAGTATCCAAAAAAATCTTGTGCTGAAATTACAAAGCTCTTGCTTTTGGATAACATTCTGAAAAGGAAAAAAAAAGTCCTATTGTAATCTCTGAATATCAAAGTATTGTTGAAAGTACCATAGCAGCAAGTTGGATTTCATGAATGTGGTTAAAGTTCAGCAGCTGCAATATAAGATTAAAACGACATTACTGCATAAGTAAAAGTCTAGCTGCAATCCCCAGCTGTTAATCTTTTTTCCCCTTTTGCATTATTTTCTGTAAGAAAAAAAATAAAATAGAAATATTAATACATTTTTTTGTTAAGGAAACTGGTCGACTTCACTTTTTCTCTTTCTTGACTCTCTGTTCTTTTCAGAAGTATAAGAAAATGTCACCTCAGAACCTCCTATTGTCCACGGAAACCACAATACATTGGTAGCAGTGGCATGCATGAAGCTCCTGTATACTGTATTCTATGAATAGTGCCATCAAGGAAACATTCAACTTTCAGTTGAGAGACAAATGTCCTTAAAAGATAATACTTGCTTTGTATGCTGCCCCTAGTTAAGTTATTTAACCTGTATGCATATAACATACGGAAGATGTAGAACCTGAATATAGCACAGCGGTTCCTCCTCATGTAAAATATTCTACCAGCTGCACACTATACATGGTCAAATAGTGGTGTCTCCTAAAATCTGACCCCTTATGTGTATATAGCAAGTCTCCAATCTGTGGCTCACAATCAGAGAATCCACTCACTTCTTCATTGTACGAGTGGTTGCTTGAGGATAATGTGAGATCTTTTGCCAGAAGGCTGATGTTCAGTTGTATGCCGACCTTGAATTAATGTGGGGATCTTAAATAGCCAAATTCTGGATCTAAGATCCATGGTGATGATTGGAGAGGTTTGGAAAGAAGCTATGCATGTACAATTCCATAAGCATCAAAAGTAGAACATAAATTCTCCTAGCCGATAGCAGAAATGCCCTCTGGACAATGGTTCTGCCAAAGGAAACAAGTGTTCTTACTTTTGTACATGACTATATTCATGGATAACATTAAATGCCTGTCTACACTCATCTATGATATACTTGTGTATATAGCAAGTCTCCAATCTGTGGCTCACAATCAGAGAATATACTCACTTCTTCATTGTACGAGTGGTTGCTTGAGTATAATGTGAGATCTTTTGTCAGAAGGCTGAAGTTCAGTTGTATGCCGACCTTGAATTAATGTGGGGATCTTAAATAGCCAAATTCTGGATCTAAGATATATGGTGATGATATACACATTCCAAGACTTCTTCCGAGCTGCATCAAACCTCTGGAACGCTCTACCCCAAGAAGTTAGGACAAATCACAACTTACTCAGCTTCAGACGCTCCCTAAAAACGCATCTTTTTAGGTCGGCCTATCTTATTCCCTAGCCGAACTAATTTCACCTAATCCCTCCACAACTTATCAGAAAATAACCCCACGTCAAACTCCATGGCACCCAAATGCATCTCAAGGCTCTCACCAACTGGTCCAGGAAGCCATTATCTATCCCCCATGAGATGGCTGGATTGTCATTGTAAATAAGCACTTGTACCTTGCCCCTCCCCCCATCTCATTGTAGATTGTAAGCTCTCAAGAGCAGGGTTGCCATTTTTCCCTTTAAATATTGTATCTTCTATAATTGTTACTTGTTTGTATATGTTTATGTATATGATATGTATATGTATATGAGCCTCCTGAATTGTAAAGCGCTGCGGAATATGTTGGCGCTATAGAAATAAAGATAATAATAATAATAATCTATATAGTGAAAAATTTTTGTCATGGCAGGGGCAAAAGGCTAAACCAGCCATATAACACAACACACAGGAAGGCGTAAGGAATGCCTTATACAAGGAGCTGCTGATAAGTCTTTGGCTTTACCCAGAAAGAAAAGAGATAGGATGATGGAACTTTACATTTATTCCACATACTCTCTACTGATGTCAACACACATAATTACATAGTTACATAGGTTGAAAAAATACCTACAGTAGGTCCATCTAGTTCAACCTTTCTCAATAAATTCTACACTTCTTACATTGGTATTCCAATTTCTGTAAGCCTAGCTAAAAATGGATTTTGGTTGTGGCTCAAACCAGGCATCCGTAGCAGCCATGGCATCAGAAATGGTGTGAAATATGGTACCCTTTAGGTATTTCTTCAGGTTTGGAAATAGATGATAGTGGGATGGGGCTAGATCTGGTGAATAAGGTGGGTGGTCAACCAGCTGGAAGCCCAGCTCTGCCAGTTTTGCCGATGTTGCTTGTGCAGTGTGAGCGGAGGCATTGTCTTGCAGGAACTTTGGAGAGCTTGCTGCGCCTTTTGGCCTTCAGAGCTGCCTTCAATTGGTCCAAAAGTTCAGTGTAATAACTTGCATTGATGGTGGAACTTTTTTGAAGGAAGTCCACTAGCAGCACGCCCTCCTTATCCCAGAACACAGACGTCATCACCCTAATGGCTGATTTTTGCACCCTGAATCTCTTTGGACGAGGAGAACCACTGTACCCCACTTTTTTGACTGCTCCTTGTTTTTAGGGTCATACAAATTAATCCAGGTCTCATCCATAGTGACCAGTCAATCCAGGAAGTACTTATCAGTCCGGAAACATTGACAAATGGACCGGGAAGTTTTCACTTGCATGCGTCTCTGATCTGTTGTCAAACATTTGGGAGCCCACTTTGCAGATAGTTTCCTCATGTCCAAATGTTCATGGATAATGACACAAACACGTTCATGGGAAATTCCCATAATATCTGCTGTTGCTTTAGCTGAAAGTCATCAATTCTCCAGTATGAGGTTGTGCACATCATTGACGATCTCCGGAACAACAACCACTCTCTGTCGTCCAGGACGTTCCTCATCATTGGTGCTGAACTGGCCAGTTTTAAAATTGGCAACCCAGTTCTTAACTGTGGAATATGAATTGCATTGATCCACTAATGCCTGCGACATATCACCATGAATATCCTTCACGGACTTTCTTGCAGAAACAAGAATTGTATCACTCCTCTGCTCTGCTCTCAGTTGCTGTGAATATTGCATTAAACTCTGCCATTTTTGTTTCCCGCGTGCGTTGAACACTGTTGCCATAAGCAATAAACACAAAATTTTGAAAACATATATTAGACACATAAGGCTTTCATGTGATGTAACATTCATTACCATAGAAACAAAAAAAGATCACAAAGCCAAAGACTTATCAGCAGCCCCTTGTAGATAGGGAAAGGTGGGGAAATGGTTACCCATGACAACAATCTGCAGCTCGCCCTTACTGTCCTCACCAATCCTATACAGGTTCCGCACCTGTCGCTGATCAGGAATACCTTGGGCCCTATTACACCCTGACAGATAGACCCTAAGTAAGGGTGGAGGGTATGAACTCTCCATCAACACCACTAACACTAAAGGAAGACACAAGGGAACAATTCACTGGAAACACAACTGCAATCACCAGAGCTCTGGTAGATGGCAAAGACAAACACTTATCTGAGCTGCAGCAACCACAGGAGTCTGGAGCAACAGAAGATGACCTCTCTACGGGCTGCTTCTCACTTGCGAGTTTCTCGCAGTAGAGCAATGCGAGAAAATCTCGCATTGGAATCGGACACATGCTGCTTTTTTGAGAGTTTCTACTGCGAGTCTCTCCAATGCAAGTCTATGGGAGCGTGTAAAAAATCGGATGTCATGGGACGGCACTCACACCATCGTAGTGACATCCGATTTTCCAAATACATTTCTCGCATGTTTCCTAAAACACTGGAAACGAGTGATGTCTCACAATGTCTGTCATTCACTATTCTCTGTCAGTCGGTCTCTCCCTCTCGGTCTCTATTCTATCTCTGTCGGTCCGTCACTATCTCTGTCCCTCTCTCACAGTCTGTCAGTCATTTTCCCCTCCTCTCTCATATTCACCATTCCCCGATCCCCGGCGCGGTGCTGCACGGCATTCACACTGCTGCGGCAGCTTTTACTATTTTGAAAAAGCTGGCCGCTCATTAAACAATCTCGTGTTCCCTGCTTTACCCGCCCACAGGCGCCTATGATTGGTTGCAGTGAGACACGCCCCCACGCTGAGTGACAGGTGTCTCACTGCACCCAATCACAGCAGCCGGTGGGCGTGTCTATACTGTGCAGTGAAATAAATAATTAAATAATTAAAAAAACAGGCGTGCGGTCCCCCCCAATTTTAATACCAGCCAGATAAAGCCATACGGCTGAAGGCTGGTATTCTCAGGATGGGGAGCTCCACGTTATGGGGAGTCCCCCAGCCTAACAATATCAGTCAGCAGCCGCCCAACAGTGACAGCGGGTAACCTCAGTGACAGCTCAGCTCATCGCGATACTCACCTCAGTTGCTGCGTGGAGCTGACAGGAGCGGCTGTGTTTTCTGCCTCTCCGGTCACCTCCATGCAGCAGAGCTGGAAGCGACGCTGGACCATCCTGGATTACGCCGGACATGGAGGACTTTTTGGGGCTTATTAAAGTGGTAAACCAGGGAATTTGTTAGTGTTTTTTATTTCTAATAAAGGATTTTTTCGGGTGTGTGTGTGTTTATTTACTGTAACTTAAAGATTAATCATGGAAGGTATCTCATAGACGCCTGACATGATTAATCTAGGACTTATTGGCAGCTATGGGCTGCCAATAACTCCTTATTACCCCAATTTGCCGACGCACCAGGGCAAATCGGGAAGAGCCGGGTACAGTCCCAGAACTGTCGCATCTAATGTATGCGGCAATTCTGGGCGGCTGCTGACTGATATTGTTAGGCTGGGGGGCTCCCCATAACATGGAGCTCCCCATCCTGAGAATACCAGCCTTCAGCCGTATGGCTTTATCTGGCTGGTATTGAAATTGGGGGGGACCGCACGTCGTTTTTTTTAATTATTTAATTATTTATTTCACTGCACAGTATAGACATGCCCACCGGCTGCTGTGATTGGGTGCAGTGAGACACCTGTCACTCAGCGTGGGGGCGTGTCTCACTGCAACCAATCATAGGCGCCTGTGGGCGGGGAAAGCAGGGAATACGAGATTGATTAATGAGCGGCCGGCTTTTTCAAAATAGTAAAAGCCGCCGGAGCAGTGCGAACGCCGTGCAGCACCGCGCCGGAGATCGGGGATCGGTGAGTATGAGAGAGGGCTGCTAACTTCAGTCACTCAGGGGATTAGCGGTCACTGGTGAATCCTTCACAGGTGATCGCTAATCAGGACGCGGCACAGACAGAGCAGCAGCATGACAATGAAGTCGGGTGAAGTTCACCCGAGTTCATTCTGACAGTGCGGCTCTGTCTGTGTCTGCTGTCATCTGCCATTAAGCTCTGCTGCATGGCTGTCTGTGTCTGCTGTCAGCGGCCATGTAGCAGAGCTTAATGGCAGATGACATAGTAAAAAATATGCATTACACTCGCATTACACATGCATTACACACGCTAGGAAAATCATTAATTTATTCAGAAAAAGCATCGCACTTGCGTTGCACTCGGACCTAACGTGAACTAAAATCAGCCGAGTTTTTTTCAGCCCAGTCGGACCGATTTTACTCGCATAGATGTGTTTCCAGCCTACAGCTCAGTGAGGAACAAACTATAAACTGCAAATATAAACCCAAATATCCCCAGGGAGAGGTTTATAAAGGAAGAGTGTGTATTATCAGCTAGCTCTAAGCCCGAAATTCATGGTGTCACGCCAATATTAGACATGGCCACCATGAATTTCTAGTAAAGATAAAAAAAAACCAGAAAAATATTTTTATTAGAAATAAAACACTTAGTGACTCCATCTTTATTGAAATAAAGAACCCCTCTCCGCAGTAATCCTGGGTCAAGGGTCCCATGCTGTCCAATCCGGATCCAATATCATCTGAAAAAAAAACCAACACACTTCAGTGCAGCGTCGGACTGGCTACCGGAGGAAACTCCAGTAATGCCATGCTTGGATTCAAGACACACACACCACACACAGCGTGCGTGCACACACACACCACACACAGCGTGAGCGCACACACACCACACACAGCGTGCGCGCGCACACACACACACATCACACACAGCGTACGCACACACACATGCACAGCGTGCGCGCACACACACCACACACCACACACAGCGTGCGCACACACACCACACACAGCGTGCGCACACACACCACACACAGCATGTGCACACACACACACCACACACAGCATGCGCGCACACACCACACACAGCGTGCGCACACACACACCACACACAGCGTGCGCACACAGACACCACACACAGCGTGCGCGCACACACACCACACACAGCGTGCGCACACACACACCACAAACACCGTGCGCACACACACAGCGTGCGCACACACACAGCGTGCGCACACACACAGCGAGCGCACACACACCACACAGCGTGCACACACACACCACACACAGCGTGCGCACACACACCACACACAGCGTGCGCACACACACCACACACAGCGTGCGCACACACACACCACACACAGCGTGCGCACACACACCACACACAGCGTGCGCACACATACACACCACACACAGCGTGCACACACACACCACACAGCATGCGCACACACACACACCACACACAGTGTGCACACACACACACCGCACACAGCATGCGCACACACACACCACACACAGCGTGCGCACACACACACAACACTGCACGTACACACACACACACTGCGCACACACACACAACACTGCGCGTACACACACACACACTGCGCACACACACACAATGCACACACATACTGTGCACACACACTGCACACACTACACTGCACACACACTGCACAGAATCACACACATAGCACAGACACACACACTGCACACAAACATAGCACATACACACAGCTGTGAGTGCTTTCCTGCGGTGACCTGGCATTCAGAAGGTGAGCTCAGGTCAACGCAGGGGCGCACACACAGCATTGTGAACTCACCTGTGCCCCGGTGTCCTAGGCGGCTGCTGTGCTGGTAGCGTAGCAATCGCGTCCTCCTGTCAGCTGATCTCCAGTCCTGTTGTAACCGTGCGCGCTCCCGCGGTCACAACGGGATCTGAAGAAGCGAGGGCACATGCGCCGCCCTCTTGTGCACCCGGCTGCACGGTACAGCGGGCTTCAGTAACATGGCGCCGGAGATAAGCGCTATGCGCAGGCGCTAACTCCGACGTCATGTCACTGAAGAGGGAAATTTAAATACAGCCAGAGAGAGGGAGGAACAGGCAGCGGGGGGGGGGGGACACGTGCATAACACGCCCGGACTGGTGGGGGGGCGGAGATACACGTGCATAACACGCCCGGATATTAGCAGCAGAGGTGCACATGACAATCAAAAAGTGCACGAATTTTCAAACTTTATAAAGTTGGATTTCGCTGCCTAAACACCCGAGCTGCCCCCTGATGGTATGTTCACAATGTGCCTGATAGTGCCAGTACTGCACTGGCTGCACCTTATACACGAAAAAACATGATGTTTGGTTCCCTTTAAAGGTGACCAAGCACACTACAGTCATTGATGGCACACTTTATTGGACGACCACTGTTTCTTCCAACGACTCAATATACATGCATTCTTGGTTTGGATTTACAGAGGGTGACACATTAGTGAATTAGCTTTCATTGGGCAGCATGACAGCTCAGTAGTTAGCACTATTACCTCAGAGGGTTGTAGTTTTTGGTTTAAATACACCCAAGAGCAACATCTTCATGAATAGCGAGGACTTGGACACATTGGAAACCCCAGAACCAGGAGGATGGACCATCAGATGAAGGCAGATGAACCACGGTGTTTTGAAAAGATAAATGTATTATATTAGCAGAGTTTAATAACAGTCCTTTATGCTTACTACAACTGATGGGTTAATTCATAAGGTGGCTAGCAGAGGGTTAATCAGCAGGACTGAGGGTATGCATGGATAGCAGGAGGAATGCAGGATGGCTGTACAGTGTTAACAGATGGTGGAGCACCTCAAACCACAACTAATAGCTAGAGCCTCAGTACTAAGACAGTGGTATGTCTATAATTGGGCCTTAAAAAGTCTAAGAGCCTACTAACATTTAAAACCCAAAATTGAGAACAGCAAAAGGTGGAGGCCACAGGTGAAGGGAGACGATCCGGGCTTTGCTGAGAGTGGTGCATAACACAGTGTTTTTCTGTGATTGCTCTAAGTTAGAATCTAATCTTCCCTGGTTGTAGCAGGAACAACTCAGTAAATAAAGTGTTTATTTGGAAATAATTTAGTTCCCTAATTTATTACCCCATACACCCTAAACTTGGGAAAAGAGCGGGCCTCACATTGATATGCACCTTTTGACTGAAAAAGTGCCTGGCATCTTTTTGTCAAGCCTTTAAAGATAGTAAGATTAAAGTGTGTGAGCTGCCTACTTCACTTAAGTACTTTTTCCGTGAAGTTGCATTCCAATGCTCCTGGGAATGTCATCAAGAATTCATTGCCTGTTGTGAAATACCTCAAACTGTGCTGAAGATAATTGAGCATCCAGGTACCACCTTGCACCATTTTTTTAAGAACACATGGCTTGAAAAAAATTACAGCACATTTATCTAAGGGTAAAATACCTTATAAAAAATACATTAAAGGAATTTACCCAACATACATTTTTGTTTTATATCAGCAGGACAAGCCATTTTTGTTTGACAAATAAAGTCTGACTCCTCGATCCACTACCTTTTGGTAAAACAGGGGGCCCCTGATTTTCTTCTGAATGTAGTGATTGCAATTCACCACGTAACTATTTCGCTAGGTACAGGGAAGTACAAAGTGCACAGCAAAAGGGAAGGGAAAACCTTTGTCTAGGGAGAAGGAAGATTTTGAATCCTGACAGAACCTACTGCTGGTCCCTGGGATCCCTCACCACCCTAGATAGGTTTCAAGCCAATGCACCAAGCCGAATACTTGACCATAGGTATCCCTAGTGCTCGGCCCTAAATTGGGAACGGATGGGATGAGGTCTTTGTCATCTCCTCTAAACAACTACAGCAGACACAAGGGGGACACACAGGGGAAAAAGCATGAACTACTTATACTTCTACTCAGGTAGAAGTCCAGCAGAGCTTTCTACAACGATACTACAGAGGAGTACAAACCACCTGCTTGCAACCTCGGCTTGAAGGAACTGAAAATATCACTAGCACAGTCCAAAGGAAGGAAGGGATATCTAAACACCAAGGTAATACTGATGGTCAACAGCTGGGAGGAAGTCGAGCTCCTGCTGGGTTCAAAAGGGAGAAAGATGAATTCAGCAGGAAAGCTACCTATACCAATGAATACTAACAGCAGGAACAATGGAAAGTCATGGAGCATTCTGTGCAGGCAGACGGTGTGACCTTCTTTGACCAAAAACCACATGACTCTGTCACCCGTGACACATCCGTGACACTATATAAGATACATACAGCTGCACACTAAAAAGACACTAACCAACAAAACAGGGGTCAGGAGACACATTTTCCTAGGAGATCATAGTTCCAAGGATAGATTCACACTTGTCAGACATTTATGACATAATCTGCATACATATAATATGTCACGATTGCACTGTCTGTGGAACTTGACAGTTGTTAAGAAAGTTTCTATGGACAGGCTTAGCACAAGCCAATCCATTACCAGAACCCAGGAGTTGCCCTGATCTTCATCATTTAACCTCTGTACAGGGATTTGGACATACACAAGGAACTATTGGGCTGTTTCCACAGAGTCAACTGCTAATTGGTGGAGCAAGCTGTTGGCAAGAAAGATTGCCAAACAGAGTCGATACCAAGAGGTTATGCCAATAACAAAATCAAAACACAAGCAGAGGGTCAAAATACAATCTGAGGTCAGGAGACACAACAGGAAAACGGACTGTGGCTGTAGACCAGGGGTAAGCAGAACTTATTGACTGACATTTAGAGTAAGTCAGAGGCCCAGAAGTTAAAATAGAAGACATGCTTTCCCAGGGCGCTCAATGAAGAAATAATTAAAATTAATAATTAACCGCTTAGCTCCCTAATTTACTGGAATCAAAAGTTCCAGGAATAAAAACAGGATCATTGTCATCAAACATAACCCACAAAAGGGCTGAAGCAGAAACAGAGGGGACAGGAACTGGCAGAGATGCTACAACATACATGTGTTCAGAAGGATAGTCCCTTCTGAGTGCTAAACAATAAAACATAAATTCATATAGAGTTCAATTATCTTACTTTTGTTATTGGCATACCCAGATATGTTTCAAAAATAGAAAATTAACGTGCGTATTGTAATTATACACTTTGTTTCTAATTATCTAATACGTATTTTTTGCTTTGTACTGTTGAGATTGCAGAGGCTTGAACACGTTTAGGCCATTACATAGCTGGTTGGAGACTACTTTTGATCTTTATAGCGTAACACAAAAAGTTTTGGTGCCAGTGAGAAGACGGTGCAATTATGTGGCTGTAAAGCAAAACCCTTGAAATATTTTTTTTTTACCTACAAGCTTTTAAAGATGCTAAAAAAATAGCCTGTGTTTGTGAAGAACTCCTAAAACTGCCAATTACAACCGTTATTTTTTTTTCTGAACCATTTGTCTAAAAATTAAGAGCACACACAGTATTCATCACAATCACAACAACCTGCACAAACTTCTCCAGCTAAAAAGAAAAGCATGGAAGCTTCAGGTAACCCTTCACCTCACAATGTTTTCACAATCAATAGTTAAAACCCGGGTGTCATCTTCATAAATCTCTGACACTGGTCCTTCAATCTTCATTGCTCTCATTGTGTACACAAAATGCCAACTTCCATTATGCACATTGTGCTTTATACATCTCGTCGACTCCTGCTTTTGGCTGCTCATTGTGAGAGTGGGGTGTAGGGGTATCAATCATCCAGAAATTCCAGGACAGTCCCTAAAGGCCACGTCTCACTAAGCAACATCGCTAGCAACATCGCTGCTGAGGCATAACTTTTGTGACGTAACAGCGATGTTGCTAGCGATGTTGTTGTGTGTGACATCCAGCAACAACCTGGCCCCTGCTGTGAGGTCGTTGGTTGTTGCTGAATGTCCTGGACCATTTTTTAGTTGTTGCTCTCCCGCTGTGAAGCACACATCGCTGTGTGTGACAGCGAGACAGCAACAACTAAATGTGCAGGCAGCAGGAGCCGGCTTCTGCGGACGCTGGTAACCAATGTAAATATCGGGTAACCAAGAAGCCCTTTCCTTGGTTACACGATATATACCTTCGTTACCAGTGTCCGCCGCTCTCACGCTGTCAATGCCGGCTCCCTGCTCCCTGCAGACATAGTCAGACTACACATCGGGTAATTAACCCGATGTGTACTCTGGCTAGGAGTGCAGGGAGCCAGCGCTAAGCGGTGTGCGCTGGTAACCAAGGTAAATATCGGGTTGGTTACCCGATATTTACCTTAGTTACCAAGCGCAGCATCGTTTTCTTGCGTCGCTGCTGGCTGGGGGCTGGTCACTGATTGCTGGTGAGATCTGCCTGTTTGACAGCTCACCAGCCCGTGTAGCGACGCTCCAGCGATCCCTGCCAGGTCAGGTTGCTGGTGGGATCACAGGAGCGTCGCTTAGTGTGACGGTACCTTAGGAACAGAGCACTTTATTGACTTGTCCATAAATTTATTTTTAGACGTCAGTGACTTTTTTTGAAGCTGAAGAAACTTATACAGATTATTTTGGCTATAATTATTATCATATTACAGTTTACAGTGAATAAAGCTGATGTCTTCCATATCAGAATTATGGGCTGTAGAAATGTATCACTTATAATAATGATTTATTATAGTTTTCCAATGTGTTTCTTTTCTCAGCTGTATTTGGCACGAGGAAAAAATCCCACCATGCTGTGTGCGGACACGTAAAGTGGACAAGATTCACCTATTCAGGTATATGGGTGCGATGAAAAAATTGGAAGCCAACCGGACTCTCCAAGTGGCATTCATTTTTTTACAGCTACATTACCATTCTGTAGCAAAGAGCACCGTAAATGACTAGAATAATAGCTGCTAAGAAAGAAAGCATAGTATGTGGACAGCACATACAGTTGAAACCAATAGTTTATACTGTATACACTATCCAAAAAGATGTTTTTATCTATCTGACATGAAATCAGAATAAACCTTTCCTGTTTTAGGTTAATTAGAATTACCAAAATTATTTATATTTGCCAAAATAATGATGAAGAGAGAGAATGTTCAAGCCATTTGTATTCTGCAAAGTCAAAAGTTTACATACATTTCATTAGTATTTGGTACCATTGCCCTTAACCTGTAAGTTGATAGTTGCCCATATCTTACAGATAGAGATGAGCAGGTACCGTAATATTTGTATTCGCTATACTCATGACAAGTACTTTGTAATATTTGTGTATTCATTCCGAATAACAAGTACAATGCAAGTCAATGGGAAATGCTAGTAATTTTCTGCTGGACCCAATAAAGAAGTCTGGGGGCCTGAGGAAAAGGCAGAAATGGATAGAGTGATGAAACTGAATGAGAAGAGCCTGGAGAATATGCCTGCATGCATTTCTGACTCATATATGGTTTCTGGGAATAAAGATGTCACAGTATTACACCACTTTTACAGATGCACAGGAACACCTACCAAACCTAACCTAAATTGCCTTTTATAGGCCCAAAAGGTTAAGAAATATCGCAGAAAAAATGCTACCATAGGCCTCCTGTATCTGTTGTTTCAGGTGCCCCACATCCTGGATCCTGGATCTGCAGTATTGCTCTCGGTGTTTCAAGAGTGGGAGAAGATAATCTCGTTGACAATTCAACACAATAGGCAGCACTTTAAGCACATCCTTCAGTGGGTTACTGTCGTTGCTCCATGTCACAAACTTGTTAATAACTCAATAATGAATAAAGCTACATTAAAATTGAGAACACCATTGTTTTTCTTGTGCAATTCTCTATGTGTTTGATGTGGCACATGACCCCCTTCCCATTTATAAAATTAAAGTTGAATTCAAAATGGCGACATTGCAGATGGCGTCACCCGGTCTCAAATGTTTTGCCTCGCCCATGTACTAAAATGCCTCAAACGGTAAGGCGATAATCAGCAACCACTTCCATTTTATCAGGGTGTATCCATACTTATGGCCGACCCTGTATACATTATATATATATATATATATATATATATATATATATATAGAGAGAGAGATATATATATATATATATCGATATATATATATATATATATATATATACATGTACAGTACAGGCCAAAAGTTTGGACCCACCTTCTCATTCAAAGAGTTTTCTTTATTTTCATGACTGAAAATTGTAGATTCACATTGAAGGCATCAAAACTATGAATTAACACATGTGGAATGAAATACTTAACAAAAAGTGTGAAACAACTGCAAATATGTCTTATATTCTAAGTTCTTCAAAGTAGCCACCTTTTGCTTTGATTACTGCTTTGCACACTCTTGGCATTCTCTTGATGAGCTTCAAGAGGTAGTCACCGGAAATGGTCTTCCAACAGTCTTGAAGGAGTTCCCAGAGATGCTTAGCACTTGTTGGCCCTTTTGCCTTCACTTTGCGGTCCAGCTCACCCCAAACAATCTCGATTGGGTTCAGGTCTGGTGACTGTGGAGGCCAGGTCATCTGGTATAGCACTTCATCACTCTCCTTCTTAGTCAAATAGCCCTTTCACAGCCTGGAGGTGTGTTTGCGGTCATTGTCCTGTTGAAAAATAAATGATAGTCCAACTAAACGCAAACAGGATGCAATAGCATGCCGCTGCAAGATGCTGTGGTAGGCATGCTGGTTCAGTATGCCTTCAATTTTGAATAAATCTCCAACAGTGTCAAGAGCAAAGCACCCCCACACTATCACACCTCCTCCTCCATGCTTCACGGTGGGAACCAGGCATGTAGAGTCCATCTTTTCACCTTTTCTGCATCGCACAAAGACTCAGTGGTTGGATCCAAAGATCTCAAATTTGGTCTCATCAGACCAAAGCACAGATTTTCATTGGTCGAATGCCCATTCCTTGTGTTCTTTAGCCCAAACAAGTCTCTTCTGCTTGTTGTCTGTCCTTAGCAGTGGTTTCCTAGCAGCTATTTTGTCGTGAAGGCCTGCTGCACAAAGTCTCCTCTTAACAGTTGTTCTAGAGATGTGTTACATCACCGCCGGAGTCTCCTCCAGTGACTTCTGCTCCGATCGCCAGGCGACGCCGTGTTCCTGCCGTGGATGGTGCTGGTGATGGGAGAGGAGTCGATGCCAGCAGCACCGGGGGGCGCAGGCTCCGACCATCCACTGGGCTGGGTTATCTTGGGATCTGCAGTACCGCTGGCTGACTGTAGGTGGCGGGTGTCTCCCAGCTGAAGTACCATCATTCAGCTACAGCTAATGGGAAGACACCACACCCTTCTTATTCCCCCTCCTGTCTGCTGGCCTCTGCAAGAGATAGTTCTGATTCTGGCTCATGTGCTGTTTGTTTTGTGATTCCTGTGCGCTGACTTGCTTGTTGTTGACTACCCTTCTGCCTGCTGTTTTGTACCTCGCTGCCCGACCCGGATCTGACCACTGCTACGTTTTCTGTTTACGCCTTTGCCTGCCGATTCTGTCCCTGTTCTGCTGTTCCTGGTTTGACCCTGCCTGACGACTACTCTCATCGAACTGCAGCCTTCCATGTGTAGAGATCTCCAGGGCCTTGTGTAATTCCAAATCCCTGTATAGGGGTTAAAGGGTTTCAGGGTTCTGGGGTCCTGCTTGGTGAGGGGCTTCCCTTTAGTCTGTCCATTACATCCTACCTGAGTCTGTTTATCCAGGCTGGTGTTACAAGATGTGTCTGCTGCTAGAACTCTGTGTGGCATTGACCTGGTCTCTAATCTGAGCTGCTGTTAACCTG
Source organism: Anomaloglossus baeobatrachus (assembly GCF_048569485.1). Lineage (NCBI taxonomy): Eukaryota > Metazoa > Chordata > Amphibia > Anura > Aromobatidae > Anomaloglossus > Anomaloglossus baeobatrachus. Next base: position 328,937,207 of record NC_134356.1, on the reverse strand, counting down.
CGATTTCTGAGGCTGGTGATTTAGATAAACTTATCCTCTGCAGCAAAGGTGACTCTTGGTCTTCCTTTCCTGGGGCGGTCCTCATGTGAGCCAGTTTCTTTGTAGCGTTTGATGGTTTTTGCAACTGCACTTGGGGACAATTTCAAAGTTTTCCCAATTTTTCGGACAGACTGACTTTCATTTCTTAAAGTATTGATGGCCACTCATTTTTCTTTACTTAGCTGCTTTTTACTTGCCATAATACAAATTTTAACAGTCTATTTAGTAGGACTATCAGCTATGCATGCACCAGACTTCTGCACAACACAACTGATGGTCCCAACCCCATTTATAAGGCAAGAAATCCCACTTATTAAACCTAACAGGGCACACCTGTGAAGTGAAAACCATTTCCGGTGACTACCTCTTGAAGCTCATGAAGAGAATGCCCCAAGAGTGTGCAAAGCAGTAATGAAAGCAAAAGGTGGCTATTTTGAAGAACCTAGAATATAAGACATACTTTCAGTTGTTTCACACTTCTTTGCTAAGTATTTCATTTCACATGTGTTAATTCATAGTTTTGATGCCTTCAATGTGAATCTACAATTTTCAGTCCTGAAAATAAAGAAAACTCTTTGAATGAGAGGGTGTGTCCAAACTTTTGGTCTGTACTATATATATATATATATATATATATATATATATATATATATATATATATATATATATATATATATATATATATATATATACCGTATATATATATAGGCCCCTCAAAGTCACATTTGACAGGTCCATAACAAAATCAGATTGGTAAGTTTCCTTATTCTAATTTGCTGCTACCTTTCACCCACCTCTCATCCTAATAAAATTGTGCAAATGTTAAACGTTATTGATTAGTATTATTGTGCTCTATGACTGTCTTTTTAATGATATAAGATTTTAAAGTTTGAAAATTGCTAATTTTTCAAAATTTTAAGCACATTTTAGATATAAAAAAACCCACCAAACATATCAACCTAAATTTACAAATAACATAAAGTACAATGTGTCAAAAAACAGTCTCAAAATCACTAAGGAGGCTGGGGAAGAAGGCATATGGTCCTGAGGAAATTGATCCATGGCTCACAGGCTTAAGGTGTCACACCACCCGTAATCAGGTAGGGGACAGTTCCCCTAGGATCTATTAGAGCTTGCCTTTAGTCTATAATTATTGCTTTATGGTATTGGTCGTCCTGACCTGTTGCTTATTTTTATATATGTATTGTATTGTGTATTTTTGTCTTTTTAATGAAATAGTAATAAAGTGGGTTTTTTTATTGGGCTTTTGAGGTATTTTTGTAAATCTCTTTAGTACTCTGCCCATTCTCATTTCTACTTGTTAATTAATCCATTAAGAGTTTGAAACAATCATTTTAAGTTACACCACATCGCAAGATGGTATCACGATGCAGAAAGCTGTAACTGAGGATTTAACACAGAAAATACCCTTGAACATGTAAAGTGCAGAATTACACTTATCCATTGCATATCTTTGTGCACATGGGGTGACTATTAGGTTAAGAAATGCTGTGTTATGGAAAAAATACCAGAACAAGAAGTAACACTAAATCAATTTTCTTCGGATGTAACATCTAGTTGCTAGCCCAACATATATCCTAAGGAAACCAAAAAAAAAAGTTTACATGGGGGCACCACAGGATACCTTTCTAGCCAATTTTGCCTGGCATACCAATCAGCACTGCCCAAGTCCAGCAGCTACAGAATACTGGTGTGGACACTTGGTTATGAACCTTGTGACATATCCACAAATCTTTTTGTATAATAATCATTAATTTTATATTATTAATTATTATAATCATTTGTATTTTTTATGGCATAACCAAAAACAATGTAAAAAAAAATACAACAATACAGAGATGAAATGTAGGCCTAGCTCTATTGCACCAAAAGGCAAATATGACTGACTTATTTTTGGCGAGAAACAGAATAGCAGATGTGTAGCCAAGGACACAGCTGCAGATTGAATATTGGCCTCTAGCGTTTATTTTCCATTGTCCCTTTCCTCAGGTAAACTGGAAAGTAGAGTGTTGCTGTGCCATATCTATAACATATAAAGACATGAACAAATAACCATAAGCAATGCAAGATGAGAGAAGGCAAAAGTATTGTGTGTTTCAGTGCTGACCATAAAAATAAGGTTTATTTACTCGAGCAAAAAATCATTGATTGACATGTTTTTCTAAATGAAAACAACAAAATAAATTGTATTTAAGATGTTATTAAATATTTAAGGCAAAGTATAAGCATACATTCTGTTTGTGGGGCATTACATAATTACAAAATGAGTTCAGATTTAACATATCTACCTGTATCTCCATCATCACGTGTTGTTGTGCTCATCATTATTTTACACCTAAATGGTTACTGTCATATAGTGGCTAGTGATGAGTGAGGACCACCATGCTCGGGTGTTGGTACTCGTAACTAGTGATAAGCGAGCACCACCATGTTCGGGTGCTTGGTACTCGTAACTAGAGATGAGCGATGTTCGAGGTTCGAGGTTCAGCAATTTCATGTTCGAGTGATTTTGGCAGGTGCTCGAGATCGAACTTGAACTCGAGCTTTTTGCTAAAAGATCGACAGTTCGAGTTACGTTCGAGAACGGCTCAATCACCAAAAGCAGGGCTTTTTACAGCTACAGTGTGCAGGGAGCCATCGCTGGCAGCCTGCGTAAGCTGGTAACCAAGATAAATATCGGGTATCCAAGCAAAGCGCTTTGCTTGGTAACCCGATATTTACCCTGGTTACGTGTGCAGGGAGCCGACACTTCCCCGCTGGGCTCCGCCCCCTCCTGCACACGGCATGTACACACACACACACACACACACACACTCACCTGTCTCCAGCCATGCAGTCCCCGGCACTGATGTCCTCACCGCCACATGGCCCCGCCAGACTCCACCCACTTCGCACTCCGCCACCCGCACACATGGCCCCGCTAGGCTCCACCCACTTCGCACTCCTCCGCCCGCACACATGGCCCTGCTAGGCTCCACCCACTTCGCACTCCACCTCCCGCACACATGGCCCCGCTAGACTCCACCCACTTTGCACTCCGCCGCCTGCACACATGGCCCCACTAGGCTCCACCCACTTTGCACTCCGTTGCCCGCACACATTGCCTTGCTAGGCTCCACCCACTTCGCACTCTGCCGCCCGCACACATGACCCCGCTAGGCTCCACCCACCTCGCACTCCGCACACATGGCCCCGCTTGGCCCTACCCACCTCGCACTCTGCACACATTACCCCGCTTAACTCTACACACCTCGCACTCTGAACACATTACCCCGCTTAGCTCCACCCACCTCGCACTCCGCACACATTACCCCGCTTAGCTCCACCCACCTCGTACTCCGCACACATTACCCCGCTTGGCTCCACCCACCTTGCACTCCGCACACATTACCCCGCTCGGCTTACCTGCGGTGATGAAGTCCCGCCCTCCCAACCTCAGCGCTGTCACTGTCTTCCATGGCTGCTGCTTCACATTTCCTCTCTCTGCCAACCCGAGACTGTGACTAGCGGTGACGTCACAGGCTCCCGCGATACTTGGCGGTCAAGGTGGTCATTGAAGCTAGTGACAGCTCTGCTATCAGCAGTGCTGGAGATCGTCACCGCAGGTAATATACCTCGCTCCTGAAAGCAGCACTTGTCATGCCCTGCAGTGATCTGGCTGACCTATTGATGTTAGCTCAGGTCACTGCATTGCTCTCCCAGCCAATGGGGAACATTCTGTTCTTCATTGACTGGGACAGTGACTATGGTATGGATCATCATGGGAACCTCTTGGATTACAGCAGACCTGGATTTGTTTTTCTTTCTAATAAATTGGTGAAAGAGGGTATGTGTTGGGGAGTGTTTTTTCAAATAAAAATGTGTTTGTCGTCTATTTTTTTTTTATTACTGACTGGGTTGGTGATGGCAGGTATCTGATAGACGCCTGACCTCACGAACCCCAGGGCTTGATGCCAGGTGACATTACACATCTGGTATTAACCCCATATATTACTCCGTTTGCCACCGCACCAGGGCAACGGGACTGAGCTGGGGCAAAGCACAAGGATTGGCACATCTAATGGATGCGCCACTTCTGGGGCGGCTGCGGCCTGCTATTTTTAGGCTGGGGAGAGTCCAATAACCATGGACCTCCCTAGTCTGAGAATATCAGACCCCAGCTGTCCGCTTTACCTTGGCTGGTGATCCAATTTTGGGGGGCCCCCACGTGTTTTTTTTTTTATTAATTATTTATTGAATTTAAAATAACAGCGTGGGGTGCCCTCAGTTTTGGATTACCAGCCAAGGTGAAGCTGCCAGCTGTGGTCTGCAGGCTGCAGCCGTTTGCTTTACCCTAGCTGGCTATCAAAAATAGGGGGAACCTCACGTCATTTTTTTTAAAATGTATTTATTTTTTTTGGTAAATGCAAGGCTGATCACCCCTTAGTGCCACATGAAAGGCACCAAAGGGTGCAAAATTACAAAATGCAGGAGAGTGGGACATGATGTGTTTTTCTGCCATTATAATGACTGATATGAAGTGTACAAGCACAGGAAAATCACAGGAGCGCTCTACGCTGTGAAAAGCGGTAGAAAATGGCACTGGAGTGAACATGTGACCGCCTCATGTAGGTTGAAGCTATGGATCCTGGGTAAATTTATGTATTTTCCCTCCTTCAGTTTTTTTGCAGTGCGCAAAAAAACCGGAAGGCACACGGATGACAAACGGATGACATACGGACCGTATACGGAACGGAAATGGATGCCACATGGATGCACCCGTGAAAAAACGGACCGTTTTTTTTGCGGACCACAAAAACGGATTGGTCATGTGAATGAAGCCTTATTCTAATGTGCCGTTTATAAACAGCAGGCAGAAATAAGTGCGTAGCGTTCCCCACGTCATAAAATCTCTGGGGTTTCAGGGGGTAGCTGAGACCCTGGAGATCATGATTCAGGCCGTTTTTTCCGGTCCCCGCTCACGTGATCACCGGTATACACCGTATACCGATGATCACTTTACAGTAAATGACAGCGCCGGTAAAAAATTATTTATCTCCCATCTGGCATGAACAAACATGTCAGATGGGAGACAAATCTCCTCCCTGGTCCCCTCCGGTCCCTGGTGTCGCCAAAGTGCCCCCCCCGAACTCCTCCCAGAAATCCAAGATGGCCACGCGCACAGCAGCGCGCCGGCCGCATTCACCCTACTCCTCTGATTTCTGGTGCATGTGCCATGACACATGCGACAGAAAACTCCTCCCAAGGCCCTGCCAGGTCACCCCCTATAACCCCACCGGTGTTCCCTGGTGTCCCACGGTACCTGTGCAGCGTTGATCCCCCGCGGCCCCCTCCTTCACAATAGACGCTGCCGCATGCACAGTGTGGCTGTCAGCTCAGCTTCCTGTGTTCAGACACAGTGGTGGTAACCATGCATCTGCAAGCTACTGCAATGCCCTGCTCATGAGGTAAGGAACATAGTTGATCAGGAGAGCTATACTACATTTCCAAATGGAGGTATTTGATTGTATAGTTGCCCTGCTGAACGACTACCAAACATGAGAGTCTGTTATACGCCACAAGAAAACATGTCTAAATAGCGAGCTCTGTTGTTTAGTATTCATTCAGCTGGATAACTGGACTTAAAGGGGTATTCCATCTCCATGATCCTATCCCCAATATATAGTAGGTGGAATAGCAATAATATCAGCAAATACCAATATGTAGAATAGTTCTAGAAAATGGGGGATACGTTCCCTGAGCGTGTCCCCCCATATTCTAGACGGTCCAGAGTCATCGTGGGACCCCCTTATTTTTTTTGTCTTACAATAAATTGGTGAAAGAGGGAATGTTTTGGGGAGTGTGTTTTCAAATACATTTTTTTTTGTCTATTTGTGTTGTTAGTACTGACAGTTTGTGATGTCGGGTATGTGATAGACGCCATGACATCACAAACTGCTGGGTTTGATGTCAGGTGACCTTACAGCTAGTATCAACCCCATTTATTACCCTGTTTGCCACTGCACCAGGGCACGGGATGAGCTGGGGTGAAGCGCCAGGATTGGCGCATCTAGTGGATGCGCCACTTCTGGGGCGCCTGCGTCCTGCTATTTTTAGGCTGTGAAGGGCCAATAACTATTGACCTTCCCACCCTGAGAATACCAGACCACAGCTGTCCGCTTTACCTTAGCTGGTTATCCAATTTGGGGGGGACCCTACTTTTTTTTTGTAATTATTAATATTTATAAAATAATTATAAAAAAAGAGCCTGGGGTGACCTCCACATTGGATCCCCAACCACGGTAAAGCGCCAGCTGTGGTTTTCAGGCTACAGCCATCTGCTTTACCCTAGCTGGTTATCAAAAATGGGGGGACCCCATGTCATTTTTTTTTTTTAACTATTTTTTTAAATAAAAAAAAATAATGGGGTTCCCTGTATTTTGATTGCCAGCAAAGGTAACGCCAGGCAGATGGGGATGGCAACCCGTAGCTGTCTGCTTTATCTGCGCTTATCTAGCGGAGCGCTACGTCTTTTTTTAAAAGATTTATTTTTACAGCACTGTGATGTCCAGCAATCAAAATACAGGGAAGCCCTTTTTTTTTTTAGTTATTTAAATAAATAATTAAAAAAATATATATTGGCTCCCGCTGTATTTTTTCTATTGCTAGCTAAGGGTAATCCAAGCAGCTACTGGCTGCCAACCCCTACTGCTTGGTGTTACCTTCACTGGGAATGGAAAATCCAGGGAAGCATTTTTTATTTTTTTTGCCAAAAAACTGCAAAAAAAATAACGTGTGTTTCGCCATATTTTTGTATGCTAGCCAGGTACAGCAGGCAGGTACGGCTGCCCCAACCCCCAGCTGCCTATTTGTACCCGGCTGGGAACTAAAAATATAGGGAAGCCCTCTTTTTAATTATTTCATGAATTTCATGAAATGATTACAAAAAAAAAAAACAACACGTGGGCTTCGCCAAATTTTTGTGTCCAGCCGGGTACAACTAGGCAGCTGGGGATTGGAATCCGAAGCAAAGGTTAGCCCGAGCTTTCTGGGGCCCTTTGCTATGAATTGCAGTCCGCAGCCGCCCCAGAAAATGGCGCTCTCATAGAAGCGCCATCATCTGGCGCTGTATCCAACTCTTCCAGCAGCCCTGAAGCCGGATAGCTTGCTGGGTAATAATGAGTTAATACTAGCTTTGCTTTACTAGCTAGTATTAAGCCAGAGATTCTTAATATCAGGCAAGTTTGACCCGACCATTAAGAATCTTCAATAAAAGGTTAAAAAAAAGACACCACACAGAATAAAAATACTTTAATAGAAATAAATACACAGACACACTTAGAGACTCCATGTTTATTACTCCCTCTCACCCCTCCACGATCCTGGTCTTCTGTCTTCTTTCTCCTTCAACACATGCAGCTCTGCTCCATCAGCAGCACTGCATGAGAGAAAGACGCTGCTCCCCGTGCAGGCTTTTCACTCCGTGAGTGATCAGTGCTGCTGGCTGTTAGCGGTATCGTCACCGCTGACAGATGGGTTGCCATAGCAATGGTGCTCTGATCACGTGATTCCCGGTGCCGCTGCGGCTGTTAGCGGTGATGTCACCGCTAACAGTCGCATTGCTATGGCAACGGTGATCTCCGTTATTTACCGGCTGTGTCAGCCAGTCAATAATGGAACGGGGAAGCAGAACGGGGAGTCGACCGTGTGCCAGAGCATGTCGCCGGTACACGGCGATACACAAACGTGCACCATGTACCGGAAAGTGCAATGACAGGACCTAACATGACGTCAAAGCCATGTGACCAGTCTGTAGCCAATGAGATAATATACTCGTGACTGGTCACATAGCTATTTTGACGTCACGATAGGTCCTGCATCACTGCTGGTTACCGGGAGGACGCAGCGATTACCGATGGAAAAGCAGCGGGAGGCAGAGTTCAGGACGCATCGTGGGCACCGGTAAGTGTTATGGCAATGTTTATTCACTGTATGTGTACATTTATAATGTGTTTTTATGTGTTTGTGATTGCCTCCCATTGTTTTCAATGGGGTTTGAGAGGTTCGTCGAACGGCTCGTCGAACGGCTCGTCGAACGGGACACCGTTCGACGAACTGAACCGAAATCGAACTCCAGGGGGGTGGCTCATCTCTACTCATAACTAGTGATGAGCGAGCACTACCATGCAAGGGTGCTTGGTACTTGTAACTAGTAATGACTGAGCGAGCACCACCATGTTCGGGTGCTTGGTACTCGTAACTAGTGATGAGTGAGGACCACCATGCTCGGGTGCTCGGTACTCGTAACTAGTGATGAGCGAGCACCTCCATACTTAGGTGCTCGGTACTCATAACAAGCAGTTGGATGCTCAGATGGGCGCGACTCGAGCACCTGAGCATAATGAAAGTCAATGAGTAACTTGAGCATTTTTCCGAGAGATCTTTAGGAAAAATTCTCGAGTCCACCATTGATTTCAATTATACTTGGTACACAAGTTGTGCCCATCTGAGCATCCAACTGCTCGTTATGAGTGCCAAGCACCAGAGCCTAATGTGCTCACTCATCACTAATAGTGGCTTTAAAATTTGTGAAATTGTTAGAATTTTCACATTTGTATTACAAATTAATAAAATGCAGATTTTCCAAAATATTGTATATATAATAATCCAATATTAACCCATTTAATAATAATTGTATTAATTTATATAGCACCAAAATATTCCAGAACACTTTACGATTCAGAGGCAACATGTACAGGGAATATCAGACATTACTGCCTAAGGCTTCTTCACATGTTCGTGAAAATCACGCACATTTTTCACGGACGTGTCAAAGGTGCGTATTGCCCTGCATGAGCCGTGTTTATGGCACACGTGTGTTCTCCGTGTGTTATCCGTGATAACACACGGAGAATGGGAACTTTCTGCTCACCTGTCCCTGGCGTCGCTGTCCGTGGTGCTGATCTTCGGTCTCCGGTCCTGCCAACTCCTCGCTGCTGCAGCTTCCGGCCGCAGTGAAATGAATATGCAATGAGCATAAAGAGCGGCGGTCGGAAGCAAGTGACAGCAGTGTCAGAGACAGGAGGGCTGGAGAAGGTGAGTAAAGTGTTTTTTTTTTCTCAGACACGTCTGTTTTCTCCAGCGCGTGTCACACGGAACTCCTCCGTGTAGTCCATTTGCGTTCCATGTGACACCGGTGATGCCGGACTAAATCGTACATGTTGATGTGTGGAGCACATGGACACACGTATGCTCCACATGTACACACGGTCCATGGCAAAACACGCACTTGAGCACAGACCCATTGATTTTAATGGGTCTACGTGTTCCCGTGTCTCCGATATGTGAGGAAAAGGACCAAACACGTACCGGAGACAAGGACGTGTGAAAGAGGCCTAACACATAATTTAACAATTAATAAGAGGAGTGAAGGACGTACTTGCAAGTTTATAATCTATCAGGTAATTGTGGTGATACAAAAGGTTTAAAGTAGTTGTCTTGTATGATTTGGCCATGAAGACAATTGGGGAGAACAGGAAATAGGAGAACAAAGAATAGATATATTAGTGAGATGAGGTGATAGGCCAATCTAAAGAAATGCATTTCTAAATCAAACTTGTAACTGTGGATAATGGGAATCAACTAAATTGTTTGGGATAGAGTTTCCAGAAAACAAATGCAATTTTAGAGGTCTTGGAGACAAGAGTGTGAGTATCAGATTATAGGGGATGTTAGTCTTAAATCATTAGCAAAACATACGTAGTGTTACAGTTGCCAAGGAGTGGCGAACGTCTAAGAGTGGACCCACTGAGCTGTACACTGGACTCCCCTGGAGGAGCTAACCTTGAGCTAATCCCTATACAGGGCTTGTCAGGCGCAGCCTCAGGGGACCTAAATGCACGACTGCCAGGACAAGTGGATTTGTCTCTTATGGACAGGACAGACTCTGAAGTCCAGTAAGGATGTTGTGGCACAGATGTGGCAGCTCAAAGGTGGTAGAAGCTCAGACATGGCAGCACGGAGGTGGTGGTAGCTCAGACGCAGCAGCACAGGGGTGGTGGTAGCTCACACATGGCAGCACAGTGGCGGTGGTAGCTCAAACTTGGCAGTACAGAGGTGGTGGTAGCTCAGTGGCAGCACGGAGGTGGTGGTAGCTCAGATGTTGCAGCACGGAGGTGGTGGTAGCTCAGACTATGCAGCACAGAGGTGGTGGTAGCTCAGACATGGCAGCATGGAGGTGGTGGTAGCAGACACTAGGAAGAGACACAGATAGCGAGTACAGATAACTGGTACTAGAACACAACACGCAGAACTAGACACAATGATAGGTATGGGACCTGAGAACTAGCAACAAACTACAGATAGGCAACATTGCTCAGGCGCCTACCCTAAGGGGAGGCAGTCTTAAATACCTTAAGGCTGATAGCTGACCTCAAGGATCACTTCCAGGTAATTTGAATTCTGGTCCTTTAAGAAAGGGGCATGGCTGTGCACCCTATGGTCACTCCCAGAAAGCCTGCAAGTGGCCTGGAAGCAGGAGGAGGCCATGACAGACCCTTGGGCAGGAGCGGGGAGCATGGTACCAGCGGACAGGTGAGGAGAGTGGCACCCTCGCCACGTCCTGGGAGGTGAATGCGGGGTGCTGCGCCGAGACCGGGCGCTACTCATAAGGCATGGGTGGGGTGGTAAACAGAGATGAGGGAGATGTAGGGTGGTGAAGAACTAGGGAGGACTTTGTCAATGAGAATGATAAGTTTATATTGGACTTTGTAGCATCCTAGCACCCAATGGAGGCATCGATGTAGTGGCTAGATAGACATATGACTCTGGGTGCTGTATTCAGAATATATTGAAAAAGACGGTTTAGTAAGAGGGAGACCGAGAGTTGCAGTAGTCCATATGAGAATGAATCTAAGCAACAGTCTGTAATTTGAAAGATCAGGAAAGGTCGGAATCTTGGAGATGTTTTTTAGGTGAAGGTGACATGAGTGAGCGAGTGATTGATCGGATATAGGGAGTGAACAAAAGATCTAAGCCAACTATAACCCCAAAACAGGGAACATACTGCTTGGGAGTTATGGGAAAACCACACATGCAAATGGTAAAAATATAACTAGGTAGGTTAGTAGATGTAGGAAACACAAGGAGTTCAGTTGTTAACAGATTCAGTTTCAGAAAGAGGGAACACATTATGTTAGAAACAGGAGTAGTAGAAATGTGGGGTTTATGTCAGGAGAAATTGTGTATAATTATGTGTCATCAGCAAAGTGATGGTGCTGAAAACCAAATTTGCTGATGAGAGGAGTTGCCTAGGAATGAACTTTCAGGTAAGGGGAAGAAGAGAGCAAAATATTCACTGAAGGAGCCATCAAAGAGGTAGTAGGAGAACCAAGAGATTGCAGTATCCTTGATAAAGAAAGAATGGAGCAGAGTGAGAAGGAGCTGGTGATCCAGTGTCTAAAGCCTTGGTCACACGTAGCGACGCAGCAGCGATCACAACTACGATCTGACCTTATCAGGATCGCTGCTGCGTCATTACATGGTTGCTGGTGAGCTGTCAAACAGGCAGATCTCACCAGTGACCAGTGACCAGCCCCCAGCCAGCAGCGACGCGTGGAAGCGATGCTGCGCTTGGTAACTAAGGTAAATATCAGGTAACCAAGCAAAGTGCTTTGCTTGGCTACCCGATATTTACCTTGGTTACCAGCGCACACAGCTTAGCGCTGGCTCCCTGCACTCGTAGCCAGAGTACACATCGGGTTAATAAGCAAACCGCTTTGCTTATAGTTACCCGATGTGTACCTTGGCTGCGTGTGCAGGGAGCAGGCAGCCGGCTTCAAGAAGCTGCGAACGCTGGTAACGAAGGTAAATATCGGGTAACCAAGCCTTTGCTTGTGTGCTTCACAGTGGGAGAGCAACAACCAAAAAATGGTCCAGGACATTCAGCAACAACCGGCGACCTCACAGCAGGGGCCAGGTCATTGCTGGATGTCACACACAGCAACATCGCTAGCAAGGTCGCTGCTACGTCACAGAAAATGGTGACTTAGCAGCGAGATCGTCGTCGCTGTCATTGTGTGTGACATGACCATAATGCTGCAGAGACATTCAGGAGAATCAGCAGGGAGTAATGACCATCAGATTTAGCTGTTAGTAGATCATTAGAGACTTTAGTAAGGGAAGCTTGTAGAGTGCAAATAATTGAAACCAGACAAAGGGAATGTTAGTTAAAGAAATTCTAAATAATTCAAATGACACAAATTCTCAAGAAACATTAAATTCTTTATTATTTTATTAGACAAAAACACAAGAAAAATATTAAAAAGATGGATAATGATATTATTATCTGTTACACGTCGTGGCTCTCTTGTTGCAAGGAATGAGGTGGTCCCCCATTCCTTGTCGGCCACGAGCCCTACTGCTCAGCAGCACCAAAGGTCTGGGAGACTGTGCAGTCTGCAGGAGTTGCCTTCTCAGAGACACAGCAGAAGGGTGACACCTAGTGGTTCTCCCCTTGCAGGGAATGGAGCGGTCTCCCATCCCTTGCCTGCCACGAGCTCTCCTGCTCAGCATCATGGAGGCTCTGGGAAGTTGCGCAGTGTGCAAAGAATAGATGCTGAGGGAAGCAGCAAGACTTCCCATGTCTCTGCACATTGTGAAACCGGGGATCCCGCCTTTATGACCCAGAGGCAGGAGGATGAGCATGTGCTCCACGTGACGTCTTCTGATTCGCTCACTGATATCACACGGCCCCATGACGAGGCTGGTGATGTGCTGAATCCTGACTGGCTGGGCCAGGACATCACGAACCCTGATTGAGTCACGCCCGTCTCGCGCCCGCCCTTGGGTGGAGCTACACCTCCTTAAAAGCTCCCCCTGCCATCATGGCGGTGCGCGACCGTCCTTCTATGTTTGGATGTCTGGCAGCGTGCTGCCACTCCACTGTACAGACGTCATTGTCTTTCGTGGGCTTTGCCCTTGCTGCTCAGGCAGCACCTGGTTTGCAGGCCGTGTTCCTGCCTTGCTGCTCCGGCAGTATCTCCTTCAACAGGCCGTGTTCCTGTCCCAGGTGAGCTCCTCGAGTCTCCACCGGACTCACCTGGTTATTGAAAGCACACGTGCGTGGGCACCTCTGTGCTACCCTCGTGCCATATCCTGTGACTCCCGCTGGCACACGTGCGTAGGCACCTCTGTGCGTCCCCGTGCAACAGGTACACCGTACGAGAAGCCCCGAGCCATACAACCCTCACGGGTTAGGGCGGACCGGTGTACATAGATCGTCTGTGACGTTCCAGACGATCACTAGTAGCAACCCGCTCACTCTTTCCTGACCATAGCAGCGGTCCCTTACACCGCACAGTGGACCTTGACCGGCGGAAGCTGTCCATTTCCCATCTTGGCACGCTTCCCCGGGTCCCCCTCGTAACAATTATCCATCTTTTTAATATTTTTCTTGTGTTTTCATCTAATAAAATAATAAAGAATTTAATGTTTCATGAGAATTTGGGTCATTTGAATTATTTAGAATTTCTGATATTTGATGACCCTCAAAATAGCTTGATAAGTTGGAAGGTTAAGCTGGTGTCACACATAACGACGACGACAACGACGTCGCTGCTACGTCACCATTTTCTGTGACGTTGCAGCGACGTCCCGTCGCTGTCGCTGTGTGTGACATCCAGCAACGACCTGGCCCCTGCTGTGAGGTCGCCGGTCGTTGCTGAATGTCCAGCTTCATTTTTTGGTCGTCACTCTCCCGCTGTGACACACACATCGCTGTGTGTGACAGCGAGAGAGCGACGAAATGAAGCGATCAGGAGCCGGCACTGGCAGCTGCGGTAAGCTGTAACCAGCGTAAACATCGGGTAACCAAGGGAAGACCTTTCCCTGGTTACCCGATGTTTACGCTGGTTACCAGCCTCCGCTCTTGCTGCCAGTGCCGGCTCCTGCACTGTGACATGTGGCTGCAGTATGCATCGGGTAATTAACCCGATGTATACTGTAGCAAGGAGAGCAAGGAGCCAGCGCTAAGCAGTATGCGCGGCTCCCTGCTCTCTGCACTGTGACATGTAGCTGCAGCACACATCAGGTTAATTAACCCGATGTGTACTGTACCTAGGAGAGCAAGGAGCCAGCGCTAAGCGCGGCTCCCTGCTCTCTGCACATGTAGCACAGCGACGTTATGATCGCTGCTTCTGCTGTGTTTGACAGCTAAGCAGCGATCATAACAGCGACTTACAAGGTCGCTGTTACGTCACAGAAAATGGTGACGTAACAGCGACGTCGTTGTCGCTGTCGCTTAGTGTGACACCAGCTTTAGTTAAAGGTCTGTAGTTAGCAAAGCAATTCTTGTTGAAGGATGTTTTTTAAGTAATCGGGTTGTGATTGTGTGTTTGAAGGAGCAGAGAAAGATATTGGATGAAAGAGAAGTTAAATACTTCAGTTGAGTGAGTAAGGAGGGCTGAAGAGAGGGACTGATTGGGTGTGATGAAATTAGACTGATTGGGTGTGATGAAATTAGACTGATTAGGTGTGATGAAATTAGACTGATTGGGTGTGATGAAATTAGTGCAGGTAGTAGAGCAAGAGGAAGTGAGGTGCCAGGTAACTTCCTCCATGACCAGTTCAAAGATGGAAAATTAATTCGGATGTAGTGCGGGGGTGGGTGATGAGGAAGGGAATCCATACTACTGGGGATTGGGAGAAAATGTCTTGTCAAATATGAAATATAGTCATGGCTAAAAATGTTGGCACACTTGAAATTGTTCCAGAAAATTAGGTATTTCTCTCAGAAAATAATTGCAAGTACATGTTTTGTTATACACATGTTTATTTCCTTTGTGTGTATTGGAACTACACAATAAAAATAGAGAAAATAAGTCAAACTGGACAAAATTTCACAAAAAAAAAAATAAAAATGGGTTGGACTAAATTGTTGGCACCCTCAACTTAATATTTGACTGCACACCCTTTGGAATAAATAACTGCAATCAGTCACTTCCTCTAACAAGCTTCTTACACCTCTCAACTGGAATTTTGGATCGCTCTTCTTTTGCAAACTGCTCCAGGTCTCTTATATTTGAAGGATGCCTTCTCCCAACAACAATTTTAACATCTCTCTACAGGTGTTCAAATTAGATCCGGACTCACTATGGCCACTTCAGAGCATCTCAGTGCTTTGTTTCCATCCATTTCTAGGTGCTTCCCAAAGTATTTTTGTGGTCATTTTCCTGCTGAAAGACCCATGGAAGGACACAAACCCAGCATTCTGACACTACGCTCTACATTGTGCCCAAAAATTCTTTGGTAATCTGCAGATTTTCATGCCTTGCATACAGAAAAGGAACCCAGTGCCAGATGCAGCAAAACAAACCCAGAACATCTTAGAGCCACCACTATATTTGACTATAGATACTGTATTCTTTTCTTTCTAGGCCTCATTCAATTTTCGATAAATAGTAGAATTATTGCCTTTTACCAAAAACCTCTATCCTGGTCTCATCTGTCTACAAGAGGCTTTCCTAGATGGATTTTGGCTAATACACATATATTTTGGCAAACTGCAGTCTAGCTTTTTTATGTCTCTGTGTCTGCAGTGGTGTCCTCTTGGGTCTCCTGCCGTAGCATTGCATTTTATTCAAATGTGGATGGATAGTTCACACTGACACTGATGCACCCTAAGCCTGCAGAACAGCTTGAATTTCTTTGGAGCTTTATTGGGGCTGCTCATCCACCATTTCTCTGCTGTCTATGTCTAGGGAGATTAGCTACAGTATATTGCCATGTTATGTAAACCTCTTGATTATGTTGTGCACTGTGGAATAAACAACATCAAGATTTCTGAAGATGGACTTGTAACCTTGCTAGTTAGGGAAAGGGTTTACCAGTTAGGGTAAGTTCACACAGTGCGTTTTTCGCGGCGTTTTTGCGCAGTTTTCGGGTGCGTTTTTGCTCAGAAAACTGCATGACTTTGCTTCCCCAGCAAAGTCTATGAGTTTTCATTTTTGCTGTCTGGACACAGCGTTTTTTTTCAGCTGCATTTTTGTGGTGCCACAAAAACGCAGCATGTCAATTATTCCCGCATTTTTCATTGCACTTTTCATCCATTGAGTGCAATGGGATGTTGAAAGACGCAATGAGAAACACAAATTGTTATTATAGCTGCGTTTTGGTGCGTTTTGGTGCGTTTCTAAGACCAAAGGCGCAGCTATAAACGCAGGAGGTGGGCAGTAAAGTGACATGTACAGGATGAGGATTCCTTCTGTCAGTAAACACAGAAGCGTGAATCCTCCCGGTACCGTCACCGCTGCATCCACCTCCAATCCTGTGCATGTCAGCTGCCGTGCGGCGTCATGTACGGGCAGGAGGTGGAGGCAGCTGCGAAATCAAAAGTGAACAGTAGAAAAAAAAAAAGTCATACTCACCTGTCTGCAGACTCCCGGTGCCATGCCCGCTCCCATCTCCTCCCGGTACCGCCGCTCCGGGTGTGCGCAGTCTCCCCGGGTACGTATGCCTGCAGGATGCAGGACCTGGCGATGGATCACCTGATGCAGTCACCTGACGCATCAGCTGATCGTAAGTCTCGGGGTGATGCCAGCGGCCGGCCGGCTTAACCTATCAGCTGATGCGTCAGGAGACTTCATCCCTGATTACCGGCAGCTGCTGCAGCCATCGGACGGGATCAGACTCCTCCAATCGCTCTAGGAGCTGCCGGTAATCAGCACATAAGTGAGTATTTTTTTTTTTTTTTGCACCGATGCATCTGCTGATTGTATAAACGGCTTTTATGCAATGAGCAGATGCGTGATGTGATTCAGGCACTTGGTCCTGACACATCATCTGATCACTTTGCCTTCCAGCAAAGCGATCAGATGATATTGGATCCGGATTGGACGGCGCGGGATCCTTGACCCAGGATTACTGCGGAGGGGGGTTCTTTATTTCAATAAAGATGGAGTCACTGATTGTGTTGTGTTTTATTTCTAATAAAAATATTTTTCTGTGTTGTGTTTTTTTTATCTTTACTAGAAATTCATGGTGGCCATGTCTACTATTGGCGTGACACCATGAATTTCGGGCTTAGGGCCAGATGATAATATACATCTAGCCCTAACCCCATTATTACCCAGTGAGCCACCCGGCATCAGGGCAGCTGTAAGAGTTGGATACAGCGCCAGAAGATGGCGCTTCTATGAAAGCGCCATTTTCTGGGGTGGCTGCGGACTGCAATTCGCAGCGGGGGTGCCCAGAAAGCATGGTCACCCTGCACTGTGGATTCCAATCCCCAGCTGCCTAGTTGTACCCGGCTGGACACAAAAATTAGGCGAAGCTCACGTAGTTTTTTTTTTTAATTATTTCATGAAATTCATGAAATAATTAAAAAAAAAGGCTTCTCTATATTTTTGGTTCCCAGCCGGGTACAAATACGCAGCTGGGGGTTGGGGGCAGCCCGTACCTGCCTGCTGTACCCGGCTAGCTTATAAAAATATGGCGAAGCCCACGTCATTTTTTTTGTTTGGGGGGCAAAGAAATCCTGCATACAGTCCTGGAAGGAGGATGCTGAGCTTTGTAGTTCGACAGCTGCTGTCTGCTCTCCTGCATACACTATTGGATGGAAGATGCTGAGCCTTGTAGTTCGACAGCTGCTGTCTGCTCTCCTGCATACACTATTGGATGGAGGATGCTGAGCCTTGTAGTTCGACAGCTGCTGTCTGCTCTCCTGCATACACTATTGGATGGAGGATGCTGAGCCTTGTAGTTCTGCAGCTGCTGTCTGCTCTCCTGCATACACTATTGGATGGACGAAATAAAAAGTTTTTGCCCAGCTCACCTATGCAATGGAAGCCAAGGATCCTGGGCTGTGCACGGAGAAAAAATTGGAGAGCCAATCCATATACGTAGGAAGAGATTGAGGAATTCACCAGCACAAAACTCCAGGCATCTTGTTCTTTAAAATGAAAATTCTTTATTTACTCATCATTAAAAAGTCCATGCTATAGTGGTTAAGCCCATGTTAGAGAGGACGCGTTTCGAACATCCAGTTCTTATTCAGTCTCTAAACCATCTAGTCACAGAACTACTTAAAAAGGGCTGGACCCAAACATGTGGTCAAATGGAAAGAGCGAGCAAGATAATTACAAAAACATTAACCCATTAGGTTGAATCACTTGATATGGCGCTATAACGCCTATATACATATTAATAAGCAAGATTAATATGCAAACATCAATTCATTTATTTTGTTTAGACCCTTAGGAAATCTTGTGCCCATTAAAAACATCCATTTTATTTCTCTTTGAAAAAGGATATCTTTCAAGTTACCACCTCTTCTTGATACAAGTAAAATATATCTTTGTACCGTGTTAGCCAGTAGAGATAAAAAAATTG
Source organism: Anomaloglossus baeobatrachus (assembly GCF_048569485.1). Lineage (NCBI taxonomy): Eukaryota > Metazoa > Chordata > Amphibia > Anura > Aromobatidae > Anomaloglossus > Anomaloglossus baeobatrachus. The sequence goes on along the minus strand of NC_134356.1, from coordinate 328,918,781 downwards.
TTTAAAAGAACAGAGAGTCCTCAGTGGTTGATACCTTTTAATGGCTAACTGAAAAGATGGTAATAATTGCAAGCTTTCGAGACTACTCAGGTCTCTTCATCAGGCAATGCCTGATGAAGAGACCTGAGTAGTCTCGAAAGCTTGCAATTATTACCATCTTTTCAGTTAGCCATTAAAAGGTATCAACCACTGAGGACTCTCTGTTCTTTTAAACAATTTTTCACCTCTTCTTGGTAATTTAATTTTTTCAATGGCATTAACTTTCATGCCTTTCAAATCACCTGCATGTGCGTCGCGAAAATGCTGGGACGCTCCTGATAATTTTCTAGTGGTGGCATTATTCACATCATAGATGTGTTCCGATATCCTTTTTCTGAGTGGGCGACAAGTGCTGCCTATATATTGCAACTGACAAATAGTACAAGATATTAGGTAAACTACATGGTCTGAACTGCAGTTTATTAGTGACGTTATTTTATAAGTTTTTTTGTCTGTGTATGAAGAAAAATCCTTTGTATTTAACATATAGCCGCAAAGTCCACACGTTCTGTGGCCACATTTGAACGAACCTATACTAGGTAACCAATTGCCGGTGTTTTTTTCCCCATTAATGGAACCGCATCTATTCATATGGTCACTTGGTGATAACATAGATCCCAATGTAATGTTCCTTTTTGAAACAAATTTTACCCCATTTTTTAAGATTCGATATAATGTATCATCTGTAGATAAAATGGGTAGATATTTTTTGATGATTTTGATTACATCATAATAGTTTTTACTATATGTTGTTGAAAAAACAACTGACAATTCCTTCTGGGAAGTATCTTTGTTTTTGTTCATGTCCAAATACTGTGACCTACTCCTTTTACTTGCTTTATTTTTGGATTTTTGAAGATTTTTCAATTTATAACCTCTTGCCAAAAACCTTTTTTCAATAATATCGCATTCCACCTCAAAGTTTTTTTGAGTGGTGCAACACCTTCTGGCACGGACATATTCACCTGTAGGGATGTTATCTATGACATGTTTTGGATGGCAACTTCCCGCATGTAATAGCGAGTTGCCTGATATGGGTTTTCTATAAAGGCTGCAATTAATTTCTCCACTATCACTTTTTCCATGAAATTGTATATCCAAGAAATTAATTTTTGATACATCATGGAAAAAAGTGAAAAAAAGATTATGGGCATTATTGTTGATGTAAAACATAAAATCCTCGATTTTTTATTTGGATTTTGCCATACAATAAGTACATCATCTATAAATCTCAGCTATAATGCTATATCCGAGAAAAAGGGGTTGCATTGATTGAAAATAAATTGTTCCTCCCACCAAAACATGAACATGCCCGCTAATGAGGGGGAAAATCGTGCGCCCATTGAACATCCCTGCAACTGAACATATCCTTTATTTAGAAAGGTGAAATAATTGTTCTTAAGTAAAAAATCGGTAACATCCACCAGATAATTTTGAAGTTCAAGTGAGTAGTCAGAATATTTGTTGAGTAAATCTCTCAAAGCTAAAACGGCAAGAGAATGTGGAATGGATGTATATAGCGATTGAACATCGCAGGTTAACCAACTATAATTATCCTGCCATTTCATTTGAGAGATAATACTCAACACATGTTTGCTATCCAATACATATCCAGGGGACATTTTGGGAAGAAATTGTAAGTGGTTGTCCAACCACTCTGCTAGATGTTCGGTATAAGAATCGATACCTGAAACAATTGGTCTCATTTTTGGGGGAAAATGGTTTTTATGCGATTTGGGTAAGGCATGCAATAATGGTACTAGACAAGAAGAGGGATTAAGATAATCTCTCAATTTTTCATCTATTAAACCCAAGTGCAAGCCTTCCTCCAAAATCTTCTCCAAGGATTTTTTGATACCTGCAGAGGGGTCGTACTCGACTCTCCTGAAGGTGATAAAATGGAGACCAGGTGAATGATGCCAATAGCAATCAGAATTGTGAGAGCTTTGTTACTTCAGATAAAATAAGAATGGAGAGAGCTGCAAAAATGTTTTCATTAAATAAACAAGATACCCTTACGGAAACACATACAGAAATGAATCAAATTATGTGGGAATTAGAAAAAGTTATGTCGGCGAGAATCCGTATCTGGTGGGACAGCAAAACCTTGCAAGCATATCTTGACAAAAGCATGGTTCCCAGAGGACTTCGCCTGAATAAAAGACCCACAGTAGAATTTAATCAAGAATTTGTTGCAAAATGGGATGCAATCCTATCTGAATGCTCCAAGAGACTTATTCAATTGATTATAGAACAAGAACAGAATAAAATAGTTGTATTGGAGACTAAGATTAAAGAAATTGAAATTTCCCTTGCACAATATTCGAGTCTGGACTCTTATAAAACCATGAAAGATCAGATAAACGCCAAAATTATTGCACTTGAGGACACAATTACTGCATTTAAGGAAAAAAAGTTTGTTCAAGATCTGAGGGATTATGAAGATAATAAAATCGACAATTGGCATAATTCCAGGAGGTTTTTTCAAGCTGGTCCTAAATCCATACTGAAAAATAATAAAAAACGCAACAACTCCACTCGTGTAAATTTTTCCTCTACAGACTTTGAAACAACTGATGTGGACTCTACAGATTATAACACGGACACGTCCGATACTAATTTTGACACTCCATCTACTTCATCAAGCGTGTCAAAAAACTTGAAAAATCAGCCGTTTTTTCAGAAAAATCGAAAAAAACAAGGAGGAGTGGCCGTAAACACAGAAAGCCATGTGTATCAACACAACCATTATACGAGGGGAAAGAGGAAATAAATGTTGATAATAATAATTTTTCTGTTATAAATATGTCGGCATGCATTTTAAACAGTAGTGAAATAAGTGTTTTAAAAAGGGGTCTAAATTTTGTTCCCAATAAGAGGTTTGATCTATTTAAAACAATACTGGATGTCAATAAGTTCATCCGAAAATTAACAGTAAAAAAACACTTTTTTCAAGATGATAATGGTTCGAATGTTCCTAATGTTTCAAATGCATCAGCCGACACATATTTTTCTCCTATGTCATTTAAAGAGCAAATGGCTTTACAAGATCTGTATGATTTATCAAGCGATAATGGTACTAAGTCTAACACACATTGTGCGGTTTCTCACTTTAATATTCCTAATCCACGTTTTTATCCCATCCCCTCGAGGTGCGATCAGATGACTGACTTCCAGAATATAGTAGAAAAAGAGTTAACTGCTCTTTCTCATCTACAAGAACCTATGGTTCAAAATTTGTCTAAAACTGAGAAGGATGCAGTTATTTCTTTACAAAAAAATCCGAACATCATTATAAAAAATTCTGACAAGGGGGGGGCAGTCGTAGTTTTGGACACAGGACTTTATGAGAGGGAGGTGTTAACCATGCTACAGGATTGCGATACCTACAGGAGAGTCGAGTACGACCCCTCTGCAGGTATCAAAAAATCCTTGGAGAAGATTTTGGAGGAAGGCTTGCACTTGGGTTTAATAGATGAAAAATTGAGAGATTATCTTAATCCCTCTTCTTGTCTAGTACCATTATTGCATGCCTTACCCAAATCGCATAAAAACCATTTTCCCCCAAAAATGAGACCAATTGTTTCAGGTATCGATTCTTATACCGAACATCTAGCAGAGTGGTTGGACAACCACTTACAATTTCTTCCCAAAATGACCCTGGATATGTATTGGATAGCAAACATGTGTTGAGTATTATCTCTCAAATGAAATGGCAGGATAATTATAGTTGGTTAACCTGCGATGTTCAATCGCTATATACATCCATTCCACATTCTCTTGCCGTTTTAGCTTTGAGAGATTTACTCAACAAATATTCTGACTACTCACTTGAACTTCAAAATTATCTGGTGGATGTTACCGATTTTTTACTTAAGAACAATTATTTCACCTTTCTAAATAAAGGATATGTTCAGTTGCAGGGATGTTCAATGGGCGCACGATTTTCCCCCTCATTAGCGGGCATATTCATGTTTTGGTGGGAGGAACAATTTATTTTCAATCAATGCATCCCCTTTTTCTCGGATATAGCATTATAGCTGAGATTTATAGATGACGTACTTATTGTATGGCAAAATCCAAATAAAAAAATCGAGGATTTTATGTTTTACATCAACAATAATGCCCATAATCTTTTTTTCACTTTTTTTCATGATGTATCAAAAATTAATTTCTTGGATATACAATTTCATGGAAAAAGTGATAGTGGAGAAATTAATTGCAGCCTTTATAGAAAACCCATATCAGGCAACTCGCTATTACATGCGGGAAGTTGCCATCCAAAACATGTCATAGATAACATCCCTACAGGTGAATATGTCCGTGCCAGAAGGTGTTGCACCACTCAAAAAAACTTTGAGGTGGAATGCGATATTATTGAAAAAAGGTTTTTGGCAAGAGGTTATAAATTGAAAAATCTTCAAAAAGCCAGAAATAAAGCAAGTAAAAGGAGTAGGTCACAGTATTTGGACATGAACAAAAACAAAGATACTTCCCAGAAGGAATTGTCAGTTGTTTTTTCAACAACATATAGTAAAAACTATTATGATGTAATCAAAATCATCAAAAAATATCTACCCATTTTATCTACAGATGATACATTATATCGAATCTTAAAAAATGGGGTAAAATTTGTTTCAAAAAGGAACATTACATTGGGATCTATGTTATCACCAAGTGACCATATGAATAGATGCGGTTCCATTAATGGGGAAAAAAACACCGGCAATTGGTTACCTAGTATAGGTTCGTTCAAATGTGGCCACAGAACGTGTGGACTTTGCGGCTATATGTTAAATACAAAAGATTTTTCTTCATACACAGACAAAAAAACTTATAAAATAACGTCACTAATAAACTGCAGTTCAGACCATGTAGTTTACCTAATATCTTGTACTATTTGTCAGTTGCAATATATAGGCAGCACTTGTCACCCACTCAGAAAAAGGATATCGGAACACATCTATGATGTGAATAATGCCACCACTGGAAAATTATCAGGAGCGTCCCAGCATTTTCGCGACGCACATGCAGGTGATTTGAAAGGCATGAAAGTTAATGCCATTGAAAAAATTAAATTACCAAGAAGAGGTGGTAACTTGAAAGATATCCTTTTTCAAAGAGAAATAAAATGGATGTTTTTAATGGGCACAAGATTTCCTAAGGGTCTAAACAAAATAAATGAATTGATGTTTGCATATTAATCTTGCTTATTAATATGTATATAGGCGTTATAGCGCCATATCAAGTGATTCAACCTAATGGGTTAATGTTTTTGTAATTATCTTGCTCTCTCTTTCCATTTGACCACATGTTTGGGTCCAGCCCTTTTTAAGTAGTTCTGTGACTAGATGGTTTAGAGACTGAATAAGAACTGGATGTTCAAAACGCGTCCTCTCTAACATGGGCTTAACCACTATAGCATGGACTTTTTAATGATGAGTAAATAAAGAATTTTCATTTTAAAGAACAAGATGCCTGGAGTTTTGTGCTGGTGAATTCCTCAATCTCTTACTATTGGATGGAGTATGCTGAGCCTTGTAGTTCTGCAGCTGTCTGCTCTCCTGCATACACTAGTGGAGAATGAAGAACATATTGAAGAAGGAAATGACATCAGACCTTTTTTTTTGTTCACTGATAAAAAACACATAAAGACGCAGTGAGCAAAAACGCAGCAAAACGCAGCAAAAAATGCAACAAATCGCGGCAAAAACGCGTGCGTTTTTCGCCGCGTTTTTTTGACGCAGGTGCGTTTTTGTGCGTTTTTTGCCGCAAAAAACGCACACAAACGCAGCTTCAAAAAAACGCAGTGTGTGAACCTAGCCTTAATGAGTTTTGCTAAATGCACTATTCATTCCAGAGTTTCAGTGTTTTTTTGTTCTTAGCATGAAAAAAGCAGGTTTTCTCAATGCTACCAATGGAGTTTGATTTGTTTATCTAGTCAGTCATGTAAAGTAGGTGGATCATTATCTCTCCAATGCCTTACTATAGATATTTTAGCTGAAGATGAAAGATTTTAGAGTGTCTATTGAAATGATGATTGTGATATCTAATTGATATCTGATTGAGTAGGATGAAGCTAGGAGTCAAGTTAATGTTGGTGTTGAGAGCTTTTACAATATGGTATTTGACATTTCCCCAAAATTGACTGATTTTTGAGCAGAAGAACCAAGTGTTGGAAGGGGTGCTCACTTTTTGGTTACAAGCAGCTTGGTAAGTGGGACTTGTCAATTTTATGTAAAATGTCTGGGGTTCTGTACCATCTAGATATAGTCTTATAATTCAGTTCTTGGTATTTAGATGATATTGAAAGGAAATTTGCATTTGAAAAACACATTTTGATAAAAGAAACAAATAAACACTGTTTGTTCTCTATTTTGGGGTATGAGAAAAATGTAGGCTCTATACAAAACAACAGCAACAGAGATAGTGTCCAGATGTAGCAGACCTTATATGTAGGAACATCTTTAGAGCTCAGTAGGGATAATATGCTTATGCGTTCTGACCTACAAGCAGGATGATGTGTGGCCTAGAAACCTCTTCTTACCCATCTCTGTTGTAATGTGTATCTATAAATTTTTTTTTATTACTTACATGTTCTCTATGCAAATGATCAGAGGGTCTAATCCCCTGGGCATCGCATTGCCCCGTGGGCGTTTGAATGCTTTCCGTGGTACCACGCCCCTGTGGGAGTAATACCATGGATTTACATGAGCGACATCACTGTCAGCTCTTTGAGATCCCTCACGTGTGCGCTTGCAATTTCTGCAGCCTTGTTATCCGGGTGCTTGCTTGTCGGCTTCAGACACACACTGCACATGCTCAGAAGACTCCTGCGGTTCTGACCATGCACAGATCACGTCTGAAGCTGGCAAGCAAGCACCCGGAAAACAAGGCTGCGGGACTGGCAAGAGCGTATGCACGGGATCTCAAGGAGCTGACGGTGACGTCACTCATGTAAATCCATGGTATCACACCCACAGGGGCGTGATACCACGGAAAGCATGCAAACACCCACAGGGCGATGCGACGTCCAGGGGACTAGAGCCTCTGATCATTTACATAAAGAACGCAAGTAATAAAACTTTTTTAAACATTATTACAACATAAGGATGGGAAGGAAGGGGTTTCTAGGCCACACATCACACTGCTTGTAGGTTAGAACGTATATGGGACCTGACAGGTTCCCTTTAAGCTAGTCACAACTCTGGACTAACATAGTTTGTTTGCTACTTTTTCTTGACAGTAGTATGGCGTCATTTTACATAAAATTTTTTATGCAAATAATATGTTATATTGAAAATGATAGCACTTCACTTTATCGACTTTATCAACTAATTAAACTTCTGAGTTTAAAAAAAATGGCTGATAGATGAAAGCTGTGGAGTCACCCATCAGCACCACAATAACACATTTTATACTGAATGTCAATCAGATTGTATATTAAGAATGTGTCAATAAGGTCATACCGCATGCAACCATTGCCTATTGTGCATAGCTCCCTATAAGCACCCAATTTTGTTCAGAGACCTAAACTTCCAAGCCCATATTAATTTCATGATAACAATGAAGAAAATTTTTCCCTAATTTGAGCTGTTTACATTCACTAAACAATAAAGCAGCAGATGGTAAAATGACTTACAAGTTAAAATTCATAAATAGAAAACTTAATGATCTTTACCTGAAAGAGAACAATGCCCCTACAAAGACGTATTTCCTTCGGTAAACAGGCTACACATACTTTAAATTACTCAATCTCTTATAGTTGGCAGCCTAAGTCTATGCTGAAGATGAAAGGGGAAACATTATACCTTCAGAGCACATGTAGGAGATAAAAGGGTCTTACTGAAAAATAACATGGTTTGTTAGGTTGACTTTGGTCCATGGATTGTGCGAGGAATTACAACTCAGCCACATTCAGTAAAGCTCTTTTTAGAAATTAAATTACCACAACTTTGAGCAAAAGTCTTAAAGTCCCACAACCCAGCATTAATTCTCACCATTAGAGCCCACCATAATGCATATGAGGGTTATAGGGGAGCCCATACACAATAAATAAAACTTAAATGAAATGGCCGACATAGACTGTAATGGGCAATTATGGTTTGGAGAAATGAATGGTTGTCGATTTCGGGTAAAAAAGGAACCTTCAAAATCATCAAATCAATCAGATGTGTTTGGTTTTTTTAAGCCAATAATCCACTGTTGGCCAAAGGTGGTCTTTGAAGTTTGGGGGGCTATCATCGAATGGTCCAGCCATTATGTCATGCAATACTAAGGTGGCATCTTTAAAGAATGTTAGCCAGATACCTGTTATAAACAACAATATATTGTTTGTTTCTTGGTAGTTTGTCCTCAGCTAAAGAGTACAGCTTCTGCTAACTGCTAGCTATAGCTTCTACTATGCATCTAGTGATGACTATGATACCGATGAAGGCGGGTCGGGGTGGACGCCACTCAGGAGTGGAAGTCTCGAATTACTCTGTTAACCAGCAGTAAGTATAGCCCTTATAGTTTTTACTTTATCTTAGTTGTATTACCTTGTACAGGGCACTGCTGCACCTTTGTAATTCTGTGATAATATACCCTAAACAGCATATTTTTTATATAACAATGTATACAGTGTTTACAATTTCTAAACTTGCAAAATTGCACTTTGACATATAATTTGACTCCTCAATGACTTTGCCTTGTACATTTCCCTGGGTGGGTGCTCCTTGTTTTTAGATGGTCATTTTGTTATCTTTTGAGAACATCTGATTTTCAATAAACATTACACATATTTTCACTGTATATGTTTTTCTGGGCTTTTATGTCTGATTTTTTTTGCCATCACAGTTCTATCATGCCAAGTGGATTCTCATTGTGTACCACAAGATTTCAGATTTTCAATATACATACTATTTCCACACTTAGTAGTGTTTTTTTTTTTACGTATATACCGAATGTAGAACTTCAAAAGAGAAATAACATGGAAGAACCAAGACATGGCATTATTTATACTTCACTTAGGCGGGCTTTACACATTGCGACATCGCGGCCGATATCTCGTTGGGGTCACGTCGTTAGTGACGCACATCCGGCGCCGGTAGCGACATCGCAACGTGTAAATCCTACCTGCGACAATGAACGAGCACAAAAGTGACAAAAATCGCTGATCTGTGTCACGTCGTTCATTTTCATAATGTCGCTCCTGCTGCTGATACGATGTTGTTTGTCGTTCCTGCAGCACCACACATCGCTGTGTGTGAAGCCGCAGGAATGACAAACATCTCCTTACCTGCGTCCACTGGCAATGCGGAAGGAAGGAGGTGGGCGGGATGTTATGTCCCGCTCATCTCCGCCCCTCCGCTTCTATTGGCCGGCCGCTTAGTGACGTCGCGGTGACGCCGGACGCACCTCCCCCTTGAAGGAGGGAATGTTCAGCGGTCACAGCGGCATCGCTTACCAGGTATGTGAGTGTGATGCTGTCGTAGCGATAATGTTCTCTATGGCAGCAAGCGCCAGATATCGCATGTACGACAGGGGCGGGTGCTATCGCGCTCGACATCGCTAGCAATTGCTAGCGATGTCGCAGCGCGTTAAGTACCCCTTAGTCTTTAGTGACACTAAATGTTTAAGAAACATTATTTGTGAATTGTTATAATTTTTTAGAGTTTTGTAATGCAGGGTGTTTCCTACCTAGTGGTAGTAGGAGGTTGAGAAAGGCTTAGGATGAATTATTTCCATAAGCATACTTTCTGTGATCAAGTAAAACAATGTAAGAAGAGCTGGCAAATGTCCAAACCAAGATGAAAAAATAGTAATAAAAAGTGAAAAAATTTCTAAGCTTTGAAAAGTGAAGCGGTCTGATTAAGAGAAATCAGTAAAGAAAAGGAGAATATATTTTCTTGAAGGTATTGGTATGTTCCTAATAATTTACAAACTATGACACATAAGGCCACTTTACACACAGCGACATCGCTAGCGATGTCACTGGTGAAAACACCTGCCCCCATTGGTTGTGCGTCACGGGCAAATCACTGCCCGAACATCGTTAGTCCCCGTCACACATACTTACCTGCCTAGCGACATCGCTGTGGCTGGCGAACCGCCTCCTTTCTAAGGGAGAGGCTCGTTCGACGTCACAGCGGCGTCACTAAGCGGCCGCCCAATAGAAGCGGAGGGGCGGAGATGAGCGGCCGGAATATCCCGCCCCCTCCTTCCTTCCTCATTGCCGGCGGCCGCAGGTACGATTTTGTTCCTCGTTCCTGCGCTGTCACACATAGCGATGTGTGCTGCCGCAGGAACGACGAACAACCTGCGTCGTGCAACAGTAACGATATTTTAGATTAGAACGACGTGTCAACGATCAACGAAATGGTGAGTAATTTTGATCGTTAGCGGTCGTTCGTGCGTTTCACAAGCAACAATGTCACTAACGAGGCCGGATGTGCATCATGAATTCCGTGACCCCAATGACATCTCGTTAGCTTAAAGCCCCCTTAAGTGCAGTCCCCCCAATTTTGATACCCAGCAATGACAGCTGGTGGCAGGTATTCTCAGGCTGGGGAGACTCATGGTTATAGGCCCCCATCCTTAGGTATCATGAAAAAATAGGAAACAATATTTTAATAAATGAATGGGAATAAAACAAGAATTAAACTTTACAGCTCCTAAAACTGCATGTATGAAAAACACAAAAACTTACTGGGGAAAAATGCCCCAGTCTTCAACTAGTTAAAATATATTACATTTTATGTATTTTTTGCATTATGAAACACTGTTTATTTGCAATATAACTCCTTTTATATTTAATATACTCCCTGACCAGTAATATATATGGTCCCGCAGCTGGGCCTTTGCTTTTTTTAAGTATATTTACTGTCCTTTTAATTTTTTCAATAAACATGATGAGCGAATGTATTTGTCACTATTCCTTACATGCATCAATATTAAGGTACTTGGGATATTCGTTACTCGTCGAGTAATTTGGTGTTCGCTTTGTGAGATTCAAGTCCCCTCCCCACATGTTTGGCGCCTGATTTACAGCCAGTACAAATGCAGGGATTGCTTGCCTGTCATAGTAATGCTGTAGCCATCTTTGCTACTGCCATTACTGTGATTGGCAGGCACAGTGAAAATAAAACTAAAAAACCATATGCGGTCCCCAGCCTATTTGTAATAACCAGAGCAAGTAAGGGAGACTTGTATTTCCAGACGGGGAAGGTTCATGGTTTTTGGGTCCTCCCCAGCCTAAAATTAGCACCTTGCAGTAACCCCAAAATTGGTGCATCCATTAGATGCGCCAATTGGCTGTGTCCTGCAATCCGCCAGGCCAGCAATCCGTCAGTGGGGTTCTATTGAGTTCACTGAGAGCACTGGGGGAGCCACCGAGTGTGAACTCCGGTGAACTGACTGTTGGACTGCTGTGTGGCCGTGTCCCATAATCCGAAAGTCCGGTAGCGGGTTCAACTGATTTCACTGACAGCAGTGGGAGAGTGTGAACTCCGGTGACTTGACTGTTATGATTCAGTGATCGAGAAGGATCAAAGGGGTAGAAACTAGGAAACCCAGAGAATCACCAAAGTGGTTGGAAACTCAGCTGACTGGAGACCCCTAACTGACAACAGAACTAGAAGTAGCTGTGGGACGTGTCTATGATGACCTAGTCGCCTTGACACAGCCGGAGAGCTATTTGTTCCTAAAGAGAGAAAAATAAGGAAAGCTAATCTGCCTCGGAGCAGTTCCCCCAAGATTATAGGTAGCCCCCAAACATGTAAAGCCAGGGAGACAAGATAAAATACAGTACACAGGTAGAGAACAGATTCAGCAAAGATGAAGCCCAAACTATCTATATAGGAAAGGACAGAAAAGAGCACTGTCTGCAGCCATGCAAAACCCTAACAAAAAAACAACACACCTGATATGAAAAAACTGAGACCAGTACTCTGGTGTTACTGGGATCCAAGCAAAACACTAATATAGAGGAAGGACTGAAATTAATATCAAGCATGACAAAACAAAAATACATTGCATAATATGGAGCTGGGTACACGGTCATTCCCAGCAGGGAATAATCCAACTCCACCCAGAACTCCACACAAATAGAAACCAAGGAACAAGCCATAATACAACAGAAAAAAAAATGACAAGAAAGTGGAAACAAACCAGCAAATGGTACAAAGAAAAAACTTATCTGCAAGGGTGGAAATAGAAGATAGGGCAGGCTCCAGAATGTCCACAGCACCACAGGAGACAGTATTGATCACCCTCCCGGACCGAGAGAACACTACTCAGTTTGAGCAGCCTGATTTCCAATCATCATCAGCTGTCTGGCTTCTGTTAAGCAGACTAACTCTACTACCAGCACTGGCCACAAGAGGGAGCCCCAAACCGGAACCCAGTCCAAATGTGTTCACAACACTTGACTTCCGAATTGCTGGACTGTCAGATTGCGGAAAAGAATGGCACAGCAGCTGTCGGATTGCTAGACTGCTGTGCGGCCATTTCCAGCAATCCCACAATCCTCAAATCAAGGAGCAAGTTCAATGGTGTTTGCTGAGGGCAGCGAACCTTTACAATTCCTGGAGATCCCAGCTATTGGAACACCTGGAGACTGAACTCTGGGAAGGTCCATGGATATTGGCCTGTTTCCAGCCTAAAAATACCAACTCACAGCCGACCCAGAGTTGCTACATTGCATTAGGGATGCCAATTCTTGTGCTTTTCCCAGCTCTTCCGATTGCCCTGGTGCAGTGGCAATCGGGGTAATATTTTTGGGGGTTAATGTCAGCTGTGTAATGTCAGTTGACATCAGGTCCAGGGGTTAGTAATGAAGAAGCATCTATCAGACACAAAAGCCTTTATTGGTGATGACAGCTTCAAGTGCCTCCTGTATGGAGAACGTAGTCGCATACATTGCTCAGGTGTGATTTTGGCCATTCTTCCACACAAACACTCTTTAAATCCTGAAGGTTCTGTGGGCTCTTTCTATGAAATCTTAGCCTTAGTTCCTTGCATAAACATCAAGTCAGGTGATTGGTTAGGCCATTCTAGCAGCTTTACTTTCTGAAACCAATTGAGAGTTTCCTTGGTTGTATATTTGGGATCATTGTCTTGCTGAAATGTCCACCCTCATTTCCTATTCATTATCCTGGTAAATGGTAGAACATTTTTATCAAGAATGTCTCGGTACATTTGTATATTCATCCTTCCTTCAGTTATATGAAGTTAGCCATTTCCATATGCTGTAAACAGCCCCCACCATGATGTTCCCACCTGCAAACTTCATTGTTGGTATGGTGTTTTTACGGTGATATGCAGTGCTTTTTGGTTTTCAAACATTCTGTGTATTATGACATCCAAAGAGTTTAATTTTGATCTCATCTGACCAGACTATATTCTCCCAGTTTTTCACAGACTTCTCTAAATGTTGTTGAGCAAACTTTAAATGTCCTTGAAAATACATTTTGTTCAGCAACAGTCTTGCTTTTTCCATCCATTGGAGCACTCGAGCATTTTAGTGCTTGCTTCACACTATTTGTTGTTACGAGGGGGACCCGGGGAAGCGTGCCAAGATGGGAAATGGACAGCTTCCGCCGGTCAAGGTCCACTGTGCGGTGTAAGGGACCGCTGCTATGGTCAGGAAAGAGTGAGCGGGTTGCTACTAGTGATCGTCTGGAATGTCACAGACGATCTATGTACACCGGTCCGCCCTAACCCGTGAGGGTTGTATGGCTCGGGTCTTCTCGATCGGTGTACCTGTTGCACGGGGACGCACAGAGGTGCCTACGCACGTGTGCCAGCGGGAGTCACAGGATATGGCACGAGGGTAGCACAGAGGTGCCCACGCATGTGTGCTTTCAATAACCAGGTGAGTCCAGTGGAGAGTCGAGGAGCTCACCTGGGACAGGAACACGGCCTGTTAAAGGAGATACTGCCGGAGCAGCAAGGCAGGAACACGGCCTGCAAACCAGGTGCTGCCTGAGCAGCAAGGGCAAAGCCCACAAAAGACAATAATGCCTGAGCAGTGGCGTGGTAGCACGCTGCCAGACATCCAAACATAGAAGGACGTTCGCGCGCCGCCATGATGGCAGGGGGAGCTTTTAACCCCTTAACGACCGCGGGCAGTAAAATTACGTCCTAAATGACATAATGTTACTGCCCGCGGTCCTCCGGCGGCAGCATGCCGCGATCGGCACACATCTCAGCTGATTTTCACAGCTGAGATGTGTGCCTGCTAGGCACGAGCAGAATCGTTATCTGCTCGTGCCGATTAACCCCTTATATGGCGCTGTCAATACATGACAGCGCCATTATAAGCGCGATTGCGGTAAGCATTTACTTACCACCCGAAACCGGAAGTCACGTGACGCGATCACGTGACTCCCGATAGTTGTCATGGTAGCACAGGGTCATGTGATGACTCCTGTACTACACATGACTTGGTTTCACTTTCGCTGTGCCCGGGGCACAGCAAAAGAGAAAGACAGCGTATCTGCTGTTTACAGCCTTCCAGCTGTGATCAGCAGATACTGCAGAGCGATCGGATTGCTGATCGCAATAGCCCCCTAGGGGGACTAGTAAAATAAAAAAAAAAAGTTAAAAAATAAGTTTTAAAAAATTAAAAAAAAACAAAAAAACCTAAAAGTTCAAATCACCCCCCATTCGCCCCATTGAAAATTAAAGGGTTAAAAAAATAAAAAATATACACACATTTGGTATCGCCGCGTTCAGAAACGCCCGATCTATCAAAATATAAAATCAATTAATCTGATCAGTAAACGGCGTAGCGGCAAAAAAATTCCAAACGCCAAAACGACGTTTTTTTGTCGCCACAATTTTTGCGCAAAATGCAATAAGAGGCGATCAAAACGTAGCATCTGCGCAAAAATGGTACCGTTAAAAACGTCAGCTCGAGACGCAAAAAATAAGCCGTCATTGAGCCTAAGATCCCGAAAAATGAGAACGCTACGGGTCACGGAATATGGCGTAAAACGTGCGCCACTTTTTTCGGACAAACTTCCGATTTTTTTTTAACCCCTTATATAAAAGTAAACCTATACATGTTTGGTGTCTACGAACTCGCACTGACCTGAGGCATCACACCCACACATCAGTTTTACCATATAGTGAACACAGTGAATAAAATATCTCAAAAACCATAGTGCTATC
Source organism: Anomaloglossus baeobatrachus (assembly GCF_048569485.1). NCBI lineage: Eukaryota > Metazoa > Chordata > Amphibia > Anura > Aromobatidae > Anomaloglossus > Anomaloglossus baeobatrachus. Next base: position 328,903,586 of record NC_134356.1, on the reverse strand, counting down.
GCACTTTTTTTGCAATTTTTCAGCATTTGGAATTTTTTTGCCATTTTCTAGTACACAATATGGTAAAACTGATGGTTTCATTTAAAAGTACAGCTCGTTCCGCAAAAAATGAGCCCTCACATGACCATATTGACTGAAAAATAAAAAAGTTACGTCTCTCAGAAAAAGAATGGCGAAAAAAAAAAACGGAAAGCGAAAAATCGGCCGGTCGTGAAGGGGTTAAGGAGGTGTAGCTCCACCCAAGGGCGGGCGCGAGATGGACGTGACCCAATCAGGATTCGTGACGTCTTGGCCCGGTCAGTCAAGATTCAGCACACCACCAGCCTCGTTATCGGGCCGTGTGATATCAGTGAGCGAATCAGAAGACGTCACGTGGGGCACATACTCATCTTCCTGCCTCTGGGTCATAAAGGCGGGATCCTCGGTTTCACAATGTGCAGAGATAAGGGAAGTCTTGCTGCTTCCCTGAGTATCCATCCTTTGCACACTGTGCAACCTCCCCGACCCTCTGTGATGCTGAGCAGGAGGGCTCGTGGCAGACAAGGGATGGGAGACCACTCCATTCCTTGCAAGGGGAGAACCACTAGGTGTCACCCTTCTGCTGCGTCTCCAAGGAGGCAGCTCCTGCAGACTGCGCAGTCTCCCAGACCTTTGGTGCTGCTGAGCAGGAGGGCTCGTGGCAGACAAGGAATGGGGGACCACCTCATTCCTTACAACAGGAGAGTAACAAGGTGTAACAATTTGTTACCTAAAATTTGTCTAGAAAATGAGAATTCTCTTGAAAATGGTGCAGAATTTTTCATTTGATTAGAAACAGTCTTCGTCAGGCTCAGGTCACACGGGGTTATGTGCGAGTCCTCGAATGACACTTGGCTCATGTCAGCGGGATCCGAGTGTCATGCGAGGGTCATGCAACTGTGGTACGATCGTGCGATCAGTCCACGGCTGCAGAGGGGGTGCCGGCGCTGCGGAGGGGAGGGTGGAATTTATCTCCCTATCTCCTCCGTTGCCGGCTATTGCGATTCTTGCACTGCACTCGCATTACATCGGTGTAATGCGGAGCAATGCGATGTTTCTCTCGCCCCATGGGCTTGAATGGGTGTGAGTGAAACAGGATTGCATTACACTCGCAGCATGCTGCGACTGTTTTCTCGGTCTGATTAAGGCTGAGAAAATAATCGCTCATGGGTGCTGCCCCATAGAGTAATATTGGTCCGTGTGGAATGTGAATTTTTTATCACATTCCACTCACACCGTTTTTCTCGCCGTGTGTCCAAACCTTCAGTTCCGCTATGGACCATGCAATGTTAGTGTTACTTTATTGCAGCTCTTTGCAACAAAGAGCTTAAATGTAACATTAATACTGTATTGTGCATGAAACCTGCATCTGATGGAACATAACATGATAGATTTAGTTGCAAACATAAGACTTACAATATTGACCCATAAAGATGTATACAATAGATGGCATACCAGGGTGAGTATGAGGGTTGGGGTTTCTCTACTGTCATTGCTCAGCTTGAATTCTTGTTTGCATTTAATAAGCTGAAAAGACAGGGCCAACATAAATGTCTCTAATGTATAATTTAAAGTGATTGTGCAAAGACTAATCCTAATAAGGCTACAAATAGGCTTTCTAGTACTGAATCATTATGAAAATATGTAAGAAGGCTGGCAAACGCAGCACAGCTGGCATGCATTATGTGCCAAAGGCTATTTTAGATTACTTTGAGAACAGCAGTACATAATACTAATGTTCCAGGACGCGCTCCTCTTATTTGTTTGCAAATACTGCTCTTTTAGCATTAACATGTAAATGCTTCTAGAAGAAAAAGAAGAATGTCTCTGGAGCTCAGAAGTGCTGAGGAGTGTGATGGGAAAACAGTGTGCCCATTTATAACTCCAATTTAGGTCAGTGATAAACATGAACACAATATTTCACTGTGTTCAGTCCATAGAAGGTGTTGACCACTCCTTAGTAACTAAAACTTAATAACTGTATAATGAAATGTTCTGTAACTTTCTAATAAGGAGTACTTTGTATTTCATATCAACACAATTTTAACCCCTTACCAACATACAATGTACTATGTATGTCCAGTGGCGTAACTACTGGAGTTTGATGGGGCCTAGGCCCCCTCCAACTGTATACAGACACCCAGGGTACAGGTTAATGACGCTGACAGTCGGGGTACGGGATAGTGTGGCTGACACTGGGCTCTTTCCCTCAGCACCCAGGCTTCCCATGATCTGAAATCCCTTTTTCTATCAGCACCCAGCTTTCCTATGTTCTGATATCTTGTCCTCAGCACCCACCTTCACCATGCTCTGCTATACTTCTTTCCCTCAGCACCAAGCTTTCCCATGATATCAAAGCATGGGAAATCTGGGTGCTGAGGGAAAGATGTATAGCAGAACATGGAAAAGCTGGGTGCTGAGGGAAATAGCCTCAAAACGTCCCATCCCATGCTTGTAGCTTTGACGTCTCTCGTATTGTTACATCCGGGTGGTGGAAACTCTGGACCGTACACCGGTTTCCCCTGAGGAGGCAGCCAGGCCGGTCACCCCGCCAGAGGGTCTGGATGCACGGCAGCCGAAGCACTATTGGTAACCAGACAGTTCGTAGGGGAGCTGGAAAGGTGGATGTTGCTGAACACACGACTTCTGGACGGTAGTCCGGGTGACGAGGCTCAGAGTCCAAGGCCGGGTTGAAGGGTCAGGCGGGATCCGGAACCTGCTGAGCGATGAGACGGGTCACCCAACGGGGCCAGGGACTGGAGACTGGCGGAGCTGCAGAGGTGGTGGAACATCCGCCGTAGTCACCGTCAGGAATGGACGTGGTTCGGAGCGGCTGGCGTGGCAGGACAGGCTCTGCGAGACAGACAGGGTTAATTACAGGGCAAAGCAATACGGGGACCTGAACTCCTAGCTTACTAAACACGTAGAACAGGCCCCGCCCACCAGGAAAGAGAATCCTAATATACCCTGTACCTGTCTATGCAATTTCCTGTTTCTAGGTGCTGGCCCTTTAAGAAAGGGTCAATGACCGCGCGCGCACCCTAATGCGCATGCGCGAGGCCCGTGTACCAGAAGCCAGTCCAGGGAGCGGTGCAGAGGAAGCAGGAGTGCCCGGCTGAGTGTCCTACGTCGCAGAGGAGCGCCGGGAGCGGGGAGCTGGACGCATGGAGGACGCAGGCGAGGAAGAGGAGGGCGGGACCGGAGTGGTGAGCAGGGGACGCCACCGGGGAGCAGGGAGCGGGCCATGGGGACCGGAGAGCGGGGCACGGGGACCGGGAAGCGTGACAGTACCCCCTCCCCCACGCCCCCTCCCCGCAACCGGGACAGGAAAGCACGAATCAGAGGAGTGCCAACATTCTCCCGGGGCTCCCAGGACCTATCCGCGGGACCATAACCCGCACAGTCCACCAGGAAGTATTGCCGACCTCGCACGGTCTTCATGGCCACGATATCCCTTACCGCATAGATGTCATCGTCAGCGATAGGAGGAGGAGCAGGACTGGCAGCAGCGGAGAAGGGACCAAGGACGACCGGCTTGAGCAAGGAGACATGGAAGGAGTTGGGTATCCGCATCGTGGCCGGGAGCTGCAGTTTGTAGGAGACTGCATTGATCTTGCTGATGACTTTAAACGGCCCGATGTAACGAGGACCCAACTTGTACGAGGGTAACTTCAATCGGACATATCTGGATGCAAGCCAGACCAGTTCACCTGGGGAGAAACACGGGGGATCCAGGCGCCTCTTGTCCGCATGTCTCTTCATCCGCAAAGAAGCACGTTCTAGGGAAGACTTGACAAAGTTCCATATAGTTGAGAAGTCCCGAACCAGAGCATCTGCTGCGGGGACATCGGAAGCCGAGGATACTGACAACGGGACAGAAGGCTGAAGTCCATAAACGACCTGGAAGGGAGAGCTGGAGGTGGACTCGCTGATGTGTTGGTTGTGGGAGAATTCAGCCCAAGGTAGGAGCGTGGACCAATCGTCATGATGGATGTTGATGTAGTGGCGCAGGAAGGAGGTCAGGATCTGATTGACCCGTTCCACTTGGCCATTCGACTGAGGATGGTAGGCCGAAGAAAAGTCCAAGGATACTCCTAGATGTTTGCAGAGAGCCCTCCAGAAGCGCGAGGTAAACTGAGTTCCTCTGTCGGACACAATGTGTGCGGGGAAGCCATGCAATCGGAATATGTGCTGTATGAAGGAGTCAGCTAGCTCCTGGGCAGAGGGCAGCCCGGCCATGGGAACGAAGTGAGCCATCTTTGAGAAGCGATCCACCACAACTCATATGACCGTGTGTCCGGAGGATAAGGGTAAGTCCGTAATGAAGTCCATTGCAATATGTTGCCACGGAGCGGAAGGAATGGGCAGAGGCAGAAGACGTCCATATGGTAGGTGCTTGGGTGTCTTGTTTCGGGCACAGGATGGACAGGCTGAGACGAAGGTTGCGACGTCTTTACAGAGGGACGGCCACCAGTAGTGACGGACAATCATACTCCAAGTCTTCTTCTGACCAGCATGGCCGGCGATCTTCGAGGCATGGCCCCAATGCAGGACTCTCTGTCTGTCAGTATCTGAGACATAGGTTTTCCCAGGGGGTATCTGAGTTAGAGCGACAGGAGTCACCGGAATGACTTTACTGGGGTTGATGATGGGCTGGAACGTCTCCTCCTCCAACTCCACGGGCACGAAGGACCTGGACAAAGCGTCTGCCCGCACGTTCTTATCCGCAGGCCGAAAATAGAGCTGGAAATCAAAGCGAGCAAAAAACAAGGACCAGCGGGCTTGTCGCGGGTTCAGTCTTTGGGCTGACCGCAGGTACTCCAGATTCTTGTGGTCCGTGTATATGATCACAGGGTATACTGCTCCCTCCAAGAGGTAGCGGCATTCCTCCAAGGCCAGCTTAACGGCCAGTAGCTCCCGATCCCCGATGGTGTAGTTGCGTTCGGGTGCCGAGAAGCTCTTGGAGAAGAATCCACAAGTGACCATCTTTCCGGAGGAGGAGTTCTGCATCAAGACTGCCCCGGCTCCAGAGGAGGAGGCATCCACCTCTAAGGTGAACTGTCGGTTCAATTCAGGGCGATGGAGAACCGGGGAAAAAGCAAACGCCTGTTTCAAGGAGCAGAACGCGGCATCGGCCGCCGGTGGCTAGTCCTTAGGATTAGCTCCTTTCTTAGTCAAGGCAGAGAGAGGCGCAGTCAAGGCAGAGAAGTGCGGGATAAATTGACGATAATAGTTCGCAAAGCCGAGAAAGCGTTGGATAGCCTTCAGTCCGGAAGGAGGAGGCCAGTTGATGATGGCAGACACTTTCTCTGGGTCCATCTGCAGGCCAGTGTCCGAGATTACATAACCCAGGAAGGGAAGAGACGATTTTTCAAAGACGCACTTCTCGTACTTGGCGTACAGACGGTTCTCTCTAAGCCTCTGGAGAACTAGCTGCACGTTCTCTCTGTGGGTCTGTAGGTCCGGAGAGAAGACCAGGATGTCGTCCAGATACACCACGACACAGAGATAGAGGAGATCTCTGAACACTTCGTTCACCAATTCTTGGAAGACTGCCGGAGCATTACACAGACCAAAGGGCATGACACAATACTCGTAGTGCCCATCCCGAGTGTTGAATGCGGTCTTCCATTCGTCTCCAGAGCGAATGCGATCCAGGTTATAGGCCCCACGGAGGTCCAACTTGGTGAATACACGAGCTCCTCGGAGCCGATTGAATAGTTCGGGGATAAGTGGCAGAGGGTATTTGTTTTTTACGGTGATCTGGTTTAATCCCCGGTAGTCAATGCAAGGGCGCAGATCACCTTCCTTCTTCTTGACGAAGAAAAATCCTGCTCCGGCAGGGGATGAAGATCTCCGAATGAACCCCTTATCCAGGCTCTCGGTGATATAGGTAGACATAGCCCGTGTTTCAGCAGGGGACAAGGGGTATATCCTTCCTCTAGGAGGCGTAGTTCCTGGCAGTAAATCAATGGCACAGTCGTAGGGACGATGAGGCGGTGGTACCTCTGACTCCTTTTTATCAAACACGTCCGTGAAGGACCAGTAGGCAGAAGGCAGTCCTGGTAGAGACTCTGGAACTGGAGGTCGTCGGATGGGCTGGATGGATTTCAGACATCTCTCGTGACACGAGGAGCCCCATTGGGTAATGTCACCTGTACTCCAGCTGACCGACGGTTCGTGTGCCCGTAACCATGGGAGTCCCAGCAGGATCTGATGAGACATGCGCGGGAGAACGTAGAAGGAGATCTTCTCGGTGTGCAGAGCACCGATCCGTACTTCCACAGGCTTGGTGATCAGTGAGACGGTGTCAGAGAGGGGTCTCACATCTACAGAGGCGATTACCAGCGGTTTTTCTAGTGGAAGGACAGATACCTGGTACTTATCCACCGTGGCCTGCTGGATGAAGTTGCCTGCTGCTCCGGAATCGAGATACGCCTCTGCCGTGAACCGGGTCTCTTCTGTAGTGACTTGAATAGTCCAGGTAACGGAGTCTGAGAGAGTCCCAGCACCTAGGGTGGCCTCTCCTACCAAGCCTAGGCTTTGGAGTTTCCCGGCTTCTCGGGACAAGAGCGTAGCAGGTGTGTGCCATCACTGCAGTAGAAGCAGAGACCCTTTGCTAGTTGTTCTGCTCTGCGTTGCTCAGACTGCCTCAGGCGGTCAATCTGCATGGGCTCGTAGGTAGACGCGCCAGGTGACGCCAACTGGGGAGCGATGGACTTCTGGGGTGGGGAGGAGTGCCTTATCGGACGCCTTTCGCGGGAGACCTCTTTGGATCGTTCCTGAAAGCGAAGATCCACTCGAGTCGCTAGAGCAATCAGGGCATCCAGGGTGGAAGGCACGTCACGACCACCACCCAGCTCATCTTTAATACGACCCAAGAGTCCCTCCCAGAAGGCGGCGGTTAGGGCCTCATTGTTCCACCCTAGTTCCGAGGCCAAGGTGCGGAAGCGGATAGCATATTGGCCCACCGTCAGAGTCCCCTGACGTAGCCGGAGGAGGGATGAGGCAGACGCGGAGGCGCGTCCGGGCTCGTCAAAGGTGCTACGAAAAGCCTGCAGGAACTCCTGGATGTCGGTGGTTACCGGATCCTCCTTCTCCCACAAGGGGTTCATCCAGGCCAGTGCCTCTCCCTCTAGATGGGACATCATGAACGCGACCTTGGCTTGGTCAGAGGCAAAAAGGTGCGGCAGCAGCTTGAAATGGAGGGAGCATTGATTTATGAATCCCCTGCAGGTCTTGGGATCTCCGGCGTACCGGGGTGGTGAGGCCAAACGAAGTTTGGAAGCATCAGAGGAGGCTGCCACGGGAGCTGCGGCCGTGGATTGTGCAGTGGAAACCTGAGATGCCAAGGACGTGGCCGTTGCTTGTAGCGTGTTCAGGCGGGTATCCACAGAAGACATGAAGGACAGCATGCGGGTCTGAGTCTCGCGCTGTCGTACGAGTTCCTGCTGCAAGGCCGCTAGTGCTTCGGCGGGATCCATGGCCTGTTCTAGCTGTTACGTCCGGGTGATGGAAACTCTGGACCGTACACCGGTTTCCCCTGAGGAGGCAGCCAGGCCGGTCACCCCGCCAGAGGGTCTGGATACACGGCAGCCGAAGCACTATTGGTAACCAGACAGTCCGTAGGGGAGCTGGAAAGGTGGATGTTGCTGAACACACGAGTTCTGGACGGTAGTCCGGGTGACGAGGCTTAGGGTCCAAGGCCGGGTTGAAGGGTCAGGCGGGATCCAGAACCTGCTGAGCAATGAGACGGGTCACCCAACGGGGCCAGGGACTGGAGACTGGCGGAGCTGCAGAGGTGGTGGAACATCCGCCGTAGTCACCGTCAGGAATGGACGTGGTTCGGAGCGGCTGGCGTGGCAGGACAGGCTCTGCGAGACAGACAGGGTTAATTACAGGGCAAAGCAATATGGGGACCTGAACTCCTAGCTTACTAAACACGTAGAACAGGCCCCGCCCACCAGGAAAGAGAATCCTAATATACCCTGTACCTGTCTATGCAATTTCCTGTTTCTAGGTGCTGGCCCTTTAAGAAAGGGTCAATGACCGCGCGCGCGCCCTAATGCGCATGCGCGAGGCCCGTGTACCAGAAGCCAGTCCAGGGAGCGGTGCAGAGGAAGCAGGAGTGCCCGGCTGAGTGTCCCACGTCGCAGAGGAGCGCCGGGAGCGGGGAGCTGGACGCATGGAGGGCGCAGGCGAGGAAGAGGAGGCCGGGACCGGAGTGGTGAGCAGGGGACGCCGCCGGGGAGCGGGGAGCGGGCCATGGGGACCGGAGAGCGGGGCACGGGGACCGGGAAGCGTGACACGTATATAGCTCTTCAAATACTATAATTGCCCCCAAATACCATTCCAAATAGTACAATGGGTCCCACATAACCCTTCAAATATTAGAATGCACCCCTATAGTCCTCCATGTATTATAATTCACCCCATAGTCCTCCATATATTATACTGCACCCCATAGTCCTCCATATATTCTAATGCAGCTCCCATAGTCCTGCATGTTTTATAATGCATCCCCATAGTAATACATGTATTATAATGCATCCCATAGTTATCCATGTATTATAATTCACCCCATAGTCCTCCACATATTATACTGCACCCATAGTAATCCATATTTTATACCGCACCCATAGTCCTCTATATATTATAATTCACCCCACTGTTCTCCATATATTATAATGTAGCCCTCATAGTCCTCCATATTTTATAATGCACCCCATAGACCTTCATATTGTATTATGCAGCCCACATACCGTTTAATGCACACCCATAGTCATCTATATATTATAATGCAGCTCCATAGTCCTGAAAGTTTTAGAATGCACCCCATAGTCTTTCATATTGTAAGGAGGGAAGGAAGATTCCAGCATCCACGTCCAATGGTTATATAAAAAGTATTTCTTTACTGAAAAAACATTAAAATGAAGATGAAGAATCACATCCTGAGAAATAAAATCCCTATGAGGACAAGGGTATAGAGATGGTACGCGTTTCGAGCGATTAGACGCTCTTAGTCCTGATCCAATTCTTTCATATTTGTAGTATGCAGCCCCATACCGTTTAATGCACTCTATAGGCCTCCGTGTATTATAATGCACACCCATAGGCCTCCATATATTCTAATGGAGTCCCATTGTCCTTCATGTTTTCCAATGCAGCTCCATAGTCCTTCATATTGTATTATGCAGACCCAAACCATTTAATGCACCTCTTAAACCTCCTATTATTACATTGCATCCCCAAAGTATGTATAAAGTGTCTCTCATATTGTATTATACAGCCCCCCTACTGTGTAATGCACCCCCATAGGCCTCTGGCCATCGTGTTCTCACGGATTAAAAAAACAAAAAAAAAACAACAAATCCTCTAGGGGCGGACGCTGACACTGAGAGCAAAGAGCCCCTGTGCAAGAATTGACAATGTCCTCCTCCCGAACGCCTCCCACACCTTCCCCCTGCCTCTTGGGGTCTTCCATTTTACCATTTTAAGCTTTGTTGTGTTGATCATCTTGCACTTGGATACAAATAATGAAATCAGAGTTAGGCTATGTGCGCACGTTGCGTAAATTCATGCAGTTACGCTGCGCTTTGCAGCGCAGCGTAACTGCATGCGTCCTGCGTCCCCTACACAGTCTATGGAGATTGTGCAGGGGCCGTGCGCACGTGGCGTCTCAGAGCGCAGCGCTTCGGCTACTGCCGAAGCGCTGCGCAAAAAGAAGTGACATGTCACTTCTTTCCTGCGCTTTGCCGGCAGCTCCTGCTCTGTCTATGGCAGGAGCTGCAGGCAGAGCGCATGGAATCGGCGCTCACTACGGACATTTCTGCAGCGATCTAAAGCGCACATGTGCTCTTCAGATCGCTGCAGAAATTTCTGCAGGCTAGTACGCAACGTGCGCACATAGCCTTACTCATTCTCCCTGGTCCAGTGATGTCTCTCTGCTCCTCCTGTTTACAGGCTGCAGTAATAATGTCACACGTGACCACTTTATCTAATCATAGGGCTCCGCAACTGACACCATCTACCTTGGCGTGACGGCTGAGCTCAGTGATTGGCTCCAGCAGTCACATGTTTTAGTCATGACATCACTGCTGTAAACATAGATCAGAGCAGTAGCAAAGAGGAATTGCTGGTTCTGAGGAGGATAAATCCACACACATATAGACATACACACACATACTATTTATGCACAGAGGTACATATACTACATAAACACACATATACTGTATATGTACACACACAAGCACATATACCATACACACAGGCACATATACACATACTATTTATGCACAGAGGTTCATATACTAAATAAACACAAATCAGCTCCACACACAGAACGTTAAGAATCAGCTGCTCCTCTTTGGCTGCGGCCTCCATCTTTTTATCTCACTTTAGCCAGGGAGGGGCAGTGTCCTGGAGAGCACTGAGCAGAGCTGAATGGGAACATAGGAAGGGTCTCTTACTGGTTTTTGAGCTCACGGCACTCAGCAGTTTCCTGGTGAGTGAGTCGGACACCAGAAACATATAATACTTATTACGGTGTATGGCCCTCCTTTAGTTGCGAGGGCACCCTCTCCTCTGTGCTCCGGTACAACAATTGCACAGGCTATATGTCAGCCACTGAAGTCGTCACCTCTCCTCATTGCCTCGCTGCTCTGGTCAATATCCTCCTGTCCTGTGCTCTGTTGTTTCAGCTCAGCGGCATGCAGTGATGACGTCAATATGCTCTGCGAGCACATGTACAGGGGAAGAATGAAGAAAAATGGAGCAGAGCGCTCCTCTCCACTCTTCATCATTGCTGTGTGTGATAATGGGTGAGGGGGCCAGTGCTGCTTCTGCCACTGGCTCACAGGCACACAGCGGCAGTGTGGTCTGCAACTGAACAGCGCAGCTCCTCTCTTACAGAAAGGAGCCGGTTGCTGATCTGCAGGGCGGGCGCTGGGTCCCTAACCCTGCGGGCCCGGTCGCAATGGCGACCTCTGCGACCTTGTTAGTTAGTCCTTTGTCTACGTTGTATGTCGTATCCCTGCCGTTGATGCAAACTTTCAAGCCAGGACTGCATGTTTCCCGACAGATGATGGCTATCATCTGCCTCTAACAGCTGCAGATTGAGCGGAGCTCTATCCGTGGCTGTTCATAGTTTAAGACTACATTCACATTATGCTTTTTTTTGCCATATTTTTGCTGCTTTATTTGTGCAGTTTTGTTGTCAGAAAGTTCTCACTTTTGACTTCCCAGTAAAGTCTGAGTAGGAGAATTCAGATTTATTTTTTTTTGTACAGTTTATTTGTCACAACTTCTGACAAATAAACTACAGCATCTTAATTCTTTTTGCATTTTATACCTGCATTTCTCACTAATGATGGGAGGACTCTCAGGGTCGATGGGGCATTGATCCCTGGTATCTGGCCAGATGCTGGTCCACATATAATCTATGGGGACCAGAATCCGGCGCTAAGGGGTAGGAGCAAGTGCTTCATACATACCGAGTCACCGGCGCGACTGTAAGCTCCCACGTCCTCTCATTCTTTTTCCGGGGCCACTCATTAGGCTCATGCATATTCACTGCTTACCCCGTCCACTGGTGTCTGTGATTGCAGTCAGACGCGCCCTCACGCTGAGTGACAGCCTGTCTGACGCTTCCAATCACAGTCGCCGGTGGCTGAGTGACAGCCTGTCTGACGCTTCTAATCACAGTCGCCGGTGGGCAGGTCTATATGATACAGTAAAATAAATTAAAAAATATATTGAGGTAGGGTCCACCTATATTATGATACCCAGCACAGATAAAAAACACAGCTAGAAGCTGCAGCCCCCAGCCATGTGCTTATCTTAGTTGTGTATCAAAATAGGAGGAGCCGTATATGGATTTAAATAAATAATTTTAAAAGACGGCGTGCGGTCCCCCCCAATTTTAATACCCAGCCAAGATAAAGACAGACAGCTGGGGGCTTGTATTCTCAGGCTGGGGAGACCCATGCTTATTGGACCACCCCAGCCTAAAAATATCAGCCTGCAGCTGCCCAAGATTGTTGCATCTATCAGATGCAACAACCCAAGTGTTACGGGGGTGCTGGCAGATTTGGATAAGGTAGTGTATTCCCAATTGCCAGTCGGGGTCCACCGTGCTCCCAGATGGAAAAGGAGCTGCTGGCAATCCAAAGGTTAGGCAGAGAATACAAAGCTGATGACTCAGAGATAACCCAGGAGACCTGGGAACCGGTCACATGAGTAGGGACACGTCATACCAGACGACAACCCAGTTAGCATTTCGGTGGAGCGGGCGCTACTCCAACCATGTGTGTAGGGAACACGTCAGGCCAGATGGTAACCAGTTAGCGTTGACCGAGAAGACCGCTGCCACAGTGCCCTGTCGGCCACGTGTCTAAGGCACGTCAGGCCGAGCGGTCCTCCGATTAGCGTTTCTGGTCACCACTCGACTGGCCACGTGTGTGAAGGACACGTCAGACCAGGTAGTCACACCAGTAGTGTCGCGGGCGGGGAGGAGGGTGTCAGCACACTGCGCTCACCCCTTCTGCTCAGGTCTGGCAGCTGCTCCTGGTGGCTCGAGCTGTAGGCCGGATCCCGGGGTTTCTCGAGCGACACTCCTCGCCCGTGAGTGAAAGGGGGTGTTTGTTGGGTGTGGGGATTGTTATAGTTCGTGACGCCACCCACGGTTGTGGTGATTTCACCACCGCTGCTCAATGTGGGGATCCCGGGGATGGTGATGTGGAGCAGCCAGTTGTGTTGCCCCTCCGTGGGTAGGGGTTGGTGATCCCGGGGGCCAGTGGGGTGCAGGGGCGCAGGGGGCAGCGCTGTGCCTTGCGGCACTGAGGTACTCACTCAGCCAGTAAACACGACACAGTTCTCGGTAAACAAACGGCTGGTTGGACGGGTCCCTCGGACGGTTCACGGTGCTGCGGTTCCCTGCAGTTAGCGGTGACGGTCTCTTCCCTGCACCTTTGAAATGTCTGTTTGGTAGCGGTGGATTCCCACCGGTTACCCGCTCCCCGACTGCAATCTGTGCCGGAGGAGCTCCACACTTTGCCCGCAGGCGCCGGCCCTGGGAAACTGGTGCCTTGGCGGTGGCGGTGTTTCCCCGTTGTGGTTGGACCTTTGCCGTCAATCAGGACTTGCTTGTTGGGGGATCTACGTCCCCTTCACTAACGGATTTAGCAATTTACAGCGACTCCAAGCCTTGCTGGGATCCGAAAGCCCCTGCTCTGGTGCTGACTGCCCTTTGTATACTGCTCCAGACCCCCGGATACACACAGCCTCCGTGGCCCTTCCAGCAACCTCCAGACAGTCCCACTGCAGATCTTCACCACTGTCTGCTGACCTTGCTGACTCCGTCTGGGCATACAGCCACAGACCAACTTCAGGCTTTCTTTCTCTTCTGTCACTTCACTTGCTTTCCTCCTTTACTGCTTTCTTCCTTCACTTTCACTTAGCTGTTTACTCTAACCGTGTCTAGACTACTCCTTCACTCTTGCCCTGCCTGGGCTCGACTCTCTGTTGTTACTCCTTCCACTTCCTCCTCCTAGACTCATCTGCCTGGTTTCTTCCTGCCTCCAGAGTTGTGAGCTCCTCGGTGGGCGGAGCCAACCGCCTGGCCCACCCCCTGGTGTGCATCATCAACCTCTGGAGGAAGGCAACAAGGATTTTTGGGTTAGCTGGTGTACCTGCAGGGAATGTGGGGTGTGTGTGTGTTGTTACCTGTGTCCCCTGGCTTGCCCAGGGCGACACATTCCCCCTTAGCAAAACGCAGACCGTCCTCGGGCTGCCCGTCCAACACCGGTTTTATTTTCCTTTTTGTTTTCTGAAAAGGTAAAACGGTATAACATTATAAACGGTAAATTATATACATTTTTAATCACAACTCTTCCCAAGACGGGAGGCACATTTACTTTTAACATTACAACGGTATACGGTCACGGTTTCCGCTCTCTCCCACCCAAGCAACCTGGCCCTGATGCTGCCCCTAAAACCCAGGCAGCACCCCTTGACCCACAGTCCAGCACAAGTTACCCGAGTGGGATCTGTCCTTCCCCTCCAGAGGGTGGCCACCGGTTCCTTTGGTGGCTGGGCCCTGGCCTGCTCTGCTCAGGGCCCTCCCTCCAACCTGCCTCTCCGGAGGCGGTATGGCGGAAACGGTAACGGTACCCAACATATTTACAAGCGACTTAATGTTTGTGGTGCCCTGCAAGTTCACGGGCTTGTCCATTAGGAGTCCCTTATGCAAAAACTTTAAACGGTCCCCACGGGGACAACGGTGCCGGCTCCTGCTGGTTCTAATCACAAAGCAAATCTGGATACTGTTCGGTAATCATTTTTCATCCTTTTCTTATCATTCTTTTTCAAACTTTCAAACAACTTGAACTCACTGGTGGTCCCAACGGGGACTGCTGCTACGGGCATCCGCTGCCCTACTCCGGATATTCAGCTAACGCAGCTCCATCCCCCTCCACCAGCATATCCAACATGCACTGACATGCCTGCAGTGACAGGGGCACCCGGTACCCATTTCCACCGGTACACGGGGCATGGACGACCACTGGGGCTCCTACATAGCGGGAACGCTCGCTTGCTCCTTCAACCGCAACAGCGGACCCGGAGCTGGGGCAGGAGTCGTCATCTCTTATTGCTGCGTCAGGCGGGTTGCCGCCAGCTGCCGCAGCCTCCTGGCCTCCAGCATCCAACACTTCAGCCTCTTCTGCGGTAGCACGGAGCAGCGGATCAGGCGAGCTTACACTGAGGCGCCCCATAAGTAGCGGCAAGGGTGATGCATAGGTCGAGACTAGGCCGGGCCCCTCAGCCGCAGCGGCCGGTCCAGGCAGGACATAGGGACGTGGGTCACCAGTCGGTTCTACTACATCCATTCCCCCTCCGTACCTCGGGGCAGTCGTAGTCAGCATCTCCACTTCGCTGGTCCACTGCTCCATCATCTGGAAGATCTGATCCTGCTGACGCTGGTGGAATTGCATCACCCGGGCCTTCATCCAGGCCACGGTTCCAGGCTCAGGGTCTGGCACAGTCACTGCTGGGACTTCTGGCACCATGCTGTTAAGGGGCCGCGGTTCCAGCGGTTCCCCCTGGTGTACTTCAGGGACGTCCCGGACGTCTGCAGCCGGCTGGTCCGCCGGAGCGTCTGGGCAGGGTATCGCTACCGGTTGGGCAGGTAGCGGGCCTAATGGTGGGGCGGCAGCAGCTATTACGGGTAGCGGGGAGAGAGGCAGGGTGAGCGGAAGCCGGCCGGGCCCCTCAGCTCCAACGGCCGATCCCTCAGGAATACAGGGGCGTGGGTCGCTTACCCGCTCCTCCAAATCCTCTTCTGCCTTGCGTCTCCACATAGCAGCCACCACATCCGCCATGTCGGTCTCCCACTCCTCCAGGAGGAGTTGCATATGGGCCTGCAGATGATTACTCAGCGGGACAGTCCGGTCCCTCAACCACGTCGCCGTGCCGGGCGCGGGGGCTTCCTCGTTGGGAGTTGGGTTATACATCTTGGCAATCGTGCCTTCCAGGAACCCAGTGTTGCTGCAGAGTCCTGGCGTCTCTGCTTTTATATTCGCGACTACATGCCGCCAGCCGCCATCGCGTCCCCCTTAGCTCTTTCCGGCCCCTCCTCTCTCGGGGCGGAGTTTTGGCCTTCGCGCTTCTACTGCTCGAGAAGACGCTCGAGCGGGAACTTTTCGCGCCAAAGATGGCGGCTTCTGAAATTTTTCTGCCGGATACCTCCGGCGGTAACAAGGCGCACCTCTACCAGACGGCAGAGCGGTAAGATCCTGTTTGTGACGCCAAGTTGTCGCGGGCGGGGAGGAGGGTGTCAGCACACCGTGCTCACCCCTTCTGCTCAGGTCCGGCAGCTGCTCCTGGTGGCTCGAGCTGTAGGCCGGATCCCGGGGTTTCTCGAGCGACACTCCTCGCCCGTGAGTGAAAGGGGGTGTTTGTTGGGTGTGGGGATTGTTATAGTTCGTGACGCCACCCACGGTTGTGGTGATTTCACCACCGCTGCTCAATGTGGGGATCCCGGGGATGGTGATGTGGAGCAGCCAGTTGTTGTGTTGCCCCTCCGTGGGTAGGGGTTGGTGATCCCGGGGGCCAGTGGGGTGCAGGGGCGCAGGGGGCAGCGCTGTGCCTTGCGGCACTGAGGTACTCACTCAGCCAGTAAACACGACACAGTTCTCGGTAAACAAACGGCTGGTTGGACGGGTCCAGCGGACGGTTCACGGTGCTGCGGTTCCCTGCAGTTAGCGGTGACGGTCTCTTCCCTGCACCTTTGAAATGTCTGTTTGGTAGCGGTGGATTCCCACCGGTTACCCACTCCCCGACTGCAATCTGTGCCGGAGGAGCTCCACACTTTGCCCGCAGGCGCCGGCCCTGGGAAACTGGTGCTTTGGCGGTGGCGGTGTTTCCCCGTTGTGGTTGGACCTTTGCCGTCAATCAGGACTTGCTTGTTGGGGGATCTACGTCCCCTTCACTAACGGATTTAGCAATTTACAGCGACTCCAAGCCTTGCTGGGATCCGAAAGCCCCTGCTCTGGTGCTGACTGCCCTTTGTATACTGCTCCAGACCCCCGGATACACACAGCCTCCGTGGCCCTTCCAGCAACCTCCAGACAGTCCCACTGCAGATCTTCACCACTGTCTGCTGACCTTGCTGACTCCGTCTGGGCATACAGCCACAGACCAACTTCAGGCTTTCTTTCTCTTCTGTCACATCACTTGCTTTCCTCCTTTACTGCTTTCTTCCTTCACTTTCACTTAGCTGTTTACTCTAACCCTGTCTAGACTACTCCTTCACTCTTGCCCTGCCTGAGCTCGACTCTCTGTTGTTACTCCTTCCACTTCCTCCTCCTAGACTCATCTGCCTGGTTTCTTCCTGCCTCCAGAGTTGTGAGCTCCTCAGTGGGCGGAGCCAACCGCCTGGCCCACCCCCTGGTGTGCATCATCAACCTCTGGAGGAAGGCAACAAGGATTTTTGGGTTAGCTGGTGTACCTGCAGGGAATGTGGGGTGTGTGTGTGTTGTTACCTTTGTCCCCTGGCTTGCCCAGGGCGACACAGTAGCATTTGACTGGGAAGACAAGGAGGGAAATAGGGTTCACATACCCAATCCAGGAACACCCTGTTAACTCCACATGGGTTCTGGAATACGCTGTCCGTGCGCGTAGAGGGCACAACCGGACCGGTGGCGCAGCAGGTACACTGTCCGTGTGCGTAGAGGCCACTCTCGGACAGGTGATGCAGCAGGTATGCTGTCCATGTGCGTAGGAGGCACAAACGGACAGGTGACGCAGCAGCTGCAGTCCAGTTAATGCCACTGGATTGCTATAGCACAACTGGAACGGCAGCAAGGAAGCACGGCGCCTGACCCTGATGTGCTGAGCCACGAATCTTGGCGTGACAGACCCTACCTACCACTTCCAACAAAGTTTATGCCCCCATGAACTCAAAGTGATAAAGGAAAACCGCACTTGTGGAACCACTGATGCGGCTATCTCAAGACCGCTCCAGCAAGTCCTTACATTGGAGAGGAAAAATTCAAAGTAAATAGGACTTTGTGTGCCAAATATACGTTCCAACATAATTAGTTAAGCCCAATACCAAATAATTGCATATAAAAATATCTCCCCCTTATGAAGCTTTCTGCGAGATGCGTAGGGGTATTATCGCTACGGCAGCTTCACATGCACTCACCTGCCCTGTGATGTCGCTCTGGCTGGCGAACCGCCTCCTTCCTAAGGGGGCGGGTCGTGCGGTGTCACAGCGACGCCACACGGCAGGCGGCCAATAGGAGCGGAGGGGCGGAGATGAACAGGACGTAAACATCCCGGCCACCTCCTTCCTTCCACATTGCAGCCGGGATGCAGGTAAAGTGATGTTCCTCGCTCCTGTGGCTTCACACACAGCGATGTGGGCTGCCTGCTGGAACGAGGAACAACATCGTACCATCACTGCTGTGAAATTATGGAAATGTCGGACCCTACACCGATCATACGATAACGACACTTTTGCGCTCGTTTATCGTATGTAAAAGGATTCATACTGCGATGTCAACAGTGACGCCGGATGTGTGTCACTTTCGATTTGACCCCACCGACATCGCTCCTGCGATGTCGTAGTGTGCAAAGTACCCCTAAGTGTTGGCCTCAGAAATGGCACTATCAGGCTGAGCATGCTCACTAGGCGAAACACTGGGCTTAGGCTCTGGCTGGGGTAAATCTGCGTGCGCATGCGCACTAGTCACCTCTCCACACTTAGATGTGGAGGAGGAGGCAGCCATCTGGACGACCCGAGGCACGGACAAAAATGGCAGCCGGTGCCTGGGCGCGACAAGGACCGCAGCAGGCTGCTTGTGGCTATGGCAACGCCGATTCGTAACACCAAGCACTTTACCCAGCTCTTCCTAATCGCCCTGGTGTGGTGATAATCAGGGTAATAAGAGGTTAATGTCAGCTTACAGCTGCCACTAAGCCCTAGATTAGTAACGGGAGCTGTCTATGAGACCCCCAACACTAATCTGTAAGTGAAAAGAAATTAACACAAACACCCCAAAAATCCTTTTTTTGAAAAAAAAATACAAAAAACACCCTCTTTCACCACTTTATTAACCCCCAAAACAACCCTGCAAGTCTGACGTAATCCACACGAGGTCCCATTATGATTCCAGATGCTAATCTTACTACTACAATAGGACAACACTGGGAAAGAGACAATCAAGCAGGAATAAAACAACAAAGCTTCCACAAGAACAACATCTCCTGGGAAGTCAACATAGAAAAACTATAACTGGCACATGGGAAAGTAAGAAATATATGTATGAATAATGGAAGGAAGTGGCAGCAAGGTTCAGCAGCTCAGATTAGAGCTAAATAGAACCTCAGCAGGATCAAAAAGAGATCTCTTAAGCTGGGTTTACACACTGCAACATCTCAAACGACATCGCTGTAACGTCACCGGTTTTGTGACGCAATAGCGATGTTGTTTGCGATGTTGCAGTGTGTGAAACCTATCAGCGACCCGGCCCCTGCTGTGAAGTTGTAATCGTTACAAATCGTTCAGGACCATTCCTAGGTCCTTTGTTTCCTGCTGTGCAGCATGCATCGCTGGAAAGTTTCAGTGTGTGAAAGACTTTGCAGAGACTTTGTTAGCAACTTCCCTTTCAAAAGGCTGCTTATCAACGTCCCCAACAACCAGCTAGGTCGCTCTGCAGGTCCGGATCGCTGTTGCGTTGTTGGCCAGGTTTGCCTGTTTGACAGCTCACCAGCGACTTAGCAGAGACTTAGGGAGGTCGCTGTTACGTCACAAAACCGGTGACGTTACAGCGATGTCCTTTGCGATGTTGCAGTGTGTAAACCCAGCTTTAACCCCTTCAACACCAAATGAAAATAAATCCACTTTACTCGTGTTAAAGAGGATCTGCTAATCGCCGTGACCTTTAAATCACAAATAAAGGTCTTATCTGGATGTGACACTGATCCCAGAGGAATATCGTCCTTCACCCTTTAACACTGTATAGGTATCTTGACTTACCACTGCATCCCCCACTGGGTTGTGCTCACAGAGTGGATGCTGGCCGGAGAAGTAAACGTGCAACAAGAAAGATCAAAGAAGGCTAGTTAGTATCAGTAGGAAAAAAAATATTCCCAAAGCAGTAAATAAAACTGAAGTCAGAGAAGAAGGCAGGGTCAGATACTAGGTGGTCAGTCAAGCATGTAATTTGAAGGCAGAAGGAGGTGCCTGCCTATGGCACAACCTCATACCCAATTGGTGAATGCTCTTTTTTTTAAACAATCATTGTTTTGTGAGGCAGTGAAGTGGCTGCACTACAGTGTCAGATCCATGCATTGAAAAAAGAGCATGCCTGGCTATTTTCCTGACTGGGCCTAATCTGTTCCCCCAGGGAAGGAAGGGGCAGGAGTGTGATGGCACACAGATACATACAGGAAAAAACAAAACTCAGGCAAAATACAAGCTCACAGGAATAAACAGTAAGAGACTAAGAAAAGCAAGAGAAGTAAGGCAGCAATTAAAGGACAAGGGTTAATACCCCAACCGCTCAGAGCATTAAGCTATTACAACCATCAGTAAGTCTGGATCACACCAGCTCTTCAAATAAGTATAGACTAGCTATAGCTGGCATTAGTGGAAGTGTCCAGCCGGCATATATAGGAGGGGAGTGAGTGTAACTGGCTCTCCCACAGCATGTGATCAAAGGAGATTAACAAGCAGCACAGTAAGGATTAACTCTTACTAGCCAGCCTATGAACTACAAGTCTGTGGGTTAACGCCTGAGTCTCCCTGTGCTGATCACAGACAGTAGAGAAATTAGCAGGCAGAGTGCCAGAATCTGTAGTCTCCACAGATCCTGACGGCACCATGACAGTTGGCGATGCTTGCAAAATGTCCTTGTGACACCTATTTTTACAAAGTATTCTGGAATTTCAACAGTTTACAACCCAGATGTGTGCTCACTGTGAGTATATTTGTATGTGTATGTATTGTGTACATCTAAAGTTTGTGTAGTGTATATGTGCTGTTTGTAAGTATATTCATATGTGTCTGTTTTGTGTATCTCAGGTATGTGTAGTGTATGTCTACTGGCTGTGAGTATATTTGTATGTGTGTGTATTGTGTACATCTAAAGTGTGTGTAGTGTATATGTGCTGTCTATGAGTAAGTATATTTGTATGTGTTAATATTGTGTATATCTAAAGTATGCGTGGGTTAACACATGTGCTGCTGTGGCGCCCTGGACAAGCCAGGGGCCACAGAGAACAACACCACAACACCCCACACTCCCAGCAGGCACACCGAAGTCAAACACAAAACCCTTGTTGCCTTCCTCCAGGGGCTGATGTCCACAGGCGGTTGGTCCCGCCCACCGAGGAGTTCACAGTCCTGGAGGCGGGAAAAGTAGACAGATTAGTTTTGGAGAGGAGTGAGGACAGTTGGAGAAGTGAAAGTGGAAGGAGGAAAGCAGCAAAAGAGCAGTCTGAAGTTGGTCCGGGTGTGTGGCCCGGACAGATCAGCAAGGTTGGCAGACGGTGGTGACCGTCTGCAGGAGTGACTGATTGGAGTCTACCGTAAGGACCGTGGACGGGCGGTGGCCCGGCGGTACCGGACCGGTACACAAAGAGAAGTCAGCACCATCTGGCAGGGGCTTACGGACCCCGGCAAGGCTAGGAGTCGCCGTGAATTTGCCAAATTCGTTAGTCAAGGGAACCTCCTGGGTTTCCCAACAGCCAAGTCCCGACAGAAGGCAACAGTCCAACCAAGTGAGAGAGACACCGCCACCACCAAGGCAACCGTTTCTCAGGGCCAGCGCCTGCGGGCAAAAGGGGCTCCTCCGGCCCATATCCAAGCCGGGGAGTGGGTTACCGGTGGGAACCCATTGGAACCATCTACCGTATCTAGGTGCAGGGAAAGGCAGTCACCATCAACCTGCCGGGAGAAAACAACACCGCAGCCGTCTGTGGGACCTGTCCATCCAGCCGTGTGTTTTACCGAGAACTGTGTTCTCATCATTGGCTGAGTGAGTACCACTGTGCCGTGCGGCACAGCGCTGCCCCTGCGACCCTACACCCCGCTAGGCCCCGTAACCTGCCTGCCATCCATTCCTACCCCATCACCGGGCCCCGGGACAACCAACCCCCTACCCACGGAGGGGAGAAATAACAACAAAGCTGCTCCCTGTCACCGCTCCCAGGATCCCTGTCCAGAGCAGCGGTGGTGTCACCAAAATCACCACAACCGTGGGTGGCATCACGGACAATAATCAAAACCCCCACAATCAAAATCCCCTTTTCACTCACGGGCGATTAACGCCGCTCGAGTCCCCGGGATCCGGCCCACCGCTCGAGCCACCACCGAGCAGCAGCAGCCGCAGCACCAGCGGCAGCCGGACCCGAGCAGTGGGAGAGCGCAGCGTCCCCTCCTCCGCCCGCGACAACTTGGCATCACGAACAGGATCCTACCGTTCTACCAACTGGTGGAAGTGCGCCTTGTGTGACCGCCGGAGGTGTCCGGCCGGAAAATTTGAAAAGCCGCTATCTTGGGCGCGAAGAGTTCCCGCTCGAGCGTCTCCTCGAGTAGTGGAGGCGCGAAGGCCAAAACCCCACCCCTGTAGAGGAGGAGCCGGAAAGAGGCTAAGGGGGACGAAATGGCGGCTGGCCGCATGTGAGCACGGCTATGGAAGCAGGGACGCCAGGACTAGAGATGAGCGAACCGGTCCCGGTTTGGCTCGAGGTCGGCTCGACGAACGGGGGTCCCGTTCGAGTTCGGTTCGTCGAACGTTCGACGAACCGAACTCGAACGTATAGGCTAGAATGGGAGGCAATCACAAACACATAAAAATGCATGATAAATGTACACAAACAGTTAATAAACATTGCCATAACACTTACCGGTCCTCGCGATCCCTTCTGCACTCTGTCTCCTACCGCTATTCCATCCGATGATCGCTGAATCCTCCCGGTGACGGCACTGCCAGCAGAGATGCAGGACCTATCGTGACGTCAAAATAGCCATGTGACCAGTCACGTGGCTATTATCTCATTGGCTACAGACTGGTCACATGACTATGACACGTCATGTAGGACCTGCGAGTGCATCTCTCCGGTACACGGTGCACATATGTGTATCGCCGTGTACCGGCGACATGATCTAGCACACGGTCGACTCCCCGTTCCGTTAGGGACCGGCTGACACAGCCGGTCATTAACGGAGATCACCGTTGCCATAGCAACGCAGTTAGCGGTGATGTCACCGCTAACCGCGGCTCCGAGAGCACCGTTGCTATGGTAACGCGTCTGTCAGCGTTACCGCTGTTATCGCTGACAGCCAGCAGTGATCACTCACGGAGTGAAGGCTGCACGCTGCTTCCCGATTGTAGTGATGATTGTAGTGAGGATGGAGGTTCCCCAGCCCCAAGTGATGAGCTGGTGAATCTCATCCTTCCTCACTACAATCGTCACTACTACTACACTAGTGAGGATTGTAGTGAGGATGGAGGTTCCCCAGCCCCAAGTGATGAGCTGGTGAATCTCATCCTCACTACAATCGTCACTACTACTACACTAGAAAGAAAGAAGACAGAAGAGCAGGATCGTGGAGGGCTGACAGGGGGTAATAAAGATGGAGTCTCTAATGTGTCTGTGTATTTATTTCTATTAAAGTATTTTTTCTCTGTGTGGTGTTTTTTTTTAACCCTTTATTGGAGATTCTTAATGGCCGAGTCAAACGTGCCTGACATTAAGAATCTCTGGCTTAATACTGGCTAGTAAAACAAAGCCAGTATTAACTCATGATTACCCAACAAGCCACCCGGCTCCAGGGCTGTTGGAAGAGTTGGATACAGCGCCAGATGATGGCGCTTCTATGAGAGCGCCATTTTCTGGGACGGCTGCGGACTGAAATCCGCAGCAGAGGCGCCCAGAAACCTCGGGCTAACCTGTGCTGCGGATTCCAATCCCCAGCTGCCTAGTTGTACCCGGCTGGACACAAAAATGGGGCGAAGCCCACGTCATTTGTTTTTTAATTATTTCATGAAATAAGTGAAATAATAAAAAAAAAACGGGCTTCCCTATATTTTTGGTTCCCAGCCGGGTACAAATAGGCAACTGGGGGTTGGAGGCAGCCCGTGGCTGCCTGCTGTACCTGGCTAGCATACAAAAATATGGCGAAGCTCACGTCCTTTTTTTTGTAGTTTTTTGGCAAAAAAAATAAAAAATGCTTCCCTGGATTTTCCATTGCCAGTGAAGGTAACACCAAGCAGTGGGGGTTAGCAGCCAGCAGCTGCTTGGATTACCCTTAGCTAGCAATACAAAAAATGCAGCGGGAGCCCATATATATTTTTTTTAATTATTTATTTAAATAACTAAAAATAAAATGGGCTTCCCTGTATTTTGATTGCTGGACATCACAGTGCTGTAAAAATAAATCTTTAAAAAAATGACGTAGGGTCCCCCCATTTTTGATAGCCAGCTAGGGTAAAGCAGACGGCTGTAGCCTGAAAACCACAGCTGGCAGCTTTACCGTGGTTGGGGATCCAATGTGGAGGTCCCCTCAGGCTCTTTTTTATAATTATTTTATAAATATTAATAATTACACAATAAAAGTAGGGTCCCCCCCAAATTGGATCACCAGCCAAGGTAAAGCGGACAGCTGTGGTCTGGTATTCTCAGGGTGGAAAGGTCCATAGTTATTGGGCCTTCACAGCCTAAAAATAGCAGGCCGCAGGCACCCCAGACGTGGCGCATTCACTAGATGCGCCAATCCTGGCGCCTCACCCCAGCTCATCCCGTGCCCTGGTGCAGTGGCAAACGGGGTAATAAATCGGGTTGATACTAGCTGTAAAGTCACCTGAGATCAAGCCCAGCAGTTTGTGATGTCATGGCGTCTATTAGATACCCAACATCATAAACTGTCAGTACTAACAAAAACAAAAAATCGACAAAAGAAATTTATTTGAAAAAACAGTCCCCAAAACATTTCCTCTTTCACCAATTTATTGTAAGAAAAAAAATAAAGGGGTCCCACGACGACTCTGGACCGTCTAGAACAGGGGTCAGGAACCTTTTTGGCTAAGAGAGCCGTAAACGCCACATATTTTGAAATATAATTCCGCGAGAGCCGTACAATATGTTTAAAGGGCCATTGACAGATCAATCGCTCCAATGTTCACTTAGTACAGCAAGGAATGCTCCTCCCTGCTGTATAAAGCCACAACTGGACTGAAACAATGGTAATTAGCAGTAAAAAAATCAAATAAATAACTTACATTGTGAACTTGCGATGCATGACATCAGTCCAGCAGTCTGGCTTCTTCTTTTTCCTGCGCATGACTGGAAGCTGGCATTCTTCCCACCTGATGTTGAGAGAATGCCAGCTTTGAGGCATTCGCAGAAGAAAGAAGCTGGAATATTGGACATGTCACACAACGCATTGTCAGTTATGTCAATTATCTATTTTATTATTTTACAGCGAATTATTGTTTAGGTCCAGCGGTGGCTTAGTGCAGCAGAGAGGAACACTCCTTTGTGTACTAAGTGACCGCTGGAGCAATTGTATCTGTCAGTGGCCCTTTTAAAAGTGTTGGTCTTACAGAAAATGAACAAAAAAGAGAGGCTCAGACCCAGGAGATACACACACAAGCCATACACAGCACTCAACATGCCGTATACACAGTACATAAGGAGAAGAAAAAAAGCTCTGCAGGTAAACATATGCACAGCAGGAATTAGATATACCAATAAACCTCACAATATGAAACTTTATTAAGTGCCAAACACAACAAACACAGCACACATACACACCATATACACAGCACACACTCACACACGCCGAATACACAGCACACGCACGCGCCGTATACACAGCACACGCACGCGCCGTATACACAGCACACGCACGCGCCGTATACACAGCACACACAGATATAAGTACCTGCTGCTTAGTTGCCCTGTAAGATCAGGTGCAGCACAAGTGATGGATGCAGCAGTTCAAGGGTTCATTCTCCTCTTTTCTCTCCAAGAAAAGACCTTATAGACCTGAGCAGCAGAGCACAGAACTGGAGGGTGAGAGGCAGAACGCACGGCACTATACAGGCCCCTGCCCCATCACTCTGCTTCTATCTGCAATTTCACAGGGGAGCATGTAGGAGCCGGAGGGAGGAAGTCCCACCCCCAGTGCTGTCTGCCGGCAATAGACAAGATCAGCGGCTGCCCGAGCACTGCAGCCTCCGGGAATCTGCCCCAGTGCCCCGGGGGCCGCAGAAAAGGTCATCGCGGGCTGGATGTTCCCCACCCCTGCCTTAAAGGGACGGCAGGCACAGTTTCCTGCCGAGGACTGCGGTCCCCGGAACTCAGCCCAGGGACAGCAGAACTGAAGGCGAGTGGCCAAAATGCCGCCCCCCTGACATGTGCCGCCCGGGGCGGACTGCCCCCTCCGCCCCCCCTTTGCTACGCCACTGCAGACCCGCGGGAGAGGCGGGGGGCGGCGGCCCCCCCACCCCTCCACCGGCCAGCCCACCGGGAGAAGTCCCGCCCAGGGCCGGCTCCAGGTTTTTGTGGGCCCTGGGCGAAAGAGTCTCAGTGGGCCCCATCCACACATAGACATGCACAGATACATACACATACAGGTACACGTACACATACTTAAAGAGAAATTCACAAAAACACATAAATAGACATAAATCTAGACACAGTCATATACACTGCCATACATAGATACATATCATACATACACACACATTATTTTTATATATTTATCCTGTATATATATTTCTAATATTGGGAAGCCGGCAACAGCCTCATTCACCTCCCAGCTTGTCTAACAGACATGGCCGCACATAGGGCACACTAACACTGCTGTATATACATCCCAAGAGAGGTCTGGGGTGGGGGGGGGACATACAGCACCTGGGTGGAAGGGACATACAACTCTGGGGGTATAGTAATATGCAGCCCCCATATTGTGTTATGAAGCCCCCATTGTCCTCCATATAGTATTATGTAGCCCCCACATGCACTATGCAGCCCCCATATAGCACAATGCAGACCCAGATAGCATTAGGCACCTTCATGTAGTATACAGCACACATAGAGCACAATGCAGACCCAGATAGCAATAGGCACCCTCATGTAGTACACAGCCCCTAAATACCACAGTGCAGAGCCAGATAGCATTAGGCACCCTCATGTAGTACACAGCACCTATATAAAACAGTGCAGAGCCAGACAGCACAGTGCAGAGCCAGATAGCATTAGGCACCCTCATGTAGTACACAGCACCTATATAACACAGTGCAGACCCAGACAGCACAGTGGAGAGCCAGATAGCATTAGGCACCCTCATGTAGCATACAGCTTGTATATAGCATAGCCTGTATATAGCACAGTGCAGAGCCAGATAGCAGTAGGCACCCTCATGTAGAATACAGTGATTAATACTCAGTGGCGTAACTAGAGTTTGATGGGCCCTGGTGCAAAATTTGGATCGGGGCCCCCCTCCACGTACACCGACACTTAGGGTGCAGGATAATGACACTGACACTCGGGGTACAGGATAATGATGCTGACACTTGGCTCTTACCCTCAGCACCCAGGTTTCCCATGATCTGAAATCCCTCTATCAGTACCCAGCTTTCCCATGTTCTGATATCCATCTTTCCCTCAGCACCCAGCTTTCCCATAACAGAGTAAAGCTGGGTGCTGAGAGATGTATAGCAGAGCATGGGAAAGCTGGGTGCTGAGGGAAAGAGCCTTTTTCCCTCAGCACAAAACATTCCCATCCCATACTTGTATCTTTGTCCTCCTTGTATATAGATCTCCAAATACTATAATGGCCCCCACATAGCCTTCCGTATAATATAAAGGGTCCCACATAACCCGTCATATATTATAATGCACCCCCATAGTTCTCCATGTATTATAATTCACCCCATAGTATTCCATATATTATACTGCACCACAGTCCTCCATGTTTTATAACGCACACCCATGTGTGACCATGTGTAAGGTAGCCTCCATATTCCTCCATTTATTATAATGTAGCGCCCATAGTGCTATATGTATTATAATGTAGCGCCATAAATCATCATTTTGTATTATGCAGCCCCATACTCCTCCATGTATAATGCACCCCTAGTCCATGTATAAGGTGTCCTTCATGTTTATTATGCAGTCCCATAGACCTCCATGTATCATGGAGCCAGGCCCCTCCAGGCCTCCATGTGTCATGCAGCCAGCAAAATAAAAAACAAGTACCTCTCTTCTCCTTCCAACCCTGCGACTGCGGTAGTTACGCCCCTGCCCCCATATGTCACACACCCTGCACCCCCATATCACACACACTACACCCCCATATCTCACACACCCTGCTTCCCATACAGCCTGCACCCCCATATCACACACACTACACCCCCATATCACACACACTACACCCCCATATCTCACACCCTGCTTCCCATACAGCCTGCACCCCCCATATCACACACACACACTGCTCCCCATACAGCCTGCACCCCCCATATCCCACACACACACACTGCTCCCCATACAGCCTGCACCCCCCATATCCCACACACACTGCTCCCCATACAGCCTGCACCCCCCATATCCCACACACACACACTGCTCCCCATACAGCCTGCACCCCCCATATCCCACACATACTGCTTCCCATACAGCCTGCACCCCCCATATCCCACACACACTGCTTCCCATACAGCCTGCACCCCCCATATCCCACACACACATACTGCTCCCCATACAGCCTGCACCCCCCATATCCCACACATACTGCTTCCCATACAGCCTGCACCCCCCATATCCCACACACACACACACTGCTCCCCATACAGCCTGCACCCCCCATATCCCACACACTGCTCCCCATACAGCCTGCACCCCCCAGATCTCACACACTACACCCCCATATCTCACACACCCTGCTTCCCATACAGCCTGCACCCCCCCATGTCACATACACACTACACCCCCATATCTCTCACACCCTGCTTCCCATACAGCCTGCACCCCCCAGATCTCACACACTACACCCCCATATGTCACATACCCTGCTCCCCATACAGCCTGCACCCCCCATATCACACACAATACACCCCCATATCACACACACCCTGCTCACATATCTCACCCTGCCTGTACCCCAACTGACCCCTCTCAAACACTCTGCACCCTTCACATGCTTCTGTCACAGTCTGCAGCCCTCATATGCCCCTCACCCTGCAGCCCCCCTCCCTCTCATGTCCCCTCTTTTCTTATTACCAGTCATCATGTGTCCAAATCGCCTTCAGGATTCAGCATGTCTTGCTTTCTGCCGGCATCCTGTGTCTCCTCCCACACAGTCACATGGGCGTGACGTCATCGCAGGTCCTGCAGGATGGAGATCCCGTCTGCTGTGCAGGTCAGGAGCACTCCTGCAGCTCAGACACGGCTGGTGGCCTCTCCAGGTCAGGGGCCCCTCTACTGACACTGGGCTCCCCTGACTCATAGGCCGGCCACTACACATAGGGGCCCGGCAGCCGGCTCTGCAGAGTGGCTGCCGGGCCCCTATGTGTACTAGTGCCGCTGTGTAGTGGCCGGCCTGTGAGTCAGGGGAGCCCAGTGTCAGTAGAGGGGCGGCTCACTTCTCGTTCGCCCGCTGATCCGGTCTCCTCGGCGCGTCGTCCATTGCTGTCGCTCACTCTGACCTCTCTGCAGGCGCGCAGTGATGACGTCACCGCGGTCCTCTGCAGAGCTGTCAGAAGAACGCCGACAGTCACAGCGGGGAGAATGATAAGAGAGCGCGCCGCTCACTCTCTCATCATTGCTCTCAATTGTATCGGCACCTGCGATGCCGATGCAATTGAAAGCTCGATCCTCGGCGGGGGGCGGTGACAGCGCGGCCACCGGGCCCCCCTGAGTAGCGGTGCGCCACTCCTGCCACCGCGAGTGGGCCCCCCCGGCAGCTCAGGGCCCCGGCATTTTGCCGGGTGCTGGCGCCGGCCCTGGTCCCGCCCCTCCCGCCTGTCAGTCCGGGCCTGATCAGCGTGCACCGCGGCCTGATGGAGCGCGGTGCATGCATCCTTCCCATAGACAGGTAGGAGCCCTGTCTGCGAGCCAGATACGGCCATCAAAAGAGCCATATCTGGCTCGCGAGCCATAGGTTCCCGACCCCTGGTCTAGAATATGGGGGGGAGACACTCAGGGAACGTATCCCCCATTTTCTAGGAGTGCGGACCCTTCATGTGAGGAGTGTGGGTGCAATGAATCTGCACTCACTCTCCCCGGGTCCACAGCAGCAGAGTCCATGTCGTAATGGTTGCTACCAAAGCTGCAATGCCCTGCTCATGAGGTAAGGGCATGCCTAATCAGGAGAACTACTGTAGAGGAAGCTCTGCTCATGGTATATAGGTGCTCAGAGGTAATAATAGATAAAATTAGTGAGTAACCTCGGCACTCTAAATCTCCCAGACTAAGTCAGTAAGTCACAATGGATAGTAATGCAAAATCACTCTTTATTGGTCCGTATTAAGAAAAAAATTTTTTTCATAAGCATATATGTTTTTGTCCAAAACAAGTTACAAATGACGTTTCGGCCGGAGCCTTCGTCAGATTGGACTTATCTGCATGTAATCATGAAAAATGACAATAATCAGTATCACATAAGAGTGAGAGAACAATAACATAAACTAGAACAATGTAGAGGTACAATTGGGATGCAGCAAAAAAATTGCAACACACCAAGAAATGAAACACATGATACAAATGTCATAATACAGTACAAGGACAATATAGTAATGACAAATATGGGGTCAGAGTAGACTTAGACAGCTCTGGTACGAAAGAGATGTCAATCATAAAGTAACATGTGCAGTAGGTGTAGAGCTACAGTATGCATGGCAGAGCTAATGAGTAGACCGACCATAGAAAAAGAACAGAGAAAAAGTGGAGAAAAAGTGGAGAGAAAGTGGAGAAAAAGTGGAGAAAAAAGTGGAGAAAAAAGTGGAAAAAAAGTGGAGCAAAAGTGGAGAAAAAGTGGAGAAAAAAATGGAAAAAAAGTGGAGAAAAAGTGGAGAAAAAAATGGAGAAAAAGTGGAGAAAAAGTGGAGAAAAATTGGAGAAAAAAAATGGAGAAAAAGTGGAGAAAACGTGGAGAAAAAGTGGAGAAAAAAGTAGAGAAAAAGTGGAGAAAAAAATGGAGAAAAAGTAGAGAAAAAATGGAGAAAAAGTGGAGAAAAAAATGGAAAAAAAGTGGAGAAAAAGTGGAGAAAAAGTGGAGAAAAAGTGGAGAAAAAAAATGGAGAAAAAGTGGAGAAAAAGTGGAGAAAAAGTGGAGAAAAAAATGGAAAAAAAGTGGAGAAAAAGTGGAGAAAAAGTGGAGAAAAAGTGGAGAAAAAAAATGGAGAAAAAGTGGAGAAAAAGTGGAGAAAAAGTGGAGAAAAAGTGGAGAAAAAGTGGAGAAAAAGTGGAGAAAAAGTGGAGAAAAAGTGGAGAAAAAAGTGGAGAAAAAAATGGAAAAAAAGTGGAAAAAAAGTGGAGAAAAAAGTGGAGAAAAAAGTGGAGAAAAAGTGGAGAAAAAAATGGAAAAAAAAATGGAGAAAAAGTGGAGGAAAAAGTGGAGAAAAAGTGGAGAAAAAATGGAAAAAAAGTGGAGAAAAAAGTGGAAAAAAAGTGGAGCAAAAGTGGAGAAAAAGTGGAGAAAAAGTGGAGAAAAAAATGGAAAAAAAGTGGAGAAAAAGTGGAGAAAAAGTGGAGAAAAAAATGGAAAAAAAGTGGAGAAAAAGTGGAGAAAAAGTGGAGAAAAAAATGGAGAAAAAGTGGAGAAAAATTGGAGAAAAAAAATGGAGAAAAAGTGGAGAAAACGTGGAGAAAAAGTGGAGAAAAAAGTGGAGAAAAGTAGAGAAAAAAATGGACAAAAAGTAGAGAAAAAATGGAGAAAAAGTGGAGAAAAAAATGGAAAAAAAGTGGAGAAAAAGTGGAGAAAAAGTGGAGAAAAAGTGGAGAAAAAAATGGAGAAAAAGTGGAGAAAAAGTGGAGAAAAAGTGGAGAAAAAAATGGAAAAAAAGTGGAGAAAAAGTGGAGAAAAAGTGGAGAAAAAGTGGAGAAAAAAAATGGAGAAAAAGTGGAGAAAAAGTGGAGAAAAAGTGGAAAAAAAAATGGAGAAAAAGTGGAGAAAAAGTGGAGAAAAAAATGGAAAAAAGTGGAAAAAAAGTGGAGAAAAAAGTGGAGAAAAAAGTGGAGAAAAAGTGGAGAAAAAGTGGAGAAAAAAATGGAAAAAAAGTGGAGAAAAAGTGGAGAAAAAGTGGAGAAAAAGTGGAGAAAAAATGGAAAAAAAGTGGAGAAAAAGTGGAGAAAAAGTGGAGAAAAAAATGGGAAAAAGGGGAGAAAAAGTGGAGAAAAAGTGGAGAAAAAATGGAAAAAAAGTGGAGAAAAAGTGGAGAAAAAGTGGAGAAAAAAATGGAGAAAAAGTGGAGAAAAAGTGGAGAAAAAGTGGAGAAAAAATGGAAAAAAAGTGGAGAAAAAGTGGAGAAAAAGTGGAGAAAAAAATGGAGAAAAAGTGGAGAAAAAAGTGGAGAAAAAGTGGAGCAAAAGTGGAGCAAAAGTGGAGAAAAAGTGGAGAAAAAGTGGAGAAAAAAATGGAAAAAAAGTGGAGAAAAAGTGGAGAAAAAGTGGAGAAAAAGTGGAGAAAAAAAATAAATGGAAAAAAAGTGGAGAAAAAGTGGAGAAAAAGTGGAGAAAAAAATGGAGAAAAAGTGGAGAAAAAGTGGAGAAAAAGTGGAGAAACAATGGAAAAAAAGTGGAGAAAAAGTGGAGAAAAAGTGGAGAAAAAGTGGAGAAAAAAATGGAGAAAAAGTGGAGAAAAAGTGGAGAAAAAGTGGAGAAAAAGTGGACAAAAAGTGGAGAAAAAATGGAAAAAAAGTGGAGAAAAAGTGGAGAAAAAATGGAGAAAAAGTGGAGCAAAAGTGGAGAAAAAAATGGAAAAAAAGTGGAGAAAAAGTGGAGAAAAAATGGAGAAAAAGTGGAGCAAAAGTGGAGAAAAAGTGGAGAAAAAGTGGAGAAAAAGTGGAGAAAAAATGGAGAAAAAGTGGAGCAAAAGTGGAGAAATAAATGGAAAAAAGTGGAGAAAAAGTGGAGAAAAAGTGGAGAAAAAATGGAGAAAAAGTGGAGAAAAAATGGAGAAAAAGTGGAGCAAAAGTGGAGAAAAAGTGGAGAAAAAAATGGAAAAAAAGTGGAGAAAAAGTGGAGAAAAAAATGGAAAGAAAGTGGAGAAAAAGTGGAGAAAAAAATGGAAAAAAAGTGGAGAAAAAGTGGAGAAAAAGTGAAGAAAAAGTGGAGAAAAAGTGGAGAAAAAGTGGAGAAAAAAATGGAGGAAAAGTGGAGAAAAAGTGGAGAAAAAATGGAGAAAAAGTGGAGAAAAAGTGGAGAAAAAATGGAAAAAAAAGTGGAGAAAAAGTGGAGAAAAAGTGGAGAAAAAATGGAGAAAAAGTGGAGCAAAAGTGGAGAAAAAAATGGAAAAAAAGTGGAGAAAAAGTGGAGAAAAAGTGGAGAAAAAAATGGAGAAAAAGTGGAGAAAAAGTGGAGAAAAAGTGGAGAAAAAGTGGAGAAAAAGTTGGAAAAAATGGAGAAAAAAATGTAGAAAAAGTGGAGAAAAAGTGGAGAAAAAGTGGAGCACCCTTTGGTGCCTTTCATGTGGCACTAAGGGGTGCTTAGCTTTGTATTTAGCCAAAAAAATGAAAAAAAAAATGACGTAGGGTTCCCCCTAGTTTTGTAGCCAGCTAGGGTAAAGCAGACGGCTGCAGCCTGCAGACCACAGCTGGCAACCTCACCTTGGCTGGTAATCCAAAACTGAGGGCACCCCACGCTGTTATTTTAAATTAAATAAATAATTTAAAAAAAAAAAACACGTAGGGGTCCCCCAAAACTGGATCACCAGCCAAGGTAAAGCAGACAGCTGGGGCCTGATATTCTCAGACTAGGGAGGTCCATGGTTATTGGACTCTCCCCAGCCTAAAAATAGCAGGCCGCAGCCGCCCCAGAAGTGGCGCATCCATTAGATGCGCCAATCCTGGTGCTTCGCCCCAGCTCATCCCGCGCCCTGGTGCGGTGGCAAACGGGGTAATATATGGGGTTAATACCAGATGTGTAATGTCACCTGGCATCAAGCCCTGGGGTTGGTGAGGTCAGGCGTCTATCAGATACCCGACATCACCAACCCAGTCAGGAATAAAAAAAAATAGACGACAAACACATTTTTATTTGAAAAAACACTCCCCAAAACATTCCCTCTTTAACCAATTTATTAGATTGAAAAACAAATCCAGGTCTGCTGTAATCCAAGGGGTTGCCATGACGATCCACACTGTCCCAGTCAATGAAGAGCAGGATGTTCCCCATTGGCTGGGAGAGCAGTGCAGTGACCTGAGCTAACATCAATGGGTCAGCCCAGGTCACTGCAGGGGGGTGACAAGTGCTGCTGTCAGCGAGGTACATTACCTACGCTGATCTCCAGCACACTGACAGCCCCTGTCACTGAGTTCAATGACCGGCGCCTTCACAGCCAAATATCGCGAGAGGTCCGTGACGTCACCGCTAGTCAGTCTCGGGTCGGAAGCGAGAGAAGGTGATGTGACAAGCGGGCGGCGGCCATGGACCATGGAGGAAAGTGACAGCGCTGAGGTCGGGATGGCGGGACTTCATCACCGCAGGTAAGCCGAGCGGGGGGGGGGGTTCTGTGTGTGTGTGTGTGTATGTATGTGTACATGCCGCGGGCAGGAGGGGGCGGAGCGAGCTGAGCGGGAAAGTGTGGGCTTCCTGCACGTAACTAAGATAAACATCGGGTTACTAACCAAAGCGCTTTGCTTGGATACCCGATGTTTATCTTGGTTACCAGCTTGTGGCAGGCTGCCAGCGATGGCTCCTGCTCACTGTAGCTGTAAAAAGCCCTGCTTTTTGCTGCTAGAACCATTCTCGAACGTATCTAGAACTATCGAGCTTTTGCAAAAAGCTCGAGTTCTAGTTCGATCTCGAACAGCCCCAAAAATCACTCGAGCTTAGAACTGGAGAACCTCGAACCGCGAACCGCGCTCAACTCTAGCCAGGACCCTGCGGCCATTTACTGGTTCCTGGAATAGGCCGCTGCTAAGGATGCTGAGTCCGACCGACAACACCGTGGCCCCCGCGCCTGGCACCGCAGCATGGGTGGAAGTCCGGACCGTCCAGCTAAGCAGCCGTCTGCAGGTCCGCATGCAGCTCCTCCTGGAGGAGTGGGAGGCCGACATGGCGGAAGTGGTGGCGGCCATACGGAGACGCGAGGTGGAGGGAGTCTTGGAAGGGAGGGTAAGTGACCCACGCCCCTGTACCCCTAGTGGGTCGGTCATCGCGGCTGAGGGACCCGGTCCACACCCGCTCGCCCTGCTACCTCCCCCGCTACCCGTGTTGGCTGCTGCTGCCCCGCCACTAGGCCCGCTACCACCACTACCGGTAGCGGTACCCTGCCATTCCGCCCCGGTGGACCAACCTGCAGCAGAAGCTCATGACCGCCCTGATCCGCTTCCATGGAAGAAGCCGAAGGCTGAGGCCGTCAGCAAAGATGCACAGGAGGCACGGCGGGGATGCAGCTGCCAGGAGGCAGAGCAGGCCATGTCACAGCGGGGTCCCTCATTACTGAAGGTGCCGGTCGTAGCCGACACGGAGGGACTCTGGCTGGGTCCGTCCCCCGCACACGCTGAAACGGAGCAAGCAGAAAGTGCTCCATACTGGGAGTGGCGGCAACGGCAGCTGCGCAGGGAGATCGATGCCCGAGAGGGGTGTAGAGCGGATGTGCATGCTCGCATGAATATGGAGGAAGATCACCCGCAGCGAGCTACCATCGGGGTCCACAGCGGTGCACCATGTGAAGGTGGCACTAGAGCCCCGCGATTGAGAATGGACTGTTGAGCAGTAAAAGTCGGCGGTCCTAAGCCTAAAAGTTGTCCCCGTTGGGACCACCAGAGTGCTGTTCACCGTTTGAAAGTTTGAAAATGAATGATAAGTGAATAATCTACCGATGAAGTAATCTGATTTGCACCTGATTGTCAGCCTGCTTGAAACCGGTTGTTGCCGGCAACTGGTCCCCGTTGGGACCCCCTTCACCATTTTGCATAAGGAACTCCTTATGAACAGGCCCGAGAACTAGCAGGGCAACCACAAACTTGTGGCATGTAAATAATGTTGTGGCTTCTACCGTTACCGCCTCCGGAGAGGCAGATTTGAGGAAGGGCCCGCAGTGGAGCAGGCTGGGGCCCAGCCACCACCGGAACCGGTGGCGATCCTCTGGGGGTTTCAGGGGTTCCCCATGGACGTGGGTCCCCTGGAAAGGACAGAACCCGCTCGGGCAACTTGTGCAGGACTGGGGTCAAGAGGTTCTGCCTGTTTGCTTAGGGGCAGCATCAGGGCCAGGTTGCTTGGGTGGGAGAGAGCGGAAGCCGTAACCGTAACGTTTACGTAAGACTACCTCCCGATGTGGGAAGAAGTTATTATAATTGTATGTGTGTTACCGTTTTTCTGTTTTTTTTTTCAGTTGGTGAAAATAAAACCGGTGATGGACGGGCAGCCTGCGGACGGTCTGCATTTAACTAAGGGGGAATGTGGCGCCCTGGACAAGCCAGGGGCCACAGAGAACAGCACCACAACACCCCACACTCCCAGCAGGCACACCGAAGTCAAACACAAAACCCTTGTTGCCTTCCTCCAGGGGCTGATGTCCACACTAGGGGGTGGGCCAGGCGGTTGGTCCCGCCCACCGAGGAGTTCACAGTCCTGGAGGCGGGAAAAGTAGACAGATTAGTTTTGGAGAGAAGTGAGGACAGTTGTAGAAGTGAAAGTGGAAGGAGGAAAGTAGCAAAAGAGCAGTCTGAAGTTGGTCCGGGTGTGTGGCCCGGACAGATCAGCAAGGTTAGCAGACGGTGGTGACCGTCTGCAGGAGTGACCGATTGGAGTCTACCGTAAGGACCGTGGACGGGCGGTGGCCCGACGGTACCGGACCGGTACACAAAGAGAAGTCAGCACCATCTGGCAGGGGCTTACGGACCCCGGCAAGGCTAGGAGTCGCCGTAAATTTGCCAAATTCGTTAGTGAAGGGAACCTCCGGGGTTTCCCAACAGCCAAGTCCCGACAGAAGGCAACAGTCCAACCAAGTGAGAGAGACACCGCCACCGCCAAGGCAACCGTTTCTTAGGGCCAGCGTCTGCGGGCAAAAGGGGCTCCTCCGGCCCATATCCAAGCCGGGGAGCGGGTTACCGGTGGGAACCCATTGGAACCATCTACCGTATCTAGGTGCAGGGAAAGGCAGTCACCATCAACCTGCCGGGAGAAAACAACACCGCAGCCGTCTGTGGGACCCGTCCATCCAGCCGTGTGTTTTACCGAGAACTGTGTCCTCATCATTGGCTGAGTGAGTACCACCGTGCCGTGCGGCACAGCGCTGCCCCTGCGACCCTGCACCCCGCCAGGCCCCGTAACCTGCCTGCCATCCATTCCTACCCCATCACCGGGCCCCGGAACAACCAACCCCCTACCCACGGAGGGGAGAAATAACAACAAAGCTGCTCCCTGTCACCGCTCCCGGGATCCCCGTCCAGAGCAGCGGTGGAGTCACCAAAATCACCACAACCGTGGGTGGCGTCACGGACAATAATCAAAACCCCTACAATCAAAATCCCCTTTTCACTCGCGGGTGAGGAACGCCGCTCGAGTCCTCGGGATCCGGCCCACCGCTCGAGCCACCACCGAGCAGCAGCAGTCACAGCACCAGCAGCAGCCGGACCCGAGCAGTGGGAGAGCGCAGCGTCCCCTCCTCCGCCCGCGACACTGCCAGTGAGTATACTGTATATGTATGTGTATCTGTGTGCTGTCTATAAGTATATGTGTTTATTAATTGTATCTAAGGTTTATGTCATGTATATGTTCTGTGATTTAGTATATTTGTATGTGTGAATTTGTATATCTAAGGTATGTATAGTGTCCTGTATGTCTGCTGTATGTGAATATATTTATGTTTGTCTATTATGTGAATATAAGACATGTGCTGTCTGTGAGTATATTTAGTGTATCTAAGGTATGTGTAGTGTATGTGTACTGTCTGTAATTATGTATGCATATTTGTGTATCGTGTATATTGAAGGTATGTGTAGTTTGTGTGAGCTGGCTGAGAGTATGTTTGTATGTGTGTATTGTGTATATCTGAGCTATGTGTAATGTGTGTGCTGCCTTTCTATTAGTTTATCTGTGATCATTTGTAGTCCTGCATACATGTGTATGCTAATGTATAAGTAGGTATATGCCTGTATGTTTTATTACAATATACAATTTACATTTTTTTTAAATTTTATGCATTTTAATAGTATAATATATGGAGATGCTAGGATATAAGAGGGGCTGCTGATAACTCTTTGGCTTTATCCAGAATGAAACGAGATAGGATGATGAAACTTTACATTTATTCCACATACTCTTCACTGATGTAAGCATACTTCTTACATCGGTATTCCAAGTTCTGTAAGCCTAGCAAAAAGGATTTCGGTTGTGCCTCAAACCAGGCATCCATTGCAGCCATGGCATCAGAAATGGTGTGAAATTTCTTCAGGTTTGGAAAGAGATGATAGTCAGAGAGCGCTAGATCTGGTGAATAAGGTGGGTGGTCAACCAGCTGGAAGCCCAGCTCTTCCAGTTTTGCCGTGGTCGCTTGTGCAGTGTGAACGACAGTGTTGTCTTGCAGGAACAAGATTCCTTTAGACAGCTTGCCGCGCCTATTGGCCTTCAGAGCTGCCTTCAATTGGTCCAAATATTCAGTGTAATACCTTGCTTTGATGGTGGAACCCTTTTGAAGCTAGTCTACTAGCAACACGCCCAAATTATCCCAGAACACAGATGCCTATCACCTTAGTGGCTGACTTTTGCACCCTGAACGTCTTTGGACGAGGAGAACCACTGTACCTCCACTCTTTTGACTGCTCCTTGTTTTCAGGGTCATACAAATAAATTCAGGTCTCATCCTAAATGACCAGGAAGTTATTATCAGTCTGGAAACGCTGACAAATGGATTGAGAAGTTTTCACTCGCATGCGTTTTTGATCTGTTGTCAAACATTTGGGGACCCACTTTGCAGATAGCTTCCTCATGTCCAAATGTTCATGGATAATGACACAAACACGTTCATGGGAAATCCCCACGATGTCTGCTATTGCTTTAGCTGAAATTCGTCCATTCTCCAGTATGAGGTTGTGCACAGCATTGACGATCTCTGAAACAACAACCACTCTTGGTCGTACAGGACGTTTCTCATCATTGGTGCTGAAGTGGCCCATTTTAAATTTGGCAACCCAGTTGTTAACTGTTGAATATGAAGTGCATTGATCACTCAATGTCTGCGTCATAACACCAAGAATATCCTTTTCAGACTTTCCTTGCAGAAACAAGAATTGTATCACTCCTCTGCTCTCAGTTGCTGTGACTATCGCATTAGGCTCCGCCATTTTGTTTTCCCGTGTGCTTAGAACACTGTTGCCATAAGCAACAAACACCAAATTTTGAAAACACATATTAGACACATAAGGCTTTCATGTGATGTAACATCCGTTATCATAGAAACAAAAAAAATCACAAAGCCAAAGACTTTTCAGCAGCCCCTCGTAGGTTCATAGTCTCTAATACATCAAAATGTTTAACCAAGAAAAGTGTCATAAAATCCTTTGAAAATCCTCACTTTTTTACACAGCGGGAAGTAACTCAAAAAATGTTGCAGCTTGGGCGCTTCTACACCACTTTTGGTCAGCTCTGTTGAAATCGGTGGGACTGGGATGGGATGGGGCTATGCATGCCAGTAAAACTGGCCAAAACTGATGGCGTTTCTTACACCAGAAGGATTACATCGGTCTCTGATGGGACTTTTGCAGATGGAATAATAACTAATGGGAATTATCTAAGACTTATGCTTCATTTTAACCTAAGGTGCGGTAAAATAAAATACACCAAATTTAATAACAGGTGCACACTTCTCCAAATATTTGGTGGTCTTTGTGCCACAGAAGAAATGAACAGATATGAGGAGGCTGTACATGTGCCAAAACACAAACCTACGAAAGATATTCAGCAGCTTCAGATTTACTGAATTATTTAAGGCAATTTGGGGTGTAAGTTACGGAAAATCTGTGGATCAGTTGAAGGTGGAGATAACGGCACAAAACTACACAAAATTATAATAATAATAATAAGAATAATCTTTATTTCTATAGCGCCAACATATTCCGTAGCGCTTTACAATTCAGAAGGATCATATACAAACAAGTAACAGTTATAGAAATACAATATTTAGAGGGAAAAAAAATACAACCCTGCTCGTGAGAGCTTACAATCTACAATGAGATGGGGGGAGAGGCAAGGTTCAAGTGCTTATTTACAATGACAATCCAACCATCTCACGGAAATGGGGCTGGATAATGGTTTCCTGGACCAGTGGGCCCGAGCCTTGAGATGCCTTTGGGTGCCATGGAGTTTGATGTGGAGCTATGTTGTGAGAGGTTGTAGAGGGACTACGTGAATCGAATCTGATTAGGGAGTGTGATAGGCCGCCCTAAAAAGATGCGTCTTTAGGGTGCGTCTGAAGCTGAGTAAGTTGTGATTTGTCCTAACTTCTTGGGGTAGAGCGTTCCAGAGGGTTGGTGCAGCTCAAGCTACACAAAGTCACAAATGTACGAGCAACGTGACCTGTGAACATTTGCTAAAGAAAACTGCTGAGGTATTTTCTGAAAAAAAAAATAAAAAAGTTTCTGTATCCACTGTCCACCTATTATTATTTCCCCACCCCCACACTTTCTGTACAGTCTCACTCCAGTGCCCCCTGCCTGTAATACAGTCCATTCACATAGC
The DNA here is from genome assembly GCF_048569485.1 of Anomaloglossus baeobatrachus. Classification (NCBI taxonomy): domain Eukaryota; kingdom Metazoa; phylum Chordata; class Amphibia; order Anura; family Aromobatidae; genus Anomaloglossus; species Anomaloglossus baeobatrachus. The sequence goes on along the minus strand of NC_134356.1, from coordinate 328,863,149 downwards.
CCAAATATAATAACTAACCACATCACACTGAGCTGTGGAGCAGAAAACACCAAACCTTCACCCTCAGCCCCTCGTAATGACAGTCGTGTGGTGTCATCGAAAACAGAATATAACGTCATCTAATGCAATGAGGATCTAAAAAAAATACTTATATCACAGTATCTAATGCACAGTATGCCACACATAGCATTCTACCAAACATGAAATGCAGAATAGTTTTTAAGGTTTTATTATATTACATACATACATTAATGTATGCTCATACTGTGTTTTACTTTTTGTGTAATCTGCATTAATTGCCTTATAATTTGGCTCCCTATGACAGAATTTCAGTACTATAGGGAAAAGGTACTGGAGATGAGACGTATGGATATGGGATACACTAAAGCGGGCTTTACACGCTACGACATCGCTAATGCGGAGTCGTTGGGGTCACGGAATTCGTGACGCACATCCGGCCGCATTAGCGATGCCGTTGCGTGTGACATCGATTAGCGATTTTGCATCGTTGCAAAACAGTGCAAAATCGCTAATCGGCGACACGGGGGTCCATTCCCAATTATCGTTACTTCAGCAGTAACGAGGTTGTTCGTCGTTCCTGCGGCAGCACACATCGCTGCGTGTGACGCCGCAGGAGCGAGGAAACTCTCCCTACCTGCCTCCCGGCCGCTATGCGGAAGGAAGGAGGTGGGCGGGATGTTACGTCCCGCTCATCTCCGCCCCTCCGCTGCGATTGGGCGGCGGTTCAGTGACGTCGCTGTGACGCCGCATGGACCGCCCCCTTAGAAAGGAGGCGGTTCGCCCGTCACAGCGACGTCGCCGGACAGGTAAGTATGTGTGACAGCTGTGGGCGATGTTGTGCGGCACGGGCAGCGATATGCCCGTGTTGCGCAACAGATGGGGGCGGGTACCCACACTAGCGATATCGGGACCGATATCGCAGTGTGTAAAGTAGCCTTTAGGCTGTGTTCATGTTATGTTTTTTTGCAGCTTTTTTCTTTCTGCAAACTAAAACCTATTTTTTACACTACCAGCAAAGCTAGAGATTTCAGATATCTCATGCAGACTATTGTTTTTTTTCGTGTGACTTAATTTGATAACTGCAACATTTTTTTTAAGTCTGCAGCATGTCAATTATTTCAGTGTTTTTCAGCTAATGAAAAAGTGAAAAATGCTGGGGAAAAAAAACAGTTTTTCTCCATTTCCAGCATTTTAGCTGTATTATTTATGCCTCTTTGGTAAATAAAACAAGCTTTATTAAGCATGTAGTGTATACTAAGCTTACGTAATCCGCACCCGAAAAATGCTGCAAAAAAAGCATAATAAAATGCAGTGAAAATGCAACAACAAGAGAGCAGATTTTGGTTTAGAAAAAATGCTGTGTTTGAACATAGAAGGGTTTCTGTTGAGTCATATGCTTCTTAAACAATACTAAGGACCAGGGGGCACTCACTGCGAGTGGAAGAAAAGTGATTTCGGCAGCTAAATAGGAAAGGGTTCTTTACAGTTAGAGCAGTCAGACTGTGGAATGCCTACCACAAGAGTTAGTAATGGCAGATACTATAACAGCTTTCAAAAAAGGGCTAAATGATTTCCTCAGTACACACAACATTGTTGGTTATAAGTGACTTAGGGATAAATGTATAATTGGTGGAGGAAGGTTGAACTAGATGGACCTAGGTCTTTTTTCAACCTACTGTATGTAACTATGTAATTATGTTAACTGTGACGCGGTGTCAACCAAAGGATGGGGATTGGGAGATGGACGTGTTGGGAGTAGAAGTTATTCGTAATGCCACCTGTGGTCTGCAACAAAGGTATTAGCCGCTGCTGCAGGAGGCCTTCTCCCGGGCTGATGATAACGCAGCTTGGATGGTATAACTCTCCACAGGCAGAGCTTAGGCCCCGGATAGGATATGGGGGGTAGTAGTCCACTCTAATGAAGGAGTGCGGGGCATGGGAAGGATCAGATGACACAGCGGTTGCAGTTTAAGTTATTGTACTCACTGAGATGTCACCGCCTTTGGAATGCTGGACTCCACCGTCATGGGCTCCAGCCAATCCCGGATAGTTCGGAGGTCAGAACCGGTGTTTTATTCAGTGAGCCCTTCTTCTCTGCACCACATTGTACGAGTACCTGTGGCTTGAAGCTACTCTGGGACCATAGTCCTTGTGGTTGTTCTGTGCCCCGTCCCGTGTAGCAGGCAGCTCGAGTCTGTATATGGAGCCGCCATGACTCCTGGCTCTATATGCTGCTTTGTCCCGGGTATTGTGTGTGGGCCAGAAGACTTGAAATCCTCTGCCCGGTGGATTCTGCTAGCGGGACTTGCAGTGCCCACTATCCTAGGGCTCCGCACCCTGAAGTGGGCGCCAGTCCCGAGGGAGCTTTCAGCTCTCCCTTCAGCGACTGTGTCCTCCTGCATCTCACTTGTTTCCTGTCCTGGACTAGACTGTTTGTAAGTGTGTGTGTCGCCTTGCTTCCTGGTGCTTCCTGGTGTCGCCTTGCTTTCTGAACTAGTGAGCAGAGGGTCCACTACATGGCCACCCTCCAATGTCTCTACCCTAGCCCAGTCCCAGTGAGAGGGCATCTAACTATGTGTTTTGGTGGATTGTGGTGGTTTTACTGGCGATGACCTCTTTTGTATCCAAGATGAATATTGCACCTCTGGTGAGGTGCAGTACCCTGTGGCAACTGAAGCCTCAGGGGCGCCACACCTGCTTTTTTTCATTTTATATGCGTGTTTATTTATTTTTATCTTCTTTGGTGGGTATTAGACAAACTATACAGGAAAATGTTGAACTTTTGCCAGCACACTGATGATATTTATCTATTTGTTTTATATATTTATCACTATTTGATGATCAGTGTTGCTATAACAAACCACTTAAATCTTTGGACATAAAAATCTGTACTCAGTGAAGATCGGCTTAATAATATATTGTGTAATACATGCACTGGTTCTTCCTATATTGCTGATCGCAATAGCAATGTGTTATGTTTTAACCTTAGCCAACCTGTATAAATATGTCTAATCCTGGAATATAATATATATATTTTTTACTGTGATCATCCAGTTCATCCAGTTTAGAAAGCACACAATTTCCATCATGTATAAACATACTGCAATATATTGGATAACTCTCAGCTCGGACCTCCTACTGTACACTGTTATGGTATCCATTGTGGTACCATTCTACAGGCTCCCTGCTTCCTTGGGGCTACTACCCACCGAGTCACCAGCAAATCCAGAAACAAATCCAAGGAACCAGAGAGATGATTCAATTCACTCAAAATGCATTGTAAAAGCAATGTTTGGGCCAACAAGTGGCCTTTTTCAAGCATAAACAAAATGGCTGATGAAGCCAACAGACATGCAGCACACAGAGCCATTTTCTATCTGGGAGCTATTGGGCATCTCCTTCCTACTCCTCATGCAGGTACCTCCCCTGGTACCATGAAAATTGCAGTTGCTATGCGATGTGGTATAGTGTACGTCAGGTTGGTGTGTGTGTTGTAGTGTACATCAGGTAGTGAGTGTGTGTGTGTGTGGTGTATACTACACCACACATCAACCTGACACACACCAACCTGAGGTACACTACCCTATACCACACTGCACACGAAGCTTACTTAGTGTATGTTAGGTTGGTGTGTGGTGCATGTCAGGATGGTGTGTGTGGTGTATACTACACTACACATACCAACCTGACGTACACTAAACCACACACACACATCAACCTGACCTACACTACACCACATACCAACTTGACATACACTACGTCAGGTTGGTATGTGGTGTAGTGTAGGTCAGGTTGGTGTGTGTGTGTGGTGTAGTGTACGACACGTTGGTATGTGTGGTGTAGTATATACCACACACACCATCCTGACATACACCACACACCAACCTAACATACATTAAGTCAGGTTGGTGTGTGGTGTGGGGTGCAGTGTACGTCAGGTTGATGTGTGTGTGGTAAACACCACACACACCAACCTGATGTATACTACACTACACACACACACCAACCTGACGTATACTACACTACACACACACACACACCAACCTGACATACACGTCATATTCTCCATACGTCACATGGTGTCCGTAAATAATTGGAGCTAATTTTCCATTCAAATTGTTAGCAGACACCATGTCGCGTATGGAGAGCCCCTGTGTGCCTACACATTGGTGCTCCCCCAAAAGTGACCCCCATTTTGGAAACTAGACCTCCCAAGGAACTTATCTAGATGCATAGTGAGTACTTTGAACCTCCAGGTGCTTCACAAATTGATCCGTAAAAATGAAAAAGTACTTTTTTTTTTTTTTTCACAAATTTTCTTTTAGCCTCAATTTTTTTCATTTTCACATGGGCAACAGGATAAAATGGATCCTAAAATTTGTTGGGCAATTTCTCCTGAGTACATAGATACCTCATATGTGGTCATAAACTACTGTTTGGGAGCACGGCAGGACTCGGAAGGGAAGCAGCGCCATTTGACTTTTTGAATGGAAAATTAGCTCCAAAAGTCAAATAGTGCTCCTTGCCTTCCGAGTCTTGCCGTGCACCCAAACACTTGATTTCCACCACATATGAGGAATCTGTGTACTCAGGAGAAATTGCACAATAAATTTTATGGTGTAATTTTTCCTGATACCCTTGTGAAAAAAAAGCTACCTGGTTGAAGTAACAATTTTGTGGTAAAAAAAAATATAAATATTTTCACGGCTCAACATTATAAACTTCTGTGAAGCCCCCAGGGGTTCAAAGGGCTCACTGAACCTCTAAAAAAAAATTCCATGAAGGGTCTAGTTTCCAAAATGGGGTCACTTGTGCAGGAGTTCCATTGTTTAGGTACCTCAGGGGGTCTCCAAACGCAACATGGCGCCCCCTTACGACTCCAGACAATTTTGCGTTTGAAAAGTTAAATGGCGCTTCTTGCCTTCCGAGCCTTGCCGTGCACCCAAACACTTGATTTCCACCACATATGAGGTATCTGTGTACTCAGGAGAAATTGCACAATACATTTTATGGTGTAATTTTTCCTGATACCCTTGTGAAATGCTACATTTTATTGCTAAAGTAACATTTTTGTGTAAAAAAAGTAAATTTTCATTTTTTCTTTCCACATTGCTTTGATTCTTGTGAAGCACCCAAAGGGGTAATAAACTTCTTGGATGTGGTTTTGAGTAGCCTGAGCGGTACAGTTTTTAGAATGGGGTCACTTTTGGGTATTTTCTGTCACTTAGGCCTCTCAAAGTCGCTTCAAATGTGATGTGGTCCCTAAAAAAAGTTGTTTTGTAAATTTTGTTGGAAAAATGAGAAATTGCTGATGAACTTTGACCCCTTCTAACTTTCTAACAAAAAAAAAAATTGTTTTGAAAATTGCGCTGGTGTAAAGTAGACACGTGGGAAATTTTATTTAGTAACTATTTTGTGTGACATATTTCTCAGATTTACGGGCATAAAATTTCAAATTTTGAAAATTGCGCAATTTTCTAAATTTTCGCCAAATTTCCGAAATTTTCAAAAATGAACGCAAAAAAATATCGGCCTAAATCTTCCACTTTCATGAAGTACAATATGTCACAAAAAAACAATGTCAGAATCGCCAGGATCCGTTGAAGCGTTCCAGAGTTATAACCTCATAAAGGGACACTGGTCAGAATTGCGCAAAATGGCGAGGTGAGTAAGGTCAAAATAGGCTGGGGGCTGAAGGGGTTAAACAAAGACCTTAATGCTCAATACCGTAGGACTGAAATATAGCTGAGGTTAGAGTTTCCAACCCCAATTCCTGAACAGTCCATAAAAATTGGGCACTTTTTATCAAGTTTGTAAAAACATTTGATACTTCTGTGATTTTTTTGTAGCTGGAGAGACTTGTACAGATAATTATTACTGTAATTATCATTTTATGTTTCTCAGTGAATGTAGCTAATGTATTCATAGCAGAATTATGCCACAGGGATAGTGAAAATAGAGGTTAGTTTAGGGCAGAGTTGCAGTGGATGATGGATATTGTATATAATAAAGAAATCCTTCTATGAATCAACATGTTTCGAAATCAGTTTGATTGTACCTGTGGGGTGTAAATATGGTAGTGGGCAGCCTGCCTGATCTAATAGCAGGGGCGTTGGTAATAGGCTGTAATGCTGACAGAAATCTCACTTAATGGTGTGAATGACACCCTATTCTGGCCTGTCTGCGTTAGGAATACTAGGCAGCCCCCCCTTGAATGTTTGATGGGGTAGTAAGTGGTTGTTTCATTATAATTTTTCACCTGTGCTGTCTCCACCTTTACCATGAGGGCCTTCTCCATCCTGTGTATTCGTGTCTGGGCATAGTATGGAGAATGTTTGGCTGTTTTTTCTGTGAGATTTTTTATAGATCTTTGTCCTTTTTTCAGTGAATTGTTTTTGATAGTACCTAAAAAAGATTTTTTTTTTCCAAATGTGGTATGTTTGATACTAATTCACCACTGATTTAAATATATGTATTGAATACCATGCTACAAAAAAGTGGGCTTCAGTTGTACCAACTTTTTGATGAATTTTCAGACCTGATACAGGTTTTACAGTGACCAATACAGGATAATGCATGTTAAAAGAGGATATTGAATGTAAAATCCTCAGTGGGGCCTTATCTATGATATATGAGAAAACTGCTATTTGACACACAATGGTGTTGACATTTATGTTGGGGTTAGCGTGTTCAGTAACTATACCCTATTTGAGCACTTATTTTAAATGTTTTTAATGTTTCAATGTGTGTTTTCCTTTGTACACTAATCATTGTGCTCTGTGTTCAATTGTCCCTTGAGCCATTATTTTGTACACTTATGATATAAGAAAGTTTTTTCAATTTCCTAAAAAAAACATTTCTTTTGGTGATCCCTATTGTGGCATACTCTTTTTCTGTTTGTCTATGGCGTTGCTGTATGCCAGGAGATCCCAAAGGGTGGTGCCCTTCTCACATCTAGTCTCTCCCTAAAAAAGAAAATTTGTATTTCTTACTGTATCCTGCATCCACTTTGTCCAATGGCGGGTACAGACAGAAAAGGGCCCCTGTGCAAAAACAATATATGGGCTCTTTGCAGCCCAAAAGTTCATAAAAAAGTTAAACTGCATCTCCTTTAGAGGTAAAAATGGACCCCCTTACCTCTTGGACCCCTGTTTGGCCACATAGGTTGCACCATTGATATGTCCGCCCCTAACTTTGGTTCTGCTGACCGTGCCCTACAGTAAGCTTTTTTTCCCATATCACTGTGGCACATTTCTGGTTGCAAACTCAGCGGATGGAGCAACAGTCAGCTTATCTTTGATGTTCCATGCTTTCCACGGAGTTGTGTCTGGTTTCAGCACAATTGATGAGCAAATTTTCACCCATTTTCCTACCATTCTTGTTACAGTATACCACTATGTTGCACCCCATCTCCTACTTTGCATATCAGAATTAAAGGCTGAAGACGTATCACTTATATTCATAAAGAAATTCAAAAAGGAGGAAGGATACAGACAAAAAATTGATGGAAATGTTCTAAATTTAAACAATATAAATAATTATCATATAAAAAACCTTGTCAAGACAGAAGCTATTTCCTAGGATGCAGCCTACATGACCAGCATGATAATCATAAAGATTTATTATGGTTTTCCAATTTCTGAATAAAAAATGTTGGCTATGCGTGATTTTTTGATAAACTGGAAAAGAGAAATTCAATTTAGCAACATTGACTGAAATGATATTATGTTTACAGCAAAATTATTAGTTTATTTAACCAATAGTCCCTTTAAAAAGAAAACTCGGTAACATTTTCTCCCAAATGCCGTTGAACAATGTGCTGTAGCTGAACTATGACTAGAATTTGATGTGTGCGTGCCCTTTCACAGCACAGACGCTGGTCTGTTAGTCTTTTGTTTGTTATGCCATGTAAACAATCTGCATCTTTTTGGAATATTTCGAGAGCTGTGGTTGAGTAGATTCTCTCTTTGCTTCAGGCTACGCATTCCCTTCAATTACTGCCATTTAGAAATTGTTGCCATGGAAAAAGTAAACTGGCAAAAATAAAATGTTAGTAGAGTTCACCTATACAAGCAATAGCGTAAAATGTTCCTTCATAACCTATTGTAGTATCGTTGTGAAAGTGGCAAGGGGCCATAGTCATGAACAGAGGTGAACCCCTGCTTCTGGGCAGCGTTCCTCTTCAGGGCTGCAACCCTGCCACCTCCACAGTGCAACAAGGGACACCCCAACCCTGCTTCTTAAGGGATGCCAGAGACAGCGTCCAAGATAATGATAAATAACCCTTTACTGAATAACTCATACAGTTTCTATGGAGCACATCCACTGCGGGCACATAGCGTTAATGTTATATGCTTATTACGGTTTGGCTTCTTTACACTGTTTCTTGCAGACAGCTCCCTCCTGCACACCTCTCCAGCTACTATAGGATGGTCTCACCTTCCTGGTAGCACCACAGTGGCAGCTAGTAAATTCATGTAGTCTAACTGCGTCCCCTCCTACAGGGACGTGATACACCACCGGACTGAGTTCCTTCACCACTGTTTCTGTGCCGATCTGTTTGCCCATGTCTATGTTACCTCACATCTAGACCGGTCCTATTGGAGTCTGTTGCTTTCCTGAAGACCCACTAGAGCCAAGGACCACAACTTCAGAGTCAGTCCGTGCCTTTCATTGCACCGAGCTACTGAAGAGCTTCTTTTTCCCCTTGTTCCGGACCTCCTAGGGTGGCCCTCAGGATCTGTCCGAATCCCTCTGGGCTTCTGTCACTATACCAGCTTCCTCACTCTTCACATCGGTGTCCCTATCTGACTAAATCCCAACTGTCAACTCCCTGTTGCTGGGCAGATTTTAACCTTTAAAGGGAACCTGTCAGGTGCACTATGCACACAGAGCCACGAGCAGTTCTGGGTGCATGTTGCTAAGCCATGCTTAACCGTCCCTGTATACACTAACATAGATAAAGGGATCTTTAGAAAAAGTATTTCTAAAGATCTTTTATCTCATGTTAATGCACGCAAGGACTAGTCCCAAGGGTGTTACTTCCCTCGACTAGCTGTCCTCTTAGCATGTTAGTACGCTCACAGGGGCATACTAACATGCTATTCAATGCAGTGTCACCAGTGGTGCCGCGAGTACCTGTGTTCACTGTCTCCGCTGATCTGAATGCTGGGCATGTCCAGTCATGCACAGTAGATCTCTCTGAAGCTGGGACCCATACACCAGGCTTCATACTGCGCATGACCGGAAGTGCCTGGCATTCAGATCAGCGGTCACAGCAAACACAGGTACGCGTGGCACCGCTGGTGATGCTGAATTGAATAGCATGTTAGTACGTCCCTTTATCTATGCTAGTGTATACAGGGACAGTTAGGCAGGGATAAGCACTATGCACCCAGAACTGATCTCGGTTCTGGGTACATATTGCACCTGACAGGTTTACTTTAACTTTTTCAGACTTTTTCTCCATCCCAAGCTAAGGGACCAGGGAGCAGTTATACATAGTGGTGCCTGAAAACAGTGCACCTGAGAGCACACACATATAAGCAACATTTCCCATACATAAATACAAAAAAATAACCCTGACATCTTCAAGGGGGTTGCAGGGCATCAGTCACACTCCACCATTATGATTAAAGAGAAACTGTCATGTAAAAAAGCCTCTATAAACTTGCAGATATGGGATTAATTTGCAGATTAATAGTGTTCTGAAGCTGGCCGGATCCCATACTGAGAGCCCCACTGCCGGGAGGAAGTGAAGTTTATTCCTCCTGGTAGCCTCAAGCTTTTAGTGATAGAGGTGCAGTATCAGTCTCCGTTAATGCATAGTGAGCGGCCGCTGTAACTATAAATGACTGACTGCCGGAACAGAATTATAGGAATAAAGTTCATTTCCTACCGGCAGCAGGGCTCTCGGTCTGGGCGATGGGCAGCTTCAGAACGCTATTAACCTGCAGATTAACCAAATATCTGCAGGTTAATACTATTTTTTACATGAGATGTTCTCTTTGAAATCCGCTTTTTATCACAACTTGCTGTTCTCTTTTGTTACTGGCACTGACAGGTATGTGAAACATTTTAAGAAGAAAATCTAGAAGGTCGCTCACACATCGTAACATGACCCTGAACCTATGGAATTGAAAGGAACGCGATAGATGCTTCTACATACTGTTCGGTTGCTATTATTTTTTCCAGAGGAATACAAACTTAGACCTGCCCGCCCCTCCTTGAATTCCTTGCAAGTAACCACTACGTGAATAATCTATATCAAATTCTACGCACACCACGTGGAAATTTAAGTTATTCAATTATTAAATGTAGGAAGTTGGCCTTGTTTTCTTATTGAAAGAAACATGAAGTCATTTTGTTATCTTAATTTGTCAGACGCTACTCAAGGGACTGGAAGTAAATGGCTTGAAGCCAAAAGAGCGAGATACTGAATAGCTAAAGCATTAGTATATGGATAAATTAAGAACACTCACTAATTGGTTTTGCAGCTGAAGATATCAGATTATATTGGCTGAGTGGAGGTAAAATAATGGAAACCCAAGTCTTGGACAATGGGCTTTGATATTAATCTCTGTTGCCATTTTTTCAGGTTTTACAATGAAACAAAGGCAGGAGTTCTACTTCTCCGTCAGTATGAAAAAGCCTCTGTTTTAGCACTTAAGCAAGTCTTGAACTAGGCTTCCCACAGCATCGCTGCCAAATCTACACAAACTTTCCTGGCTGGCATTCAGGAAACTACAGCGAACTGTAGGATGGAAAGTTAAAAATCTTTGCCTGGATACAGTGTAACATATACAAACAGTTCAGTGTATGGCAATGATTCATTCTTTATGGACAGCCTCCTTTTTTATGCCAGTATGCAGGGGATTCCTGAACTTCTACAACTTTTAACAGGGAGTGAATCACCGTTATCATTAGGAATCTTATGAACAGTTACTAGGACATTGCAAATAAAAAAGCAAAGCTATATTTTAGAAATGGTGAATGGCTAGCTCTGCGTCACAGCTGTGAGCATCGTACAAGGCTGGAGGCTTTGTGGTTGGATACCTCTGTTTGTAATCATAGAAACCACACATGTGCTGCTTTTTAAAGCAAATTTTTAATTTGGAACCATAAACGATGACATAACTATACTGTCATCTGTGAGAACTTAGAGCTGGGGACCCTGACATTAAGGCTGTGGCCACACGGGCATTAATGTGAGTCAATCGCATGACATTCGGCTCCCACTTTGCTCTAGTGTAAACTGAGTGTCATGCGACTGTTATGCCACTGGGATGCAATCCAGCAATCGCAGCACAGCCACGGAGGACAGGGCGGGCGCTGCGGAGAAGAGGGAGGGACTAATTTTCCTATCGTCTGCATTGTCAGCTGATGCGAGTCTCGCACTGCACTCCGAGTGCAACTCGATGTTTCTCTTGCACTCATAGACTTGTATGCGTTCGAGTGAAAACAAATAGGATTCCATGCTGCGATTGTTTTCTCGGTCCAATTATGGCTGAGAAACAAATCGCTCATGGAAGCGACTCCATAGATGGGTCCCACATGGGTCCAGGTGGAATGCGATTTTTTATCGTATTCTACTCGCTCCATTTTTTCTTGCTGTGCGTACCCAGCCTAAATTTTACTTACTAATATATGGGAAACCCATCTGTGACTTTTTCTTGAGGACTGTTGAATGTTTATGAATATCGTTCATGATATTCGCAAGAAAAATGATTATAGTTTATGTCCTTGAATGTGTAGGAGAGTGGGGACAATGTTCCTGGGTTTGAGAAAATTGGGAAATGTTTTACATGTAAGGGATGACAGCAAAGTCTCAATCATTATGTTATATTGGCAGGGAAGGCCCTCCTGCCTCCCCAGCTTACATATACCTATCATTAGGGTATGAGATACGTGGATGGGTTGGGCATGCGATAGTGTGGTGTGGCCCTCAAGATTCACTGTTGCAAAACTGTTTTATTGAGCACTTAAGCGGGCTTTGCACGATAGCGATAGCACCCGCCCACGTCGGTGGCGCGTCACCGGGTGATCGCTGCCGTAGTGAACAATATCGCTATGGCAGTGTCACATGCAATTACCTGGTTACCGACGTCGCTATGGCCACCAAACAATCTCTCCTTTAAGGGGGAGGTTCGCTCGGCATCACAGCGGCGTCACTAAGCAGCCACCCAATAGAAGCGGAGGGACGGAGATGAGCGGGCGGAACATCCTGCCCATCTCCTTCCTTCCTCATTGCGGGCTGCCGCAGGTATGGTGATGTTCCTCGTTCCTGCGGTGTCACACATAGCGATGTGTGCTGCTGCAGGAACGACGAACAACCTGCAACAGCAGCGATAATTGGGATTAGAATGACGTGTCAACGATCAACGATTAGGTGAGTAATTTTGATTATTAACAGCCGTTCGTGTGTTTCACACGCAACGACGTTGCTAACGAGGCCGGATGTGCGTCACAAATTCCGTGACCCCAACAACATCTCGTTAGCGATGTCGTTGCGTGTAAAGCCCGCTTTAGAGTCAGTGCGCTACCTCTAAAAACAAAGTGGAGTATTAGGCACATCTGTACAGAGCTATTGTAGAGCAATGTCTTTGGACTCTAGAGTGAGGCAGAAATCTTCAAATGTAGTTATCAATTGATTACTGTTTTTTGGAGGACATGAGTGACAGTCACAGTCATCCTCATAGACTCTGGTGAAAGAGATATCTGTACAGCAGCATAGCTTAATGGTGCTCCCAAATTAACACATTTTCCTGAGTGTGTTGAGTGAAGCTTTGACAGTCAAGATTACTGGTCTGTAAGCTTTTAAGCTCTGTGTCTCAGTAAGGGAAGTATCATGATTCTGCCACTTAGTGTGTCCTGGCCTTAGTGAGTGACAGCTCAGCCGTCTTATAGATTCAGGAGCATGCCAAGCTGTCAGTTATGTGAGTGACATCTCTGCCATTCTGTCTGTGGATGGGGCATGCTGAGCTTTCTGTATTATGAATGACAGCCCAGTCACCCAATCAGGACAGGGACGTGCTTATTTTCTTCCATGTGTCTCCCGTTCTGAGGAATTACCTGGCTACTTAGCTGGTTGACTGTGACTGACTATTACCAGTCATAGTCTTAGCTCGGTGGTGTATGCCTTGCTTATATTGCTCTGGTTTACTGATCTTTTGCTGCTGGACCTTGGACCATGCTTTTCACTATCCTTTTTGCCTAGCCCCTTTGTCTTGATCTGGTACCTTCCTCGTAGTTTGAAACCAAATTGTGACTTTACTTGTTTGTCTTATCCCTTTTTTTATGTTTTTTTATGAGCTCTCTTGGTATCTGACCCCGGACTTCCTGATTTTACTGCCTCATGGCTTATCCGTGAATAGTGACTCAGTGTTACCTTCTGCTCACGGGTTGCCCATAAGTAGTGATTCCATTTCACAGGAAGTGTTTGCAAAGTCACATTCAAGATCCTACTAAGCCAGAGTGGAATGAACAGCTCTGATTTCGGGTGTAAATTACTCCCATGACTCCCATGACATGGGCATTGCAGCTGAGCTCATGAGCCAGATCAGACACCTCATACTTTGCACTGACGAGGGGCAAGCACCCCGAAACACCATGTCTGCAAATTGGGATTCTGATCTGGCATAAATCCTAAGTCATATGCAAAGGATTGTTAAAAATCCACTTTTGACTTTTAGGATCGCTACTTCCAATAGGTGGTGCTGCGCTAGAGTTTGTCTCCTTTCCTGGAGAGACAAACTGAATATTTCCCATGACTCCTGAAGGCAATCTCCTGAGTGGTGCCTCATCACTTAGCAGATCCTACAGATGTACTGTAAATCTACACAGCTTTGAAAAAATTCCCTTTTCCCATGTTTTTTATTCCGATATGTCTAAAGCTATTAGTTACATTAAAAACTAATGAAACTCCCAAATAATCCAAGTTAAAATTAAGCATGTCTCCCTACAGGGGGAGAGATATGAAGATTTTCTTTTTGTCATTCAGTGACAGGAAGATGCAAGAGAGTAAAGGCCGCTTTACACTCTGCGACATCGCTAGTGATGTCGCTAGCGATCGCACCTGCCCCCGTCGTTTGTGCGTCACGGGCAAATCGCTGCCCGTGGTGAACAATATCGCAGGTACACATCACACGAACTTACCTTCCTAACAACGTCACTGTGGCCGGCGGGCAACCTCTTTTTTAAGGGGGGGTTCATGCGGCGTCACAGTGACGTCACACAGCAGGCCACCAATAGAAGTGGAGGGGCGGAGAGCAGCCGCATCAACGTCACTCCCACGTCGTTGCCAGAGGACACAGGAACGCTGTTGTTCGTCGTTCCCGGGGTGTCACACGAGTGCTGCCTCAGGAATGACGAACAACCTGCTTCCCAAACAAGCAACGATATTTTGAAAATGAACGACGTGTCAACAATCAGCGATTTGGTGAGTATTTGGGATCGTTAGCGGTCGCTCGTAAGTGTCACACGCAACCATGTCACTAACGAGGCCAGATGTGCATCACAAATTCCGTGACCCCAGCAACATCTCATTAGCGATGTCATTGCGTATAACGGGGCCTTGAGTCGAAGTATTTAGTCAAAAGAAAAAGAGGCCATTAGACAGCTAATATGACTAACAGTGGTGGCTTTCAGGTAGATACTTCTTATGCCAGACTCTTATTGCAGTAGGATGCCGAAGCACACAGTGTTGGGCTTACAAGTAAAAATATCCATTCACCATATATCAGAGTAGGTATGGTATATACCAAAAATCATGTGTATATACCAAAGATCATGTGACCTTGACTTTTGTTGAATATGAATTGGTTCTCAGGAAAGCTAGGAGTCATAAAGGGGGTGAAAGCAATAGGGCAACCACCATTAACAGTAAAACTTCTCAAGGCCAGAAAAAGGATAGACTGATATGGCACCCCTGCGGCTTCAGGCGTCACAGAGTACTGCACCTCACCCGAGGTGCAGTATTCATCTCAGATACAGAGGAGGTCGTCGCTGGTAAATAACCAACAACATACTCAACCAACACATAACACAGGAGCTCTTCCACTGGGACTGGGCTAGGGTAGGTGCTGAGGTGGACATCACGAGGTATGGGACCTCATGCCCACTAGTTCAGGAACCCGGGAGGTGGGGCACCAACAGGGGTAGTTAGGAGCCATCACACTCAATAGTGAGTTAGCTCTGGGTGCAGTAAGCGCCAGGTCACACTCATGAGGAGATTAGCAGAGACACGGACAGTTCAGGGTCTGTGGTCTGCAGCTGGAAGCTTGACCCAGGTTCTTAGGAAAGAAGGGAGGTCCCAGGGTTCACGAGGTGTGCAGAAGGCACCCGTGACCCGTTCCACGGCCCAGGAGCTGGGGTGGAAGGAAACCATCGAAAGGTGAGGCACAGAAGGAAACACTGGCCTTGACCTCCGAAGTATCCGGGACCCATTACTGCCGCTGCTCTCAACATTGCACTCATAGGCCATAGGCGACTACTACCACCATCATCCTGAAGCTGAGCTCTGCCTGTGGAGAGCTGCAGATACTGTGCGCCTGTAGACTGTATATTAAGAGACTGTACACTGGCGGCCATTGAAAACGACAGGCGCCATATGTAATCACCCTGTCTGTGTGTGTCCACCCTTCGTGGGCTGGGTGACAGAATGGCACGAAATGTTGTGCCCGCCCACCAAGGCGAAAGAAGAGAAACAAAACTTAGCGGGAAAGTTGTCCCGCTCCGCTAGAGAGTGCATAAGAAGGAGCTGACTGTGCAGCCAGAGTCCGGATGCAAGATGGCGGAGAGCACCTGAAGCACCCAGGAGCATGGGGTGAAAGCAGCCAGCTCCCCCGGTTGTCCCGAGGAAGCACCGGTGACGCGACCCGTAATCACCCCTGAGTTACTGGAGGAGGAAGTGGGGCGGTTGTGGGCTCAGTTGCTGGAGCTGCAGGAGGGAACCATCCGTAAGCGGCAGGAGACCCTGATGGGGGCAACAGCGACGCCAACCCCGGAGGGGTAGGAACCTGGCATCGAGGAGGTGTGTGGAGCAGCAGCACCTGTAGTCCTGGAAGTCAGCAATGATGATTTGGAGGGACCGCTGGCAGAGCCTCCCATTGTTCCACCTGGCCTCGGCAGACCAAGCATGGCCTGGGACACGATGGTTGATAAGGAGACAGGCCTGCAGGCTCCCCTGTAGCCCACCATCATGGCAGCCGCAAATAGATTGGCCTGCGAGCCTCGACTTCTGGAGTTGCTTGCGGAACAGGAGGAATGCTGGGCAAGGCATAAAGCCCTGGAGGCCAGAAACCTGGCCGCCAAGCAGCAGTGTCGCAGAGAGCAACCCTCAGCCCGGGGGCCACTGAGGAATGGTGTGGTGATCCGTTTTGACTTGTAGCGGGGGTGGAGATTAATTGGCGGATCCGGGATGAAAAAGGACGTATTTGTTTCCCAGAGGGATGTGGAATCCACCTGGATTGGGACCTGTACCATGGCGATTATGTCACCTACAACCGTCAAAGACGTGAGAGGGGATAGTATGCCCTGGATGTGCGGGTAGCCCGGTTGCATGTGGACAAGGAATCCGACAGCGACATGGACTTGGATCATGATGCCAGGGGATCTTGCAATCAGGAGACCCAGACCATGGTGTCCATGGCTTATCAACAACCTCGCTAAAATACTATGACAATAGAGACATGGGACCACCTGGGTCGTGTATAATAGTTCTGAAAGTTGATAAGTGTTGAAATGGACAGCTGGGCCATCAGACTTGGTACGGCCAGGGCTTGCATTGTAAAAAATGTGCACCTGTTGTGCACCCTACCAAAATTAATAGGACCCAAAAACCTGTTGGTGTGCTGAAGAGAAGGAGCAGGGTCTAGAATGATCTGAGCACACCCAGAGCCTACGTTTTGGGTTGAGGGCAGGTCCCCCACATGTTGCATGTTGCTGCTAAGCTGTTGCACTTAAATGAAACGTTTTATGCAAAGTAAATATTTTATGTGAAATGAAAAAGTTTACGTCAAGTAAAAGGTTTTATTGCACTAGTGAAGGTCTTGTGAAAAGGGGAATGCAGATTGCCCAAAAGTGAATGTCTTATGTTAATGTTTTATGCATTTACAGTGTCAAAAGGTTTTATGTAACAAATGTGGAATGCCTGGAAAATTGTTGTAACATTCATTAAACCATGCCTCCTATAAAAGGAAGAAATGTTATTACTCTTTTGCTTACACAAATTTTGCAGTTGCCATTGTAATGCCTTATTTACAGCCCGTGGACGTGCTGTGATTCGCTGTGGGGGAGCGTGGCGCCCCTGCGACTTCATGCTCCACAGGGTACTGCACCTCAGCCGACACATAACAAGGGAGCTCTTCCACTGGGACTGAGCTAGGGTAGGTGCTGGGGTGGCCATCACGAGGTATGGGACCTCATGCCCACTAGTTCAGGAACCTAGGAGGTGGGGCACCAACATGGGTAGTTAGTGAGTTAGTTCTGGGTGCAGGAAGCGCCAGGTTGCACTCATGAGGAGATTAGCAGAAACACAGACAGTTTGGGGCCCGTGGTCTGGAGCTGGAAGATTGACCCAGGTTCTTAGGAAAGAAGGGAGATCCCAGGGTTCACGAGGAGTGCAAAAGGTACCTGTGACTTGTTACATGGGCCAGGAGCTGGGGTGGAAGGAAACCATCGAAAGATGAGGCACAGAAGGAAACAACGCCCTCGACCTCCGAAGTATCCGGGATCGGCTGAAGCCCATCACAGAGTAGCTCGGGGCTCCAACGGCGGTGTGCTTCCAGTGAGTAAAGAACTTGAACTGCACCCTGTGTGTCATCCCATTACCGCCGGCGCTCTCAACATCGCACCCCTGCGCCTTAGGCAACTACTACCACCATTATCCTCGGGCTGAGCTCTGCCTGTGGAGAGCTGCAACACCTGAGCTGCGCCACCATCCGCCCCAGCAGAGAGAGACTTCCCACAGCAGTGGCTAATACTGGCTGCACACCACAGGTGGTGTTACGAACAATTACTCCCA
The DNA here is from genome assembly GCF_048569485.1 of Anomaloglossus baeobatrachus. Classification (NCBI taxonomy): domain Eukaryota; kingdom Metazoa; phylum Chordata; class Amphibia; order Anura; family Aromobatidae; genus Anomaloglossus; species Anomaloglossus baeobatrachus. The sequence goes on along the minus strand of NC_134356.1, from coordinate 328,845,106 downwards.
TCATCCCCATCCCTTCATCTTTATTGACACCGCCAGGATCACAGAACCGGGCAAGGCCACCGCGGCAACCCAGGAGAAGAACCATGGCCTGGTGAAGGGTAACCTCTGACCCCGTGGGCGCGTCACTGCCAATTGTTTTCTAAGGTATAAGATGCAGATACTTTTGAATATATGATCTGGAACCTGACAATGCATGTGAAAATAATCTTCTCTTTATAAGTGAGAGCATGAAGATGACAATGCAGGAAGAATGGGGTAAAAAGTATTATTTTAAATCAACCTTTAAGTGATATTGACCACCTATGTCAGTCCTGTATAGGATTAAGATTGGTTTAGGTTTCACTGTTATACTACCATAAATAACATCTGTATACGAGGGGCTGCTAAGTCTTTAGCTTTGTGATCTTTTTTTTGTTTCTATGGTAATGAATGTTTCATCACATGAAAGCCTTATGTGTGTAATACATGTTTTCAAAATTTTTTGTTTGTTGCTTATGACAACAGTGTTCTATGAACACGGAAAAACAAAATGGCGGAGTCTAATGCAATATTCACAGCAACTGAGAGCAGAGTGATAAAATTCTTGTTTCTGCAAGCAAAGTCAAAGGATATTCATGGGGATATGTCGCAGGCATTGGGGGATCAATGCCCATCATATTCCTCAGTTAAGAACTGGGTTGCCAAATTTAAAATGGGCCACTTCAACACCAATGATGAGGAATGTCTTGGACGACCAAGAGTGGTTGTTTTTCTGGAGATTGTCGATGCTGTGCACAACCTCATACTGGGGAATCAATGAATTTCAGCTAAAGCAATAGCAGACATCATGGGGATTTCCCGTGAATGTGTTTCAGTCGTTATCCATGAACATTCGGACATGAGGAAGCTATCTGCAAAGTGGCTTCCCAAATGTTTGACAACAGATCAGAGAAGCAAGCAAGTGAAAACTTCCTGGTCCATTTGTCAGCATTTCCAGACTGATAAGAACTTCCTGTTATGCTCACCGAGGAGCGGCGAGCGTCCGGAGGTGGACCCACTGGACCGTGCACCGGACTCCCCTGAGAAGGCGACCAGCAGTGACCCCTATACAGGGACTGTGCGGCGCCTCCCCAGGAGGCCTAAATGCACGGCAGCCAGGAACCGGTAGTAGGAGTCTCTGTAGGGCCAGGTGTAGCAAGGTTGTGACGTCCACAGCCAGCAGGACACGGAAGCTGCACCGGAAATGTTCACAGCAGGTGACGTCTGCCGCACGTACGGCACGGATAATGTCCACGGCAGGTAGTGCACGGTGACGTCCACTGTCGGTATGAGCGGTGACGTCCCCAGCTGGAATGGTACGGATGGCACTACGGTGAGACAAGGGATTAGAACCAGGTATCAAAGCACAGAAAACAGCACAAGGGGTCTGGACACTGGCAAGGCTCTAATGGAAGCATTGCTCGGGTGCCTGCTGCTGGGGGAGGTAAACCTAAATACACATTAGGTAACAGGTGACCTCTGAGGTCACTTCCAGAAAACGGGGCATACCGCTTTAAGAAAGGGGGCGTGGCCTCGCGCGCAGCCTAGAGTCACTTACTGCAGCTCTGTGTAAGGAAGGGAGACAGGAAGAGGCTGCAGCATGCCTGGGAGCAGGAGCAACGTCTGCAGAGCCATGGGACTGGTAAGAGGAAGGCCGTCGCTGCCTGGGGCTATGACTGGGAGTGCTAGTGGGAGCCATGCTGGGACTGGGCACATGTGAGGGAGCGCGCCCCCCACGGGGTCTGGTGGGACCAGGCGCTACACTTCCTGGATTGACTGGTCACTATGGATGAGACCTGAATTTATTTGTATGACCCTGAAAACAAGGAGCAGTCAAAAGAGTAGAGACACAGTGGTTCTCCTTGTCCAAAACAGTTCAGTCGGTGGGACCAGGCGCTACAGTACCCCCCCTGAAGACCCCCCTCCTCAGGAAGCTCCGGAGGAGGCGAGGAGCATCCACGTCCTCCGCAGGTACCCACGTCCTCTCCTCAGGACCGAACCCCTTCCAGTCTACCAGATAGTAGGTTCTACCTCGGACCTCCTTAGCCGCAAGGATGGCTTTTACCTCATAGACGTCGTCATCACCAACAGGAGGAGGCGTAGTACCAAGATCACTGTGGAAACGGCTCAGGACCACCGGCTTGAGGAGGGACACATGGAAGGAGTTCGGGATGCGAAGTGTAGATGGCAGCTTCAACTTGTAGGACACCTCATTGATCCGTCGGAGCACTTCAAAGGGACCAATAAAGCGGGGACCCAGCTTGTAGGACGGCATCTTCAGGCGGACATACTTGGATGAGAGCCAGACTTTATTTCCGGGTTGAAAGAAAGGAACATCCAGACGTTTCTTGTCAGCGTGTTTCTTCATGCGGACAGAGGAATGTTCCAGAGCCGACTTGGTCTTAGCCCAGACAGCGGAGAAGGACCTCATAAGGTCATCAGCTGCAGGGTTTCCGGAAGAACATGTCACAGGGCACGGCACTTTGAGTCGCTGTCCATACACCACCTGGAACGGGGATTTAGCAGAGGACTCACTGTCATGATTGTTGTAGGAGAACTCGGCCCATGGAAGCAGGTTGACCCAGTTGCTATGGTGTTCATCCACGAAGTGGCGGAGATAATTAGTCAAGACTTGGTTAATGCGCTCCACTTGCCCATTGGATTGAGGGTGGTAGGCAGAATAAAAGTCCAATTGTACCTCCATCATTTTGCAGACTGCTCTCCAAAACCGAGCGGTGAACTGGACCCCTCTGACGGACACGATATGGAGAGGCAAGCCGTGAAGCCGGAAGATATGTTGAATGAATAAGTCAGCAAGAACCGGAGCGGACGGTAGCCCGGAGAGTGGTGTGAAGTGGGCCATCTTGGAGAACCGGTCCACCACCACCCAGATGACTGTGCAGCCAGACGATTTTGGCAGGTCCGTGATTAAATCCATCCCGAAATGTTGCCATGGAGCAGATGGTACGGGTAAAGGAAGCAAAGGGCCCGCCGGAAGAGTCTTCGGGACCTTCTTCCGGGCACAGGAGGAACAGGATGAAACAAAGTCCTGGACGTCTTGACGTAGCCCTGGCCACCAATAATATTGGGATATCAATTGCAGAGATTTCTTTTGACCCACATGACCTGCTATTCGGGAAGAGTGTCCCCACCGGAGTACACGTTCTCTATCGACCTCAGCAACAAACGTCTTACCGGGAGGAAGGTGGTGCATGTCAACTGGTGCCGCCATTAGCTTGGAAGGTTCAATGATGTGCCGAGGTTCATCTTCCTGATCCTCTAACAGGAATGATCGAGACAGCGCATCGGCCTTCAGGTTCTTCTCGGCTGGACGGAAATGCAGAACAAAATCAAAGCGGGCAAAGAATAATGACCATTGGGGCCTGTCGGGCGTTTAGCCTGTGGGCTGTCTGGAGATATGCCAGATTCTTGTGGTCAGTATAGATGGTAACTTGATGTAATGACCCTTCCAGCAGGTATCGCCACTCTTCCAGGGCCAGCTTGATTGCCAGCAACTCACGGTCTCCGATTGAGTAGTTTCGTTCTGCTGGGGAGAAAGCCTTAGAAAAGAAACCACAGGTTACTGTCTTACCCTCTGACGTTTTCTGTGTAAGAACCGCACCGGCTCCGGATGAGGAGGCATTTACCTCAAGGATAAACGGCTTGTTAGTGTCGGGTCTGTGTAAGGCTGGAGCAGAAGCGAAGGCTCGTTTAAGGGACATGAATGATTCTTCAGCTTCCAGGGTCCATTTCTTAAGGCTGCTTTACACGGTACGACCGATTGTGCAATTTCACAATCGATCGTACCCGCCCCCGTCCTTTTTGCGTCACGGGCAAATCGCTGCCCGTGTCGCACAAAGTCAGTAACCCCCGTCACACATACTTACCTCTCGTGCGACCTCGCTGTGGGCGGCGAACGTCCACTTCCTGGAGTGGGAGGGACGTTCGGCATCACAGCGACGTCACACGGCCGCCGGCCAATGGAAGCGGAGGGGCGGAGATGAGCGGGATGTAAATATCCCGCCCACCTCCTTCCTTCACATAGCCGGCAGCGGCCGCGTGACGCAGGTGAGCTGCTGTTCATCGTTCCCGCGGTGTCACACGGAGCGGCGTGTGCTACCCCGGAAACGATGAACTACTAAATTAAACGATATTATGGAACCTAGCGAGCATTACACGACTCACGATTTGCTAGGAGGTGTCACACAGGCCGGCATCGCCAGCGATGCCGGATGTGCGTCACAAAAACCGTGACCCCGACGATCTATCGCACGATAGATTGTCTGGTGTAAAGCAGCCTTTAGGGTTCTCCCCTTTGCGAGTGAGAGAGGATATGGGACGCACCAGAGACGAGAAGTGTGGAATGAATTGCCGGTAATAGTTGGCGAATCCCAGGAATCGCTAGATAGCCTTCAACCCTTCCGGACGGGACCAGATCAGTACGGCTGATACCTTATCGGGGTCCATCTTCAGGCCAGTATCAGAGACTATGTGGCCAAGGAAGGGTAGCGAGGTCTGCTCAAACAGGCATTTCTCGAGTTCGGCGCAAAGGCGATTCTCTCTCAATCTCCGCAGGACAAGACGGACATGTCTTCGGTGGGTATGCAAGTCCGGAGAGAAGATAAGGATGTCGTCTAAATACACAACCACACAGGTGTATAGAAGGTCACGGAAGACGTCGTTCACGAACTCCTGGAAGACCGCTGGAGCATTACTGAGCCCGAAGGGCATCACTCGATATTCATAGTGCCCATCCCGAGTGTTGAACGCAGTCTTCCATTTGTCTCCCGACCGAATGCGGACCAGATTGTACGCACCCCGGAGATCTAATTTGGAGAAGATCTTGGCACCTTGAAAGCGGTCAAACAGTTCCGGTATCAGGGGTAGCGGGTATCTGTTCTTCACCGTGATCTTATTCAATCCGCGGTAGTCAATGCAAGGCCGTAGACCCCCGTCCTTTTTCCCCACAAAGAAAAAACCCGCTCCGGCAGGAGAGGAGGATTTTTGGATGAAGCCTCGTGCTAGATTTTCCTTTATGTAATCAGACATGGCTTGGGTCTCTTCTCGGGACAGAGGGTAGATGCGCCCACGCGGAGGGGTTGCCCCGGGGAGCAGGTCGATGGGACAATCGTAGGGTCTGTGTGGCGGCAACGTCTCAGCCTCATTCTTGTCAAAGACATCGGCATAGGCCCAATAGGCAGGGGGTAACCCGGGAAGGGTGACCGGTTCAACGGGTCAGTGCGGAGGATGCACTGGTTTCAGGCAGTTGCTGTGGCAAGACGCACCCCATTGCAGGATGTCTCCAGAATCCCAGTCCAGTACTGGCTTGTGCGACCGAAGCCAGGGTATTCCCAGTAGTAGGGCATGCGTCATGCCAGGGAGTACGTGGAAGGCGATGGTCTCAGAGTGTAGCAACCCCACTTGCATAGTACAGTTCTCCGTGATGTACCGGATGGGTTCAGATAGCGGTTTTCCATCCACGGAAGAAAGACTGATGGGGGTAGCAAGACATTGGACGGGAATCTGGTGTAGGTCCACCACGGCTTGTTGGATAAAGTTCCCGGCAGAGCCTGAATCCAGGAACGCATGCTCTGACAACCGGATGGAACAACAGGACAGGGATACAGGTACATGGAGAAAAGGAGAGGACTTGGCATGACCTAGGGTGGCCTCTCCGATGGACCCTAGGCTCTATAGTTTCCCGGCTTTACTGGACAGTCCTGAATCAGATGTTTGGCACTTCCGCAGTAGAAGCACTCTCCTGCCATTCTCCGATTCCTCTGTCGCAGTCTGGACTCACTGACGCGATCGACCTCCATGGGCTCGTGCGGAGCAGTAGGCCGGGTGGAGGGAGGTGACATTGGCCTTTGGAAGGTGGGTGCAAGGCGCGGGGTTCTTTACGCCCGGTTGACTTCTCTGGCACGCTCTTGGAAACGGAGATCAATACGGGTAGCCAGAGAGATCAGCTCTTCCAGGGTGGTAGGTACATCCTGGCCGGCCAGTTCATCCTTGATTTTACCGGATAACCCTTCCCAGAAGGCAGCTACCAAGGCGTCATTGTTCCACTTGAGTTCGGAGGACAGAGTGCGGAATTCGATTGCATACTGTCCCACGGTGAGATTCCCCTGGTGGGTTCTCATGAGCGAAGAGGAAGTAGGCGAGAGACGGCCTGGCTCATCGAACACCTTACGGAAGGTGGTCAGAAAGACGGACAGGACTTGAACGGTCGGGTCATTCCTCTCCCAGAGCGGATTCATCCAAGCCAGAGCCTGACCAGTCAGATGAGACATGATAAATGCGATTTTCGAGCGATCAGTCACTCGCTGCAGTGGCGACTGCTCAAAGTGCAGGGAGCACTGGTTTAAGAAACCACGACACAAACGGGGATCCCCTCCATACATGGGTGGGGAGGCCAGGCGGGAAGGAGACATGCATGTCGATAATCCTATAGAGTCGGGGGTTGTTGAGGAGGCCGGATTCTGCAGGGCGTATAGACGGGAATCCACAGACGCCATATATTCGGCCATGCGTCTCTGGGCCTCATGCTGGCGGGACAGTTCCTTCTTTTGTTCACTTAACTGGGAGCCGTCGGAGGATCCGGAGGTTTGCATGGATTACAGACGGGATTCCACAGACTTCATGTAAGCTACTAATCTTGCTTGGGTCTCGCGTTGGCGGGAGAGCTCCTGTTGCAGGTCAGTCAGCGGGTTAACCTTGATCCCGGCGGAGTCCATGGCCCGAGCAAACTGTTATGCTCACCGAGGAGCGGCGAGCATCTGGAGGTGGACCCACTGGACCGTGCACCGGACTCCCCTGAGAAGGCGACCAGCAGCGAACCCCTATACAGGGACTGTGCGGCGCCTCCCCAGGAGGCCTAAATGCACGGCAGCCAGGAACTGGTAGTAGGAGTCTCTGTAGGGCCAGGTGTAGCAAGGTTGTGACGTCCACAGCCGGCAGGACACGTAAACTGCACCGGAAATGTTCTCAGCAGGTGACGTCCGCCGCAGGTACGGCACGGATAATGTCCACGGCAGGTAGTGCACGGTGACGTCCACTGTCGGTATGAGCGGTGACGTCCACAGCATGTACGGCACAAATAATGTCCACGGTAGGTAGGGAACGGTGACGTCCACTGTCAGTATGAGCGGTGACGTCCCCAGCCGGAATGGTACGGATGGCACTATGGTGAGACAAGGGATTAGAACCAGGTATCAAAGCACAGAAAACAGATAACAGCACAAGGGGTCTGGACACTGGCAAGGCTCTAATGGAAGCGTTGCTCGGGCGCCTGCTGCTGGGGGAGGTGAACCTAAATACCCATTAGGTAACAGGTGACCTCTGAGGTCACTTCCAGAAAACAGGGCATACCGCTTTAAGAAAGGGGGCGTGGCCTCGCGCGCAGCCTAGAGTCACTTACTGCAGCTCTGTGTAAGGAAGGGAGACAGGAAGAGGCTGCAGCATGCCTGGGAGCAGGAGCAACGTCTGCAGAGCCATGGGACTGGTAAGAGGAAGGCCGTCGCTGCCTGGGGCTATGACTGGGAGTGCTAGTGGGAGCCATGCTGGGACTGGGCACATGTGAGGGAGCACGCCCCCCACGGGGTCTGGTGGGACCAGGCGCTACACTTCCTGGATTGACTGGTCACTATGGATGAGACCTGAATTTATTTGTATGACCCTGAAAACAAGGAGCAGTCAAAAGAGTAGAGACACAGTGGTTCTCCTTGTCCAAAACAGTTCAGGGTGCAAAATTGAGCCACTAAGGTGATGGCGTCTATGTTCTAGAATAAGGAGGGCGTGCTGCTAGTGGACTACCTTCAAAGGGTTCCACTATCAATGCAAGGTATTACATTAAACCTTTGGACTAATTGAAGGCAGCTCTGAAGGCCAAAAGAAGCGGTAAGCTGTCCAAAGGAATCTTGTTCCTGCAAGACAATGCCTCCGCTCACACTGCACAAGCGACCAGAGCAAAACCGGCAGAGCTGGGCCTACAGCTGGTTGACCACCCACCTTATTCACCAGATCTAGCTTCCTCCGACTATCATTTGTTTACAAATCTGAAGAAACACCTCAAAGGTACCAAATTTCACCCTATTTCTGATGCCATGGCTGCTATGGATGCCTGGTTTGAGGCACAACTGAAATCCTTCTTTTTGCTAGGCTTACAGAACTTGGAATACCGATGTAAGAAGTGTTCCATCATCCTATCTCATTTCTTTCTGGGTAAAGCCAAAGACTTATCAGCAGCCCCTCGTATAATTTCTTTGTCATCCTTAAAGGGCTATTTGCATCTCAGTCTATCATTACTTATATGGGAAGAATCCATCCAGGCTTCAACCATTGGTGGTGGCATTATGGACACAGATGAAAGAAGTTGTTCTATGCTATTAATATAACTCCCATTCATTTCTATGGGAGTTACAGAAATAGCAAATCTCCGTCGCACTCAGCTGTTTACATAGCTCGACCTCCTGTGGTTGGAGCCTGGACAAATTATTCATTTCTCAGCAATAAAAGGTTGAGATGGGATTAAGTCTTTAAGAAAGCAGTTGGAAATGGTATGATGACGAGACTGTAAAGATGAATGGAAAGTATTTTGAAACGTAGGTATCTCACGAAGAAAGACATAATCTTACAAGTACCAGCTATTAAAGGTAACTTTTTGGAACATTTAGGTCAAAATTGTTTTTCAATTTTTTATTAACAAATGAAGTGATTGAACCAACACATTAGAAAATCCTACTTCAAATACTAGGAGTTGCAGATCTACTATCATAAATATATACATTACCTGTTGGGCTATTGCAATCAATATCCTTCATAACAAACATGAAAAATCTACTCAGATCAAAAAGGTTATCAAATAACAAGAGAGCAGTAAAGGTGTGGTCTGTAACAGATCAGGGGCTGATGGATTTGGGCTTGTTTTGACTGTGAATCATCTTAATCAAATAATGATGGCATGTTCTTTCCTCTAACTAAAATATTTCCCTGCGTTGTGCAGGTGTGACAACATAATCTCTGGCACTGGTTCCTTTTTCCAAACAGAGCAGATACATTTCCTATCACTACACAGGACGGGTTCAAAGCAAGGCTTACAATGATCTGTACTCACAACAGTGGTATGTGCAAGGTTCCCAGAGATCAGTGCGGCTGCCCAACCCTCTTATTCTAGTGAAAAGTTAAAGAAAATGATTTCATTATTTATTTTCATTGCATTATAAGTATAGCCATTTGTTGATTCAACACAACCTTGGGTAAATTTTAAGAATAATGACAGCTGCACATATGGGGAACATTTCTTTATGTGGGCAAAATATAAGAACTTCTAAACATTACACCTATACGAGCTCATTGATCTCCCATTCCAAATCAGTGTGGAGCCTTCCCTTGGAAGGTTTTTCATAGTGCGTGACTGAAAGGTTTTGCTCTTATTAAATAAAAAAAGCAATTGGGACATCGGAAACTAGTGCTAGTTGATCAAATTCAGCTCACAATCAGTGTTCCGAGTCATCCAAACAGTGGTTGATAGGATCAATGTTTTGTGCAGGCTTAAATTCTTCCACATGAAATGTATCTATCCATGTTTTTATGGACCTTGATTTAAGCACTAGGTATAGTCATGCTGGAAGAGGAAATGGCCTTCTTTAAACTGTGGTTACATGATTGTCTAAAATGTTCATTTGTATCCTGTAAACTCACTGCACCCTTCATTGGACATAAGAGACACCTTAGAAAACAGCATCATATCATTATCCCTTCTCCACCAAACTTTACAGTTAATAATTTATTTTTGAAAATAGAGATCTCTAAAAATGAATTTCATGTATTTTTAGTATTATAAATAAAAAGTTTGGTAATTATGTTTTCCAGGTTGTCCCTCATGACAGCACCACAGGAGTTGTTCCTCGTATTCTCTGTAGGGACAGGAAGTACACAATAGGTTAGAAGACCACACCCACCCTAACCATCTCAGTATTTTTCCTGTCCCTATGGAGGACAGTCACAAGATACAGGTGCTGTGACGTGAAGACATATATGTGGGCGGACTCCAGAGGGTTGGGGGGGTCCATCTCTCTATCTCCTCCTGTTAAGAGGTCCTGAACAGGCACCTCTTGAAGAGGCAGTCAACTGGGACGATGCTCCTGGCACTAAGCCGCTTCCCTCTGCACGAGGGCACTCAGCATTAAGCGAAACTGGCCCCAATACATCTTCCAGCGATGCACAGTGCATGCGTTCAACCCTAGAATGCACTTCCGGTTTCCAGGGTAGAAGTGCGCAATCTGGAAGGCAGTGTGCAGTCCACCATGGACCACATGGAGCAGGAGGATTACCAAAGTTGGCATTTACCCTAAGGTAATGTAATATAAACCTGAGTGGAGAAGGGCACTAGATCGGACTGTGCAGATGTTCTTCTTTCCGGTGCAGCTAGTGTGCAGTGTTCCATTAAGAATAAGCATGGAAGATTTGAGCCTTTCGGATGTTCCCTCAGAACCCACCCTGGTCCATGTAAGTTGCCCAGAGATTGTGCGTTCCCACATGAAAGTAGATTCCCATCTCTTAGACTGCTCTTATGTTTTTTTAGGGAAGTGGTTCCCTGAGGGGGTCTGGTGCAACTGTGAAAAAAGAATCTAGGAGAGTTGGAGGGAAGACAAAAAGATGTGTCAAGTGCAACTGCAAGTTACCAGGGCACACAACAAGCGGATCCGTGGCGACTGTACATCAAAAATCATCACAAAAGACCAATCATCTTTCCTATCAGACATGAGGTTCATGATTAGAGAGGTAATACAGGCGATGGTCTCTGGCTCAGGCGTCACACTCCAACTCCCGCCATAAAAGACCAAGATGGGAGATGGCATAGAATTCTGAGCAAGAGAAGCAATCCTTTCACTCAGACCATGATGAAGAGGAAGATAAAGCAGTGGACTCTCCAGAGAAAGGAAAGAAATACTACTTTTCATTGGAAGATACAGGTGAGTCATTAAGAGTTGTCAGAAACACCATGAAGGTGAAAGAAACGGAGAAAGCCCGGTCCATGCAGGACAAGATGTTCGGGGGACTTAGGACCCAGAGGAATAAGATGTTTCCTGTAAATGATAACATCCAGGCAGGCCATGTAGGAATGAGAAGATGTGGAAAAGAAATTAGTCATCCCAAGGGATTTCAGAGTCCATCTTCTGTTCGAACCGGAAGAAGTCCCAAAGATTGACATTTCAGTAGCCAGGGTGGCCAGGAAGACCTCCACACCATTTGAGGACTCATGCAGTCTTAGAGACGTGATGGATAGAAAAACAGATGGTCTTTTTTTTTATAATTCTTTATTTAACCGAAAAACATGGAAATACATCATTCAAGTTCAGTAGCATTCCAAATTGCATGTAATACAGGTAATCATCTAACAGGCTAGCTGTAACCTATGCTAACAACAACATTTTGACACCTCCACGTTATCCGGGGAATTTTCAAATATAAAGGTACTGTGGAGATTTAAGAGAAAGAAAAGAGAAACAAGTACAGAAGAAGAGATTAGTCAAGAAACGAGTAGGGGGAGCACACAAAGGGGGAGAGGAGAAGGGAGTAGGGTAAGACAATAGGGAACAAACAACCTTGGAGCAGATATCCATCCTCTCAGAGCGCACTGTCTCACGGCAACCATATGGCCCCCCTCAGTCAGGGGGAATCCAAGTACCGTATTCCGTGGAGAATTTAAACTCGATCCAGGAAAACCAGGTCTTGCGAAAAGCCTCTTGCCTGTCATGGAGAGACGCCGTCAGGTCCTCCATGTACATCAGTTCATTCACCCTATTTGCCCACATTGACAATGTCGGCGGAACGGGGGATCTCCATCTCAGGGGAATGCATGCCCTAGCTGCCATCACCAGGAAGCTTAACAGAGACCCTTTATAGACACGAACAGAGGAGTCGGACAATTGGAGTAAGAAAAGTTCCGGACCCAGGGCCTTCGTATGTCCAGTAACATGCCTGATCACACCTCTCACCCCCTCCCAGACCCGCTGTAACGCGGGGCACTCCCAGAATGTGTGAAGGAAATTTCCTTCTCTAGCCCCACATCTCCAACAGTCAGAGTCCACACCTGGGAACATCCTGTGAAGTCTTGTCGGGACCCTGTACCAACGCGAGATACATTTATAGTTGGCCTCTTGGATTTTTGAGCTAATTGATGTTTTGTGGGCAAGTGACAGCACCTTATTTCTCTGTGAAGTCGAAAGGGTGATGCCCATGTCTGACTCCCACTGCAAGAGGAACCTGGGCGGAGGCAAGTCTACAGAGTTACAAAGCAAGGTGTGGGAGATAGCCAGTGAGTGACGGAGAATCCCCTTCTCCACACACAGCTTCTCAAAAACGGTTAGGGGTCTGACAAACTGAGTGTAGTCTGGGAGTGACCTAAGAAAGTGTCGAAGCTGGAATGAGCGCCACATGCCCAGAGGGCCAGGGACCCGGAAGGCACCAAGTTCCTCTATTGTTGGCCAATGCTCCCCGACTCCAATTTGGTGGACGCGAAATCTGTTCCGAGAGATCCAGAGATGGAACACCGGGTCAGAGACACCCGGTGAGAAGCCTGGGGCACTGATGATCGGAGAGAGGGGAGAGGGCAAAGGCATTAGGGATCCCCGAACCGCCTCTCGGGCACAGCAAGCTAACGTGGCACCAATAGTAGGATGAGATTTAAGTTCTGTGTCCACCGGGGAAAAAGCCCAGGGGAGCCCCGCTAATGGTATTTCAGTGAAGCTCTGCTCCACCTGTACCCATGGTTTGACTTCAGAGTGCCGACACCAGTCCACAACTCTGCAAAGTGAGTGGCAATGTAATATGTCCTAAGGTCTGGAAGACCCAGCCCCCCCCGGTCTCTAGATCTACACAACAGCGACCTCGCCAATCTAGCTGGTTTGTTTGCCCATAAAAACTTTGTTTGTATGGAGGCCACTTCCTTAAAGAAGGGCTGGGGAATCCCAATGGGTAGGGTCTGTAGGAGGTATAACAGTCTCGGGAAGATATTCATCTTAAATATCGCGGATCGACCGAACCACGTGAAAGTGCCTTTAGACCAAGATTTACAGTCTTCTTTAATTTTTTGGAGAAGAGGGGTAAAGTTCAACCGAAATAAAGAGCTCACATCGGCCGATAGATTGAGTTCCAAATACCGCAAGTACTGAGGAGCCCACTGAATATCAAAGGCCCCCCTCAGCTGCAAAGCCGCCTCCCGCGGGAAGGTTGACACCCAGTGCCTCCGATTTGGACAAATTAATCTTAAAGTTGGAGAGAAGGGAGTAACGATTAAGTTCCTGCATTAGCGCTGGGAGCGAATTGACAGGGTCAATGATAAAAAATAATAAGTCATCCGCAAAGGCTGCTATCTTGTGCGTCACGCCCCGGATCTCCGGTCCCTTGATGTTCATGTTCTTCTGGATGTGACGCAGCAGTGGCTCTAAAGTGAGTATAAATATCATTGGGGAGAGCGGGCAGCCCTGCCGGGTGCCATTGGCGATCGGAAATCTCTCTGAAAGTACACCGTTAACCCGGACGCGTGCCGACGGTAAACTGTATAGAGAGCCTATCCAACTTAGCATGTTTCCCCCCAGACCTAGGAAAGCGAGGACCCCATCAAGGAACATCCAACCAACCCGGTCGAATGCCTTTTCGGCATCCGTCGACAACAGCATAAGAGAACGAGAATCTGTTTTGGCACTGTGAATCAGGTTAATGGCCCTCGTGGTGTTGTCCCTAGCCTCTCTGCCCAACATGAACCCAGCCTGGTCAGAATGGACTATACCCCCTAACAAGGGGGACAGCCGATCGGCCAGAATCTTGGCAAACAACTTTAGATCCACATTGAGCAGGGAGATCGGGCGATAGTTGGCACAACTGGTGGGATCTTTCCCCTCTTTGGGGACCACCACTATGTTGGCTGTTAGGGCGTCCCTTGGTAGAGGTGGGAATGGACATGATGGGATGTTGTTGAAAGCAGCCAGGAAGTGGGGGGACAGTCTTTAGCCTAGCTTCTTGTAGTAGGACACCGGGAGCCCATCCGGCCCCGGTGCCCTACCCAAAGGGGAGTTCTTTAGGACCGCGGCTAGCTCCGCCTCGGAGATTGGAGTCTCCAGTGACTCTATATCCTCCAATTTAAGCCTCGGGAGACCTGAAGATCTTATGTAGTCCTGAATTCTTTCTCTAGCAATCATCCTATCGTCCTCTGTCAGATTGTTGTCAATCGAGTACAGAGCGGAGTAAAAGTCTCTAAATGCAGAAGCTATGTCAGTTGGGATAGAAGCTCTCTCCCCGGATTGCTTCTGTATATGGGGTATGAACCCCTTCATCCTTTGAATCCTCAACGCCCTTGCCAGTGTCCTGCTGTTTTTATTTCCAAATTCGTAGAAGTGCCTTCGGCATCTTGCTAGAGAGGCCTTGGCTTTATTGGATAGTAGCGACTTCAACTTTTCTCTTTTTTGTAAGAGGAGAGTTTTGGTCCCGTCATCTACCCGGTCTTTGTGAATCCTCTCCAGCACGTGAATGTCAGCTAGTAGTGATTCAATTTCCGTGTTTCTCTCCCGCTTCAACCGAGCACCGTGTTTGATAAACAGGCCTCATACTACACATTTATGGGCTTCCCATGTTACCGCGGGCGACGTGTCTCCCCCAGAGCAAAGGTTGAAATACTCCTCTACTGCCTCCTGTATTTCCTGCATGGTCCCTTGGTCTCGCAGCAAGGAAGTATTCAATGTCCATTGGCCTTGGTTGACTACTGGGCGTGACAGGGAATTGTCCAAAATTATTAAGGCGTGGTCAGAGAACACTATCTAATCTATTACAGTATCCCGCAAAAAGTGAAGATCCCTATGTTTGATAAAGAAGTGGTCCAATCTTGAGTATGAGTCGTGGACAGAAGAATAGAAGGAGTAGTCTCTATCTGTCGGATGCTGCACCCTCCACACGTCAACTAACTGGTATTCGTGCAACCCACGCTTAATCCGACTAAGAGCGGCCCTGGACATATTGGCGACTCCCCTTGAAGTGTCCATCTCTGGATCCATTACAAAATTAAAGTCCCCTCCCATTATCAACGTGCCTTCTGAAAACTCGTCAATGACCTCCAGACATTTCAGGAGAGCAGAGCACTGCCCTGTGTTAGGAAGGTATAGGACCGCGAAGGTGAAGACCTGGGACTGGACACGACCCTTTATCATAATCAGTCTGCCATCTCTGTCCGTGTGGGTCCCTATCAACTCCCATGGCAGAGAGCTCGCGATAAGGATGCTAGTCCCTCTGGATCATGGATCAGGAGATGGCAAATGGTATACCGTCGAGTATCTCCGGTCAGAAAGATTATATGGTTTGTCTAGGGAATAGTGAGTTTCTTGTAACAAGATTACCTGAATTCGTCGTCTCCATAGCAGATTCAAGAGGATTGAGCGTTTCTCTGGGCTGTGAAGGCCCTTGACATTCAGGGACCCCACTCTAAGATCCGGCTTGGACACCAGCTTCGTGGCTACAACAAGGACCTGTGGGAAAACGACAAGTACAGGACAAACAGACACACCACTGAGGAAGGTTCAGAGGGGGGAGAGGAAGGGGAGGGTTGGAGAAGCTTGGGAAGGGTTAGAAGGAGGAAGAAATAGAAGGAAGAAGGAAAAGGAGAATGAAAAAAGAAATGAAGATAAGTTGCTCACAAAGAGCTTGCAAGCCTATGGTCTCGCCCTAGGCCTACTAGGGCGCTGTCAACTCAGACGGTTATGAACACACGTATGAAGCCCACCCGCCTTCCCACCCCACAATAAACTGACTAACACCTCTGGAATCCCACAGAAGGCGTTACTTATTTATGAACTTCAACGACCTCTAAACCCACAAACCAAATAGCCCGCCTCCAGCCCCCACACGTTAGACCAAAAAGAAAAAACTGGAAAATGCAAATGAGCACAATACACCAGTTCAGCAGGCAAAAGACAGAGTCCTATAGACTTTTTTTTTTTTTTCAGCCAGTTCCACCACTTGACGTGAACCCTGGGACCTTTCCCCTCCTCTGCGTCTGAGGGCCCGTGGGCTTCCAGGATAGCCAGTCCGGAATGGAAAGGTCGGGCAGGTCCAGAAACTGGTAAAGGCTCGGAAGATCCGCAGGTTGTCTCAATATAAAATTGGACGACCCCCTCCGGACAATGAGGTGGAAAGGGTGGCCCCATCGGTATGAGGCATTCATCTCCTTGATTTTAACCAAAAGTGGGTGGAGCTGGCGCCTCATGTATAGAGTGCGGCTGGAAACGTCCGAGAAAAGCTTAATAACCGCGCCGTCCAACTTTACCGGCCTGAACTCCCAAGCCCTCCTCAGGATCAGCTCCTTGTCCGTAAAATAATGTAAACGGCAAAGAACGTCTCGTGCTGCGGATGGATTGGCCCCTTGGGTGACCCTGGCAACTCTGTGTACTCTGTCACAAATAAACGTGGCATCCAGTGGTCTATTAGTGACCATGTTGAATATTTCTTGCACCTTAGTACGGAGCGAGTCAGCGGACCAGTCCTCTGGGATACCCTTTAATCTTATATTATTCCGGCGACCTCTGTTCTCTTGATCATCAAGCAAAAGTGCCATATATTTAAACCGAGTGTTATAGGACTCACAATCTTTCTCCAGCCGTATGATTCTGTTTTCCATAGAATCTTGGGCCTGTTCAGTGGCTGTGATCCTGTCATCCAGGGCCCCTATCTCCTCTCTAACCGCGGTGATGGCATGCTGATGGGATTGCTCTATCCTGCAGACTAGAGCATCCAGATCACTTTTACTTGGGAGGGCCAGAATTAACTCTCTCAATGCCTGCATATCTGGAGCACTAAAGGCAAAGCTTGCATGTGTAGGGGAGAGAGCTGAGCTGCCCAGGGGAGGCCCCTCCACGGGGAGGAAGATTGCTGGGATGTCCCTGCCTGGGGATCCCTCTGGTGAGGGCAGGGGACAGGGCTCCTTTCCAGGGCATGAACTGGCAAGGTGATGTGGGACTGTTACTGCCCCCACTTTCTGGGCCTCCCCCCCGCTCCTCCGGGACTCCTCACCTTCCTCCTCGCAGTGCTGCGTGCTTCCCACGTTGCTCCCGCGTACACCGATGTGGAGCATGTCTGCCAGGCTGTGTGTCATCACCGGCTGGGTTCCCTTCTCTGCTGCCGCTCGTGTCACCGCCTCCTCCCGGGTTCTCACGCCGGCAGTAGCCGGCTTTTGTAGCGTCCCTGCCAGTGGGGATCCCCCTCCAGCAGGCCGCTGCGCGGGCGCCGGCGCCATCTTGCCACTGCTGCTCGCTCTCATAAGCTCCGGTGACGGCCCGCTAAGGAACCGCTCCATCCTTCCTCCCTGTCGCACGGCTCCAGCCCCTCCGGTGAGTGCTCCCTGGGGCTTCTTTTTGGGCGGCATTTGGTGGCGGAGAGGCTGCAGAATAGCTGATAATGGGCGGTGGGTGCAGGAGCTTGGATAGTATGCCATCTCACGCCGCCATGTCCAGGCCACGCCCCAACAGATGGTCTTTTAAAAAGGTCCTGGGAAGGCTCAGTGGCAGTGATCAGGGCTAATATTGGATTGAGGGCTTGGAAAATCACATGAAAAGTAAAACACCAAGAGAGATTACTTTAAACTTCCTTCCACTACTTAAAATGGCAACAGGGTTTATGGCGATGCATTGGCAGAATCCGTGAGATTCACGGTGGGGAACAATGTCTTCTCAAACTCAGCCCATAGAGCAATCTGGCTGAAAACGTCTGATAAGAACAAAGGGTTCCCGGAAGAGAAATCTAAAAGATACCAAACCTTTCGTAGATCCCGACCCTTGCAGAGGCAGGAATACAAGGGGAAAGGGAAGTCAGGGAGATGGAGCTACCCAAAAAGGGGTAAGGGTAAAGGTTCCCTGTTTAGATGAAGACAGGACAGGACCCTGGTAGATATTGTCGCGGGCGGAGGGGACGCGCTCGCCACGCTCGGGTCCGGGGCTTCTGCTGCTGCTGCTCGGTGGCTCGAGCGGTGGGCCGGACCCGGGGACTCGAGCAGCGCTCCTCACCCGTGAGTGAAAGATAGTTTGGTTAGGGAGATTGTTCGTGACGCCACCCATGGGACGTGGTGATGATGGCACCACCGCTGCTGGTGACGGGGGTCCCGGGAGAGATGATAGGGAGCAGCTAGGATGTTGTCCCCTCCATGGGTAGGGGGTTGGTAATCCCGGGGCCCGATGGTGTAACGGGAGGCTGGACGGCTGGGGTGCAGGGTTGCAGGGACAGTGTGGCGCGGTGTCGGACGGCACTCAGACAATCACTGACAGAATCTCTGGTAAACCAAAACGGCCAGATGGACGGGTCCCGCAGCCGGCTGCAGTGTTGTTGTGCTCTCCCCGGACGGCTGATGGTGGCTGTCTTTCCCTGCACCTTTTAGAAAGTTCTGACTCCTGTGGTTGCCCACCGGTAGTCCGCTCCCCGGCATATAGGTGCCGTAGGATCCCGTTTTGCCCGCAGGCGCTGACCCTTGGATCTCTAGCCTGTGGCGGTGGCTGTATATCCTCACGGTGTGAGCGGTTGCCTTCTTTCGGGACTTGGTTGTTGGGAAACCCCTGGGGTTCCTGTCACACTCGGATTTGACTATTGACGGCGGCTCCAAGCCTGGTCGGGGTATGATGGCCCTGCCTGTGTGTGCTTAGCTTCACTCCACTCCCTTTTTCGGTACCGGTGGGCCACAGCCCAACCCCGGTCCTTCCGACTTTGCAGAGTTCCATCAACTCCTGCTGACGGCCACCACCGTCTACCAACCTTGCTGTCAGTGCCTGGGCTCCTACCCAGGCCCACGCAGACCTTTTGCTCCTCTCACTTTCACCTCCTAAACTGATCTGTCTCCTTTTCCCGCCTCCAGGCCTGTGAACTCCTCGGTGGGTTTGGCCAACCGCCTGGCTCCGCCCCACCTGGTGTGGACATCAGGCCCTGGAGGGAGGCAACAAGGGCTTTTGTCTGACTGTTGTTACGGTCTAGGGTGGGGGGCGTGTGCGTTTTGTTATGTATGTGACTACCTGGCTAGTCCAGGGCGTCACACTCCCCCTTGGTAAAATGCAGACCATCAGCAGGCTGCCCATCCATCACCGGTTTTATTTTTCAAACTGCAAAAGATAAATAACATTTAACATTCAACATAAGTATATTTAGAAATCTTCCCTTACGGGAGGCACGGTACTTTAACGTTACAACAGTAAACATTTTTATTAAAACGGACGGGTTCGTAGTCATCCGCTCTCCCACCCAAATAACCTACACCTTGGTGCTGCCCCTAAGAAACAGGCAGCACCCCTTTACCCCAGTCCAGGTCCAGGTTACCCGAGCGGGAACGGGTACGGTGTCTCGCACCTGGCTGTCACTTCAGGGGACCCCACGTTCAGGGGGACCCCTGACCCCAGGAGGATGGCCACCGGTCCAGGTGGTGGCCGGGCCCCAGCCTCCTCTGCTGCGGGCCCTTCCTCCAATCTGCCTCTCTGAAGGCGGCACAGCACGGAAAACGGCCCACAAAACTATTTACATGCCCACAAGTTCGTGGGTGGCCTGCCAGTTCTCAGCCATGTCCATGAGCAGTTCCTCATGCGGACGGTAAAAACACATAGGGTCCCTCTGGGGACAACTTGTCTTAAAACGGACGGCAATCTGGTGAAACTTTGATTTGATTAGTTTTCATTCAACGGGCATTCATTCACAACTAGAACAATCAACATGCTGCACAGGGTCCCAACGGGGACAACTTTCTCCTTTTCGGATGGTTACTCCAGCTCCCCCTCTGATGCAGATGCGACTCCTGCCTCAAACATCTCCAATACACAGCAGGAGTGGTGGGAGAGAGCCATCCGATATCCGTTCCCACCGCTCTGCGGGACATACATGGCCACTGGGGCGCTACCATCGAGAAGGCTTTCATCTGCTTCCTCTGAGCTGGAGACCGGTTCTGTGTCGGGCCCGGAATCACTACCATCCATTTCCGCGCTGGGCGGGTTGCTGCCAGCCGCCGCGGTCTCCGGGTCCGCCACTTTATCAGCCACCTCGGCCTCAGGGTCTTTCTGCATCGGCACTTCAGGTTCTGCTGTCGCTGCAGGGGGCCGCAAGCCAGACGGACCAGCAGCGGCGGGACACTCGGGCATTGGAGGAGGGGGCAGTATGGGGGCCAGGGGTAGACCGGGTCCCTCAGCTGTAGCGGCCGATTCCTCAGGAACATAGGGGCGTGGGTCACTCACCAGCTCCTCCATCATGGCCTCCATCCCGTACGCCCTGGCGACCGCAGCTAACTCCTCTACCTCCGCGGTCCACTGCTCCATCAGGAGGGGTATCTGGTTCCGGTGGCGCTGGCAGATCTCCTCCATTCGGGCTCTTATCCACGCTGCTGTTCCGGGCGCCGGCTCCGGGAATTCAGTGCTTTCGAATGGGGCGGACATGCTGCTTGCGGGTTCCAGGAACGATATTGGTACGGAGTCCTGGCGTCTCCAATTCTTTATGCCATCGGCTACATTAGGCAGGCCTTTACCCGCCCCCCCTTGGTTCTCTCCAACACTTCCCTCCTCAGGGGGCAGGGCTTCGCTTTCGCGCCTTCCCTGCTCGGGGAAGACGCTCAAGCGGGAAATCTTTCCGCCAAAGATGGCGGCGCTTCAAATTTTTCGGCCGGACTCCGCCGGCGGGGACTGCAAGGCGCACCTCTACCGGTAGGTAGATCAGTTCTATCCTGTTCGTGACGCCAAGTTGTCGCGGGCGGAGGGGACACGCTTGCCACACTTGGGTCCGGGGCTTCTGCTGCTACTGCTCGGTGGCTCGAACGGTGGGCCGGACCCGGGGACTCGAGCAGCGCTTCTCACCCGTGAGTGAAAAGGGATAGTTCGGTTAGGGAGAACGTGGTGATGATGGCACCACCGCTGCTGGTGACGGGGATCCCGGGAGAGATGATAGGGAGCAGCTAGGATGTTGTCCCCTCCGTGGGTAGGGGGTTGGTAATCCCAGGGCCCGGTGGTGTAACGGGGAGGTTGGACAGCTGGGGTGCAGGGTTGCAGGGACAGCGCGACGCGGTGTCGGATGGCACGTATAGGTGCCGGAGGAGCCCGTTTTGCCCGCAGGCGCTGGCCCTTGGATCTCTAGCCTGTGGCGGTGGCTGTATATCTTCACGGTGTGAGCGGTTGCCTTCTGTCAGGACTTGGTTGTTGGGAAACCCCTGGGGTTCCTGTCACACTCGGATTTGACTATTGATTGACTTTTGCTCCTCTCTCTCTCACCTCCTAAACTGATCTGTCTCCTATTCTCGCCTCCAGGCCTGTGAACTCCTTGGTGGGTGGGGCCAACCGCCTGGCTCCGCCCCACCTGGTGTGGACATCAGGCCCTGGACGGAGGCAGCAAGGGCTTTTGTCTGCTTGTTGTTACTGTCTAGGGTGGGGGGTGTGCATGTTGTTATGTATGTGACTACCTGGCTAGTCCAGGGTGTCACAATATTGATGTTATTAAGACAGGGGGGAAGACTTGGATATTTTTTAATGGGGTGACTGCAGATTTCCTCAAATCACTGGGTGCTTTATACAATTGCAGAGGGATACAAGATTTTTCACAGTAACCACCAGAGATAATCCTGCTAACCTCCTGCCAGTCTTCGATTACAACTCGCCTATAGGCAGATATTCAGAAGCTGTTACAATCAAATTTGATAGTCCACGCCCTCGCCTGGAGCAATACCAGTCACCTTTCTATTAAAAAGCCATTGGGAGAGCACAGTATGATTATCAACTTAAAGCCCTTGAATCAATAGCAAGTGTACAAAAAATTCCAAATGGAATCAATAAGATCAACCATCCCCTTCCCACCAAAAATATTTGAGGTTTGCAGTACAGTGGGGAAGCCAGATTTTCCACATCCAGTTCCAGTGCCTCCCATTTGGCCCATACTCTGCTACTCAAGTGTTCACAAAACTAACGGCAGAGACATTAGCCTTTCTGAGACAAAAGGGCATCATTATAATACCTTACCAGGACGACTTCTTGCTGTTAGCAGATTCGGAGCAAGAATTGACTCTACATCTTAAAGTAACCTTGAGAATCCTAAAGTCTTTGGGATGGATAGTAAACTAGCAGAAGTAGGGATTAGTAGTCTTCAGAGGTTCAGACCAGGTCCTCATACTACAGAGAGCTGAGAGGGGTCTTGTAGTCACTTACAAAAAATCAGACCCTCCTTAGATGTTGTCATATAAAGGTCCCATCTGATAACATCATGGCAGTGTCCTTCATCCATATCCAGGAGGTCGAAGGTACCTTCGGCTTCAGTCTCTGCCTGTTGAAATGTTTTAATAGGCAGAAAATACGGTTCTTTCTTTTACGGTGGTCCACTTAAGAGGGTCAGAAAATTGAATTACAGACTACCTGAGCAGACGGCAGATGAGGGCATCAGAATGGGAGCTCAATGGGGAAATATTCCAGCAGTTAGTCCAGAAATGAGGACATCCTCAGATCTCAGAAAAAATACGAAGGGGAAAAGTTTGTTATCCATAAAAATAAGGGACAACACTCTTGGTGTGAATGTCCTGTCACAGATTTTGGATCTCTCAATTGCCTTTCTGCCTCTTCCATTATTTCCCAGAATTTTGAGGAAAATTCAGGAAGATCGAGCCACGGTGATATTGGTGGTTCAATTTTGGCCAAGATGAAGCTAGTTTACATTACTAAAGTGGTTGTCCTTGGAGGATCCGGTCATACTTCCAATGAGGAATGGTTTGCTATGTCAAGGTCCGCTATTGCATCAGAATATACAACAGCTACTCCTATCAGCCTGGATCCTAAGAGACAGATCCTGAAGGCACAGGGCTTATCTGATCAGATCAGCTCTACCCTCCAGGTGAGCAGAAAACTGGTGACTTTTGTCATCTTCAACAAAATCGGGAAGAGGTTTTGTTCACAATTTAGTTGAACTATCATAGATATTTTTTGTGTAAACCTACAACTTCCTTTAAAGGGAAGGTCTCATTAGGAACAGCAAAACCAACAAAAGTCCCAGTGGCCAAAGCACCAATAATTAGGGTGAGAGGGGAATCCACTGGTAAAGATAGAGACCAAGACACAAATATTTAGTGAAATACAAAATATTTTTAATAATTTACATGTGACATAAGGACAGACAGTAGTGACGGAGAGGATCTTAAAGTCATCAGGACACAAAAGTTGCACAAACACCACCTGCAGGTCTAAGCCAGCTGCTAGATGTGAGAGGGTTAATATAAAGAAACCCCAGAAAACTGGAGGACGAGGAGATCAAATAAATAAAGAGTAGACAGGTAAATGTCTCCCACGTGTACCTCTCCCTATATATACCAGGGGAACATGTCACTAAGTGAACATATAAAAGTAACTGCCTTGAGACATGGAGTAGTAGCAAGCTGAACAGGTGGCGGAGCATGCAGTACCACTAGACCATTCTGTTTAGTGGTACTACATGCCCGTTGATATCCCCTATCAATGTCCACAGATCTATAGCCTCTATCCCTGAACCGATGGGACAGGACAGAAGCCTGATTCTGGAATGTCATGTCATCCGAACAAATCCTCCATGCACGGAGGAACTGTCCGATGGGGATGGACCGCTTCAACTGAGGGAGGTGTGATGAAGAAAAGTGAAGGAGCGAATTCGTTGCAGCACTCTTACGGAAAATATCAGTCCGCAGAGAGCCATCCGGCTGTTTGCAGATAGATATGTCCAAAAAGTCAATGGAAACACGACTATATTTCCAAGTCAACCAAATATTTCTATCGTTGACATTGAGGAGTTGTAAAAAAGTATCGAGTTGCGACGTGGAACCCTGCCAGATGAAGAGCACGTCATCTATATAGCACATCCACGAGATAATATGTTCATGACCATGAGTGTCAAGGACCGCCTCCCTTTCCCACAGGCCCAGGAATAGATTGGCATATGAGGGTGCGCAGGCAGCCCCCATAGCCGTTCCCTGGAGCTGTAGGAAGGGGCGGTCCTTGAACACAAAAAAGTTATGGCTGAGGATGAAACGCAGAAGTGATATAATGAATTCCTTGAGTTCAGGTTCGAGATTGGTCATGCTTATAAAGAATTCAACAGCCTTAATACCCTGTGGATGGTGTATAGAGGTGTATAAAGATTTGGTCCCACGCCCTTCTTGCAATATGCCCCTCCCCATTACGTCGCTTTTTTTGGGGGCGTTATAGTGTGGTTCCCTAGTGAGCTTTGTTTACTATGACGTACACGTCTGGAGCAATGCATCCCGCCCCCTCCTTTGACATCATCCTGTGCCGCCCAGATTATGATCTACAGGAAAGCTGGTTTACAGCCAGGCATGGACGCAATGCGCGCATGCGCTGGTTGCGTCTTCTGTGGTGGGGGCCTCGGGGCATTTCCGGGTGAACGGTGGAGTGACGTTGGTCCTCCCCCTGCTCCCCCACGTGGTGCTCTGCGGTCCCTGCCTTGGAAGGCAGGGCATCATGACACAGAGTGTTTTGATTTGTGATTGGATCCCTTGTGTTCATATATAAACCCCTATGCTTTGCAATATGGCCATGCCTCCTGACGAAGTCACTCCCGGTGAAACGCGATTCGAGGCTCCGCCCACCGCCACCTGTTCAGCTTGCTACTACTCCGACATGTCTCAAGGTAGTTACTTTTATATGTTCATATAGTGACATATTCCCCTGGTATATATAGGGAGAGGTACACGTGGGAGACGTTTACCTGTCTACTCTTTATTTATTTGATCTCCCTGTCCTCTGCTTTTCTGGGGTTTCTTTATATTAACCCTCTCACATCTAGCAGCTGGCTTAGACCTGCAGGTGGTGTTTGTGCAACTTTTGTGTCCTGACGATCCTCTCCGTCACTACTGTCTGTCCTTATGTCACATGTAAATTATTAAAAATATTTTGTATTTCACTAAATATTTGTGTCTTGGTCTCTATCTTTACCAGTGGTCTCCCCTCTCACCCTAATTATCATAGATATTTTTGTCCAGACATTCCAAAAATCCTGGATTTTTAGCAGGCAGGATTCAATAAGGGTATTAGACCAAGCACTTTGAATGTCCAGGTATCAGCTCTGTGTTTTTTTTTTTGTTTTGTTGTTTTACTCATCTGTAGCCAGTCACCCCTGGTTTTCTAAAGGCTGCTTTACATGCTTCAATTTCTCGTGCGATCGCATTTGCGATTGCACCCGCCCCCATCATTTGTGCGATATGGGCAATTTGTTGCCCGTGTCGCACAAAGTCGTTTACCCCCGTCACACGCACTTACCTTCCAAATGACCTCGCTGTGGGCGGCGAACATCCTCTTCCTGAAGGGGGAGGGACGTTCGGCGTCACCGCGA
Organism: Anomaloglossus baeobatrachus; assembly: GCF_048569485.1. NCBI lineage: Eukaryota > Metazoa > Chordata > Amphibia > Anura > Aromobatidae > Anomaloglossus > Anomaloglossus baeobatrachus. The sequence goes on along the minus strand of NC_134356.1, from coordinate 328,819,735 downwards.
CGTCACACAGCGGGCAGCCAATAGTAGCGGAGGGGCGGAGATGAGCGGGACGTAAACATCCCGCCCACCTCCTTCCTTCCGCATTGCCAGCGGGACGCAGGTAAGCTGCAGTTCAGCGTTCCTGGGGTGTCACATGGTGCGATGTGTGCTGCCACGGGAACGATGAACAATCAGAGCAGAGAAGGACGTGCGATATTTAGAAAATGAGCGACATGTCAACGAGCAACGATAAGGTGTGTATTTTTGCTCATTAACAGACGCTCGTAGCTGTCACACGCTACTATATGTCAAACGGTGTCGGATGTGCATCACTTACGACGTGACCCCGACGACGTATCGTTTGATATATCGTAGCGTGTAAAGCCCGCTTAAGGCAATACAGAGATTAAGGCCCTCGTTAAGGAACCAGTGCCCCCATGGAATCTCAATCTAGTTCTAAATATTCTCTGCAAGCCTCTCTATAAGCTTATAAATCAGATTGCTATTAGCAAGCTTTCCTTTAAGGCAGTCTGTCTAGTGGCTATTACAACAGCGAGAAGGATAATTGTTTTTTTAAACAGGATCCAGCGTTTTTTCCCAAGGTGTTTTTCACATTTAGGCTAAGAACGCACTTTGCGTTTCCACCTGCGTTTCAGGTGCTTTTTAGGTCCGTTTTGAGAAGCACCTTTTTCATGCCAAAAGGCATGCGTTTTGATTTTACAGCAAAGTCTATGGAAAATGTAGATTTCTAGACTGCACTTTGCGTTTCTAAACGCTGCGTTTAATTTGCATATTTTGTGGCAAAAACCATGCGTCCAAAGAAGCAGCATGTCAGTTGTTTTTGCCATTTTGGGTGCGTTTTTCTAACATTGAAGTCAATGAGAAATGGCAAAAACCAAGAAACTTCAAATTCCTGTGTTTTACCTGCTTTTTCAGTGCAGAAAACATGCGTTTTGGACTAACAAAACGCATGCTTTTTGGACATTAAATAATGATTTCATATGTCCCTTTACACACACACATAGTCCGACAATTAAATTAATAAAAAAATTATAATTTCTTGCTATTTTTGCAATAAATAGTATATTATCGCTATAAATTTAATCTATATTTCTATTTTCGTTATTATTTCTTAAAATCTATTTGTTTTCTTTTTTTTTCTCTTTTTTCATTGTGTTTGACATATTAAACTTTATTTAGCAGTGTCTTGATGTTCAAAACGCATCTGTCAAAACGCAGGTGAAAAAGCATCCAAAAAGCGCTGAAAACGCATCTAAAACACGGTAAATACGCATGCGTTTTCAGCGCTAAATTTCTGAAAAAGGCAACTTTGGTCAAATCAATTAAGCCCAAAATGTGCGTTTAGAACTGCAAGTAGGTGAACGCAAAGTGCGTTCTTAGCCTTAAGGCTACTTTCACACTACGTTTTTTTAACATGCCTCATGAACGTTTTTTTGTTGCAAAAGTGGATCCTGATTTTGCAAAGAAAAACTCATGCAAACGCATGTGTTATTTTACAGGATCCTGTTACTTGAAGTTTATGGGCGGGCATTGGAGTCATGTGATCGGGAGTGAGGGGAACTGAACTTGACAGACTGGAAATTCAGACGCATATGGGTGCAAGAGAGAGAGAGAAGGGAGAGAGGGGGGAGAGAAGAGAGCGACTTGCAGTATTTGGACGTAGCTCTAAAACGCTACAAGTAGCGTTTTTGAAAAATGTTAAAAAACTGCAAGTCACTGGATCCTCACTATAACGCATGTAAATGCATGTGAACACATGTTGACGCACGTCCATTGCAAATGCATTGAAATGAAAACGCATTTGCACTGGATCCGTTTTTGCGTTAAAAAAAAACGTTCAGGACGCATGTTAAAAAAACGTAGTGTGAAAGCAGCCTAACCTGAATCACAAGCTTGTCTTGCCATCCTTCTGTCAAATCCTAAGAATCAAAGAGAGCTCCATCTTCACTCACTCGATATTAGACAGACAGTGCGGGTATATCTGGAGACAATATGGAACTGGAGATTAGACTCTTTTCATCCAATTTGGGGGCAAAAACAGGAAGATAAAAGCCTCAAAGGCAACCCTAGCTAGATGGATTAAGTCCACTATCAGGTTAGCATTCTCTTCAGAAGGTGTGAATCCACTCCAGAGGTCATTAAAGCTCTCTCGACAAAACCAGTTTCCACTTCCTGGGCAAAAAGCACAGGGGCTTCTGCAAACCAAATTTGTAGAGCTGCAACTTGGTCAGGATGATATGGCCCCACATAGAAATAAATCGAATCATTGTTGGATGACATGATGTTTTCCATGATGCCATTTTTCACACAACTTCTTATTATTTTTTCATGTACATTTTTGCCGTGTTTTTTATTTGTTTATTTATTTATTTATTTATTTTTAAATGGCATTGATAATATGGTTATGATACAGTTGTGGTGATAACAAACATGTACTTATTTTTTTATTTTAGTTTGTACATAAAACAGCATTTTTAATGACAATGTATAAATTTACATTACTTGTTCATACTTTATTTTAATTTTTAATTTTTATATTTTTTTCCTTTTTTGGCTCCCTTATGGACTTATTCAGGAATATTGCCTTACTATTAGCCCCATGTAGTATTTCTGGTTCTCTTTGTGACCTAATATCACTCATCCTGCTCCCTACCATGTAATATTGTTTCCCATCTTAGTCCCCATCTTGTAGTAATATCCCCATCATGGTCCCCATGTTGTAACAATGTCCTCCATCCTGGTCCCCATTGTGTAACAATGTGTCACATCCTGACCCACAACCAAGAGGACAAGAATGCACAGCAATCATACGTCATATAATAGTGAGGGTGCAAGGCCAACAAAACTGGAATCATATGAGAGAAAAAGCATGGGCTAAAAAGCACTCAACTCACAGAATAGCAAATTTATGAAAATTTATTAAACACCATTAAAACCACCTAAAACAAGTGACAATCCATCATGCAGTTAAAAACCATCAACATGATAGATAAGGTTAACAGATATACAGAATATGGCATTTATAATATCAGTACACCTGATATGGCAAGTATAGCAATAAGCATGTTTAACAATAATCCTCATCAAGCTAACGTCATCACTATAAATGACATAATTGAGAATACAAGCATGCGTATATCGAATGCCTATATTCCACATACCATATGGAGATATACTTGGAAGAAAGAATATATAACGCTGTAACCCACAAAATTGCAGTACTTGGAATGAATAGTAATTTCCAGGATTAGAAAAATGCCAAAGTGGAACAAAAAAACAGCTTAACAGGAGGTAACTGACCTAGACAAGTAAGCTGCAAAATAAGCATGATAGATAAATACCAATATCCAGCCTAGGTAACCCAGACAATTAACAGCAAAACATGCATGATGGAAAAATACCAACACCCCACCCAACGCGTGTCGCTCTTAAACAAGCTTCATCAGGGGAAGAAGGGGTATGGGCACATATGACAAGACAGACATATATATACATAGACAAATAAAATCTAAATGTGGAGCAGTTCGCATGGCTCCCCAGGCATCCGGAAGTCACTATTGCGCATGCCCAAACAACTCATTCAGCCAAAAATGGCAAGATGCGATTGCGCGAATATATATATATATATATATATATTATATATATATATATATAATATATATATATATATAGAGCTGCGACTCGCATAAACTGAGTGTGCAAAGTGTGTATTGAACACCATATGGTAGTTAATACCAAGCATATGCACATGCACGAGATGTTCCAGGAACAACAAGTGAAAAAATGGCATTATGAATGCGCGCACAAACATGGGAGAAGTAGAACCCTATTTAGCCTATATTATCTTTATAAATCCTATAGTAGGTTCATGAAGGGTAAACTCAGACATAGAAAATAAGCTATATCTTGTTTATAATATTATCCCGTATATAAACATAGATACTAAACAATCGGAACCAGCACATAATTATGACAAATATATACAAAGGATTCAGGTGCAAACAAAGAGATACCCTATGAACATTTTACATAGTAATAGCATGTGCGCGCAAATATATCAAAATACCATAATTTAGATTTGAACAGAGCTGCTCGGATCCGGAGCCCCGGTGGCTCGAGGGGTCTCTGGATCCGGGGGGTCCTTGTACACATTCAAATTAAAAGAAGGGGGGTGAGTATGTACAAGGGGAAAGTTCGTGATGCCACCCACGGTGCGTCGTAATGTGAAGGACTATCGTTGCTGTTGGGGAGCCCGGTGACGATGGTGTAGTAGCAAGATGTTTAACCCCTCCGTGGGTAGGGGATTTGTCTCCCGGGGCCCGTTGGATTGTTGGTGCTTGGGGTGCCGTTGGGGATAGGAAAAGGGTTTTTCAGTGTACTCACTCAGTCCAGGAATAACAACACCGACAGCTTGTAAACCAGAGTTCTGAGCAACATTGCAGCTTCCAGGGAGCACGCTTGGGTCCAAGCCCTTGGTGTTGCTGTTAGCCTGTGGCCCTTTTCTTGACACCTTTGTCTCTATTTGGACCCTCAAGTGTGAAACTCTTCGGGTCCCGCTCACCCGTATGGCTAACAGAGTGAGCTTGCACTCAGTGTTCACAAGTAGGATTTCTTTGGACTGTATTGGGAAAGTCCTATCCCATCGGTGTACTAGTACCCCGATTTTGGAGCGGGTTGGGGATGAATATTGAAGTCTTCACCCCCGTTGGGTAAATTACCGGAACACGTGAAGCTATTTTCCGGCCTTGGGTCCACGTACCCCGTCGTTTCCCCTACCAAACCCCCAAGTGGGCGGCCCTATTCCCTTCAGGCCCCCCAATGGTGTGTCTGGTGGGTACAGTGATAAGTGTTCCTAGGATTTTGATTGACTAAGCTGTTAGCAACACCAAAGGACCAGGACCTGTAACGAAGGAGGGTGGATACTGTGCAGAAGGGCAGATTGCACAATATCCTGTGATGACCTGATAGCATTTATTGTATCTGTGACGCCCTGACCTATTAGATGTAATATTTCACACTGGTAGACAAAAACTCAGTCGCAGCAAAAAACAGTGTCTATATTATGCTGAAGCAAATGGAAAAATGCATTTTGTCATAATATTCCCAAGCACAAGGCTATTGTCATATACTGTCAATAAGGATTATAGAAATGAGTCAGAAATAGCAAGGAATAACAACCATTCATTATTACCTATCAAGGAATACAGTATTCTCATAGTAAAGGACTAAAGGTAAAGCTATTTAATAAATAAAGAATTATTACTGAACACAAAGTGTAGTTTCTTCACTATAGTATATGTAGTCGAGACATCAGGGTAATCATATAATATATATATTCAGTAGATGATATGCCATAACCTTTAAAAACACAAATATATTATTCAGCTACGCCATGATATACCTACAATATATCTAGAATTATTGTTCAAAATATATTGCACAAGACTAATTAAGCCTCATAGCTCCCAGGTACAGCAATATATTCAAATCAGTATACAAAAGACCAAAGGGTCTAAAAATTCCCAGGTATATCACCATAGAAAAATATACATATATAATACAGGTGCAAAAAATATATTAATAAATAATAACATAGATGTAAATGTCTTCATGGTGGTCTTCAAGATTCCATATCCATATAAGTCCAATTCAATTTTTTTGATCCTGTTTTCTCTTGAGAGGTAACATGTTCCAATATTACAAACCAGTGAGGATGTGATATCTAAGGAGGAAAACAGAAACTGGGTAAAAAAAACAAGCAAAATAAGAGGCCAACACCAAACATCTCAACCCAGGTAACTGGTGAAGAGTAATGCGGGCGTCACACGGTACGATCTATCGTGCGATCGCACGAGCGATCGTACCTGCTCCCGTCATTTGTGCGTCACGGGCAATTAGTTGCCCGTGGCACACAAAGTTGTTAAACCGCCATCACACGTACTTACCTGCTGAGCGACGTCATTGTGGGCGGCGAACATCCACTTCCTGAAGGGACGTTCGGTGTCACAGCGACGTCACACAGTGGCCGGCCAATAGAAGCGAAGGGGCGGAGATGAATAGGAGGTAAACATCCCGCCCACCTCCTTCCTTCCGCATAGCCGGCGGGAGCTGCAGGGCGCAGGTAAGCTGTGTTCATCGTTCCCGGGGCTCACACGGAGCGATGTGTGCTGCCCTGGGTACGATGAACAACCAGCGCAAAGGAAATTAAAGACTTTTTAAAACTAAACGATGTGTCAACGATACACGATTTGCGAATGTTCTGCGTTGCTCGTAGGTGTCACACGGGACGACGTTGTAAACGATGCCGGATGTGCGACACAAAAACCGTGACCCCGACAACATATCGCACGATAGATCGTCTCGTGTGACGCCCGCATAACTCTTCATTTAGACCAATCGGTGACACGGTATTTAAGCACCAAATTCAACGGGATTCCAGTTGAAGTAGATGTTTGGTGATGTCCCCACCCCTAATGTTTGTTTTGAGTCGATCCAGTCCAACCACCCCCAGTTCATCTAGTCTACCCTGATGGCAAGAAAGAAAGTGAGATGCAATCAAGGTAAGTTTCTTACCCATGGAAAGATCACTGGATGCTTAATTTATTGTAGAAATGTGCTTCTGTATACGTTTTCTTAGCTCTTGTCTGGTCTCACCGACAAGTCTAGGGCAAGGGCAAATGATTGCATAAATCACACATGTAGTTTTGCAATTAATAAAGAATCTTAACTTGTGTTGGCTGTCATCATTGGGATGATTGAATGTATTATGAACAGGAGATATATAAGGGCACACATATCTTGTAGTAACTTCCCCCATCTTTGTTCCCATCTGGTAGTAATGTCCCCCAGCCTTGTTTACAACTTAAAGTAAGGTCCCCATTCTGGTCCTCATCTTTTAGCAATGTCCCCCATCTTGGTCTCCATATTGTAGCAATTGTTCCATCCTAGTTCTCATCTTGTTGCAATGTACCCCATCCTGATCCTCATCTTAAAGCAATTTTGTCCATCCTGGTCTTCGTCTTGCAGTATTGTAGCCAATCCTGGTTCCTATCTTGTAGTAAGGTCTCTCATCCAGGATCCCATCTGCCCTCACATCCTCTGGGAACAGAATGATCTTCTCTTCAACAGCTGGGGCGGTGCATGGAAGTGACATCAGATATCGCCTGCAAACAGCATGCCCACATTAGCTGCCATCCTCTGATTGGTTAGTGACTTGTATTTGTATTGTGATGCAGAAAGCTGGTCTCTGTGATGCGATATGTTTCAATTGAATGTGCGTCTTTGTATGGACACTCAGCTGAAAACTAGGCACTCGGTCAACAACCCCCCCGGACAGTGTCACATTCGTCTCAGGAGCTCCATGTCCCATAGACTGCAGGATGCAGCCTGCAGTCTCTATGTCTTATACCCTTGATCTAACCTGTCCATCTAAATTGAACCTGTCACCACTTATTTAGCAAATACTTGAACTCCAAATAATGTGACATTTCTGGAATACCGTTTGTTAAAATTCTGCATTGCAATGTTCCTCTATTACTTCTTCTAGAAATGAATAATTTGCTTGCCACCTGTGTGGCAACACTTGTCTTTTTGAATGGGTACATCTCAACGCATCTTGACTGGACAATGTAATATTATGCATGGACATACCACCAACTGATGTCACATAGCTGTCAACTTATTTATAGTTTTCTAAATGTAATAACTTGAGATGAGCCACCCCCTAGAGTTCAAGTTCGGTTCAGTTCGTCCAACGAAGGCTCCATTCGGTGAACGTTCGTCGAACCCCTTCAAACCCCATTGAAAACAATGGTAGGCAAAAACAAACACATAAAAACACATTATACATGTACACATACAGTTAATAAACATTGCCATGACACTTACAGGTCCCCGCGACTCGTCCTGCACTCTGTCTCCCACTGCTTTTCCTTCCGAAAATCACTGCATCCTCCCGGTAATCAGCACTGATGATAGGACCTTCCGTGACGTCAAAATAGCATGTGACCAGTCACGTGTCTATTATCTCATTGGCTACAGACTGGTCACATGGCTAGACGTCATGCTAGGTCCTGTCAGTGCATCTCTCCGGTATGCGGTGCTCATTTGTGCATCTCCGTCTACCGGCGACATGCTCTGGCACATGGTCGGCTTCCCCGTTCTTGCATGTGGGCGCTCCTTATAGAGTCAGCCCACATGCAGGGACTTTCGTGCCACAGCTGGTAAATAACGGCACCAGGAATCACGTGATCGGAGATTGCCGTAGCTATAGTAACGGTGACGTCACCGTTTACAACCCGCAGGCTCTGCTCACTCTCACTGAGTGATTAGACTGCACGGGGAGCAGCAGCATCTTCCTCCCATGCAGTACTGTCTGATGTAGCAGAGCTGCATGAGTTGAAGGAGAAAGAAGACAGAAGACCAGGATCGTGGAGGGATGAGAGGCAGTTATAAACATGGAGTCTCTAATGTGTCTGTGTGTTTATTTCTATTAAAGTATTTTTTCTCTGTGTGGTGTCTTTTTTTTAACCCTTTACAAATACAAATAGGCAGCTGGGGGTTGGGGGCAGCCGTACCTGCCTGCTGTATGGAGTATGCTGAGCCTTGTAGTTCTACAGCTGCTGAGTGCTCTCCTGCATACACTAGTGAATGGAGAATGCTGAGCCTTGTAGTTCTGCAGCTGCTGTCTGCTCTCCTGCATACACTAGTGAATTGAGCATGCTGAGCCTTGTAGTTCTGCAGCTGCTGTCTGCTCTCCTCCATTCAGACAGACAGCAGCTGCAGAACTACAAGGCTCAGCATACTCCATCCAGGACTGTGTGCAGGAGTTTTTTTCCCCCCCAAAAAATTCTGTGGGCTTCGCCATCTTTTTGTATGCTAGCCAGGTACAGCAGGCAGCTACGGGCTTCCCCCAACCCCCAGCTGCTTATTTGTACCCATAAATAGTATGTGACCCCAGCACTCAAAATGAAAGCCAAAGAATTTTTTGTGATGCAAGTGGATTTATTGACACACTGCAAAAGTGAACCTTAAACCAGAGCAACACCAATAGCCATACTATTTATGGCTTTCTTTCCCCTTAAGCACCTAAACTAAGTGGTTGAGCCTGAAATTACCATTGCTTTATGCTTATTTGTACCCAGCTGGGAACCAAAAATATAGGGAAGCCCTTTTTTTTTAATTATTTCATGAATTTCATGAAATAATTAAAAAAAAATGACCTGAGCTTTGCCCAATTTTTGTGTCCAGCCAGGTACAACTAAGCAGCTGGGGATTGGAATCCACAGCGCAGGGTGCCCAAGCTTTCTGGGCACCACTGCTGCGCATTTGCAGTCCGCAGCCGCCCCAGAAAATTGCACTTTCAGAGAAGTGCCATCTTCTGGAGCTGTATCCAACTCTCCCAGCTGCCCTGGTGACGGGTGGCTCGCTGGGTAATAATGGGGTTAGGGCTAGCTATATATTATCAACTGGCCCTAAGCCCGAAATTCATGGAGTCACGCCAATATTAGACATGGCCACCATGAATTTCTAGTACAGATAAAAAAAACACAACACACAGAAAAATATTTTTATTAGAAATAAAACACAACACAATTAGTGACTCCATCTTTATTGAAATAAAGAACCCCCCTCTGCAGTAATCCTGCGTCAAGGGTCCCGTGCCATCCAATCCGGGTCCAATATCATCTGATCGGTTTGCTTGAAGGCAAAGCGATCAGATGATATGTCAGGTTCAAGGGCCTGAATCACATGACACATATATAATGTATAAATGGCTTTTATACAATCAGCTGATGCATCAGTGCAAAAAAAAAAAAAAACTACACACTTCTGTGCGGACTCCTGTCTAACAGCAGCAGCTGATAGTTTAGCCAGCCGTGCGGTAAAAAGCCAGCTTTACCGCTCGACTTTTAGTGTCAGCTGATTCCGTCAGGTGACCGCATCAGCTGATCATCGCCAGGTCTGAGAGAGAGAAAAGAGAAGAGAGAGGGAGAGAGAGAGAGAAGAGAGAGAGAGAAGAGGAGAGAAGAGAGGGAGAAGAGGAGAGAAGAGAGAAAGGAGCGAGAAGAGAGAGGGAGAGAGAGAAGAGAGAGAGAAGAGAGAGAGGAGAGAGAGAGATAAAGAGAGAAAAAAACAGAAAAAGAGAAAGAGAGAGAAAGAGAGAGAAAGAGAGAGAGAAAGAGAGAGATCAAGAGAGAGAGAACAAGAGAGAGAAGAGAGAGAGGAGAGAGAGGAGAGAGAGAGAGAAAGACAGAAAGAGAGAAAAAGAGATAGAAAGAGAGAAAAAGAGAGAGAGAACAAGATAGAGAGAGAACAAGATAGAGAGAGAACAAGAGAGAGAACAAGAGAGAGAGAGAAAGAGAAGAGAGAGAGAAGAGAGAGAGGAGAGAGCAATGCAGCCTCATTCCGTGAACTGCTCCAATTTTAGAGGTGTGGCCCGCGGCTCACAGCTGATGTCCGGCTCCTCCCCTCATTTGCACAATTAAATTATATTAAATTATAATTATAAATAAATAATAATTATAATTTAAAAATAAATTAAATTCTTTACTGGGGAGGCCGGGACTTGAACTCGTGAACTAATGCTTCCTAGGCAGTAGCTCTAGCCATTGAGCCACTGCCTCTAATGGGAAACATAGGCAGATTTGGTAATCTTGACGTCTGCATTTCAGAGTGAAGTCTCCAGTGACAGCGTGGCTCACTTCAGGTGCTGTGTGGAGAGGACACAGATCACTCGTGTTCTACGGGTCTCCCTGTCATCTTCATGTAGCAGAGCTGACAGTGTCGTGTGGATTACTTCGGACCTGGATTGTTGTTTGGGGATTAATAAAGAGGTAAATGAGGGGTTTTTTTGTCTTTTATTCCAAATAAAGGATTTTTCGTTGTGTTTCTTTACTTTCACTTACAGGTTAATTATGGAAGGTATCTTGAGCAGACGCCTGTCATGATTAACCCCGTTATTACCTCGATTGCCCCCACACCAGGGCAATTCGGGATGAGCTGGGTAGAGTCCTGGGACTGCCACATCTAATGGATGCGGCAATTCCGGGCGGCTGCTGAGTGATATTGTTAGGGTAGTGGGCTCCCCATAACGTGGCACTCCCCATCCTGACAATACCAGCCTCCAGCCGTGTGGCTTTATCCTGGCTGGTATCAAAATTGGGGGGGAGGGGGTCGAATTTTTATTTTTTTTATTAGTTAATTATTTATTTTACTACACGATATAGACCTGCCCGCTGGCAGCTGTGATCGGTTGCAGTGAGACAGCTGTCACTCATCGTGGTGGCGTGTCTGACTGCAACCAATCATGGGCGCAGGGAATACCTGATTGAATAATGAAGCGGCAGCCATTTTCAAAAGAGGAAAAGCTGCCGGAGATTTGTGACAGCCATGCAGCGAGGCACCCGTGATCGGTGAGTAGGAAAGAGAGAGGAATTGTGTTGGGGACGCAGGACGCATGCAGATACGCAATGTGCTCACATACTTACTGTCAAAAGCCATGCTTTTGGTGATCGAACCGTACTCGAATGTAACTCGAACTGCCAAACTTTAAGCAAATCATTCGAGTTCGTCGAACGACTCGAATACCCCCCCAAATCACTCGAACATGAAATTGGCGAACCGTTTGACTCAAACATCGCTCATTTCTACTAATAACAGGAACAACACAATGTAGAGTTTTAAGAAAATATGTTCCAAAATTGTTTCATGGGTAATACAATTATTTACTTAAACAAAGGTGTCAGGGAAGATGACAAGTTTTTCTTGAAGATGACCTGTCATCAGGTCAAAAGTGACCAGGCATTGCTGTTATTTTATTCCACTGCTTGAGTATTCCATTTTTTTAATCTGCCATATGGTTGAATAGATATAGGACTTTTTATGTGCTAATTTTTATGTTTTTTTTTACCAAGGGGCCATTTCTCACAGGTTTATCTGGTGTAGGTCTTTATATTGCTCTGTATTTGGGCAGCAACACATTCTTGATAAAAAACAAAAGAATTATCACTAAATATAAAGGCCCATGTTTCTAGATCTCTATTGTGGATTTATAAAAAAAAAGTACATTGACAAAACAAAGAATATGAACATTCAGTGGAGCAGAAGAAGTTAAATAAGATCTCAAGCTGTATACTCTTAATCTAGTGACATGTCATCTTTAAATGGCTGGTTCAATGCATGGAATTATTTGCCCCTCTTGTTATTGGCTAATTAACAAGTCTGAGAGAGATAATTCATGTTTCATTTACATGTTACTATTTTTCAAACCACCAACAATTATGATTGTAATTATAGTAAAATTTGATAAGTGTAGCAGAGTTCCATTGTCTCACTGCTCTTATAATTATGAAACCCTGAAAACTCGTGATGAGTAAGCGTGCTCGCCATTGCTCAATAGAGCATCGTGGGGCTTGGGTACGTTCATTACTCTATCAAGTATCACAGGTGTTCGAGGATGATGATTGAGTCCCCACCCTGCCTGTTTTACAACTGTTAGACAGCCCATCAACATGTGGGGATTGCCTGCCATACACGGTAATAGAGCAGCTATGTTGGCTAATGGCATAAGTGTGATTGGCTGGCCGCATCGCGTCTCTGGTCTTATATAAGACATGGATGACACAATGCTCAGCACCCTCTCTTCTGGAAGCAGTTCAGAGAGAGTTGATGTAGGGGGGCATAGGGGACCTGACAGGTTCCCTTTACCATATCACACAGGTTCTATCCCTCTCATTTATGCTACATCTATGCATATTGTTTTATTAATTAATATATTTTTGTTTTAATTGTTCATATAAATAAAGTTTATTTTTATTTTAATCACAGTACCAGTCATATTTTAATTCATGTTTTTATACATTATCTTTTGTACATTGACTTGCCACATGATGTACCGTATTTTTCGCTTTATAAGATGCACTTTTGTTCCCCCAAATTTTGAGGGAAAGTAGGGGGTGTGTCTTATAATCCGAATATAAGGATTATATACTGCAGGGCCCGGGGGAGGTAGGGGCAGCTCTGGAACGGTGCTGGAGGCTGAGGCAGGCTTGTGGAGGCTGGTGAAGGCTGCAGGAGGCAGCGGGAGATCTCCTGCTACCGCTCATATAATATGCACTGCCACTGTCCATCACCGTGGTGCTGAAACCACACTATGGTGATGGGCTGGGGGAGTGGTGCATATTATATGCGCCTGCGCCCCCCGTTGATAGCACATGCCCCCCTGTGTTAGATATGCCCCCCATGCTGCTGCCCATAGAAAAATAAAAAACTCTTTACTTACCTCCTCCAGCGCTGATCTCTCCGATCTCCCTGCTGCCTCTGTGATCAGGCATGCAGAGATGATGTCACTCTGCTGTGCCGTTCACATGACCGTCAACGAGAACCAGGAAGCACGGAGGTAGAAACAAGGGAGGACAGCACTGGAGAAGGTAAGTAAAGAGTTTTTTATTTTACTATGGGCAGCAGCATGGGAGCCATATCAAACACAGGGGGACGTGTGCCATCCATAGGGGGCCATGGGCAGCACAGGGGGACATGTGCGTTCCATAGGGGGCCATGGGCAGCACAGGGGGATGTGTGACATCCATAGGGGGCCATGGGCAGCACAGGGGAATGTGTGCCATCCATAGGGGGCCATGGGCAGCACAAGGGGACGTGTGTCATCCATAGAGGGCAATGGTAAGCACAGGGGGACATGTGCCATCAATAGGAGAACTGTGTCAGCTGTAGGAGATGTGTGCCATCTATAGGAGACCTGTGCCAGCTGTAGAAGACGTGTGCCATTAATGGGAGACATGTGGCATCACTGAGGGACGTATGCCAGCACAAGGGGAATATATTTAATATAAGGGGGCCATATCCAGATTAAGGGGGCTAATTTTAGGATGGGGGGCTATGAGGGACATATACCCTATATGATTTGTTAGACGAATACTGGCACTCTAAGATGGACCCATTTAACATTAAAAAAAAAATCTCTTTTCCTTCACCAAATTTGGGGGTACATCTTATAATCAGGTGCATCTTATAAAGCGAAAAATACGGTATTTGGCACCTCAATAAAATCTCCATTTAGCGCACAGAATCTTTATAAACTGGTCTTCCGGCATAATGTTGCAATTCGGTTTTGTGATAAAGAAGAAGTTTGGAAAACTTCAAATTGCATCTATTATAAACTGCAATAAATTCTGCCAGTGGTGTAACTAGAGTTAGATGAGCCCCGATGCAAAATTTGGACCTGGCCCCCCCATCACCCCTCACCTCCCCCCTCGGCGCACGGGATAATTATGCTGACACGTGTCTCTTTCCTTCAGCACCTAACTTTCCCATGCCCCGATATCACTCTTTCTATCAGCACCCAGCTTTCCTATGTTCTGATATCTCCCTTGTCCTCAGCATACATCTTTCCCATAGCACCCAACTTTCCCATGCTTGTCTATACATCTTTCCCTCAGCACCCAGCTTAGCCTTGATATAAGAGCATGGGAAAGTTGGGTGCTGAGGGGAAGATGTATAGCAGAACATGGGAAAGTTGGGTGCTGAGTGAAAGATATATAGCAGAGCATGCGAAAGCTGGGTGTTGAGGGAAAATGTATAGCAGAGCTTTGTAAAGTTGGTTGCTGAGGGAAAGGGCCTCAGCACCTAACTTTCCCATCCCATGCTTTTATCTTTGTTCCCATCCTAGTATATATCCCCCAACCATATTTTTTTGCTCTACATTATATTTTTGCTATAAATAACATTATAGATGTATTCATTTTGCATATAAACATGGTAGTTTTTTTTTTAATGGCACACGAGTTTTGGCATTTTTAAGAAGTTTTTTTTCCACTTTTAGCATTAATCATGCTTTATAATGTCTGAAATTTATCAGCAAAAATGTCACACGTGCACATTCATTTATTCACACAAATGCAGATATATACATTATATTTATTTTTATATTCTGCATATGTTTTCCCTTTTTGTACAGTAGATATGAAGAATCCGGCACACTAATAAAAATGATTACAAACTTGCTTTTCTGAGAGTATTTTTTTGTGTTCTTGTGAGGATATCAAGAAATGTGAAAAAAACAAAGATTTCACAGCAGGGGCCAGGTCGCTGCTTAGTGTCACACACAGCGAGATCGCTGATGAGGTCACTGGTGCGTGACAAAACCTGTGACTGAGCAGCGATCTCGCTATGTGAGAAGTACCCCTTAGAGAAATCATTCAGGGAGCTCCAGTACTCACTTCAGGTTGTATTGTGTCCTCTAGAGCCTCCCCCTCCTGCTAGTGCCGACTACAGAGCTGTGGCATTTCAGGACAGGGGGTTAGATCTTGTTAGACGTTTCTCATATTTCTGCAGCACTCATTGCACAGGCTTGAGGGAGGGCTTACTGCTTGTGAGTGGTACTTATTTCTGGTTGGTGTGTCTTACTGTTGTGAGGCACTGGGGGCATTGAATGTGTTGGCAGCGGATTATCAATGATACTCTCCAAGCATGCAGCGCAGTATCTGTTGGTTTTATTCAGGAACACTCAGGAACAAATATGATCAGATTCATAAACCAGCAAGAAATCATTTCTATGTATCTCTGTCTGCAGCTTTTGCAGCCAGCTTCATCTCACATAGACACCGGAAACTAGAATAAAAGCATACAGTCACATGTTGTTTCTGTTACCTCCTCTCTCTCCTTTTTTGTGTTCCAACTTTATTAACAGCACACAAACCTAGCAACTGAACACTAATAGGCAGGATTGGTGTTGTTGCAGTAAACATACAGTATGCCAACACCCCCACTCAACAACTGCTTATCCTGTTAGTCCTACTGCAGTTCTGAAGTCCTCAAACTTGGCTCTTGATAATGGCTTTGTCATGTCATTAGTTATCATCTTGCCAGACTCACAATAAACAAACTCGTGTATTCCACGTTCCACTAAATCGCGTAAATGGTGATGTTTAACATCAATATGCTTAGTCCTTGCACTAATCTTTTCACCGCTGGCGAGTTTAATGCATCCTTGGTTGTCCTCGTAGATAACAGTTGGCTGAGCTACTGGCTTGCTGAAATATTCTGAAAGTTGTTTCAACCAAATTACTTCTTGACTGGCATGAGCAGCAGCCGTATATTCTGCTTCTGTAGAAGATAATGCAACTGACACTTGCTTTCTACTGGACCAAGATATCTCTACTGCAGGGACCCCATGAGTCTCTTTGCTACAATGCATTTCATCTGGATGTGCGCGATCTGACGCATATCCAACTGAAGCAGGTGCTCAGGTCTCTGGGCCCCGTCACCGTCACAACCCCTAGGACCTTGAACTTTCCACCCCTGGATCCTTTTTATGTATCCTGTCTTCTTATTAATTGGAATCTGTTACCAGTTATTTGCCACCTAATCTGAGAGCAGCATAATGTAGGGCAGAGAATCTGATTCCAGTGGTGTTTCACTTACTGGGCTGCTTAGTGTAGTTTTGATATAAAATCACTGATTAATCAGAAGTAGATTATCATTAGAGGACTACTTGGCATGCTGCCAGGTAGTCCAGCATATTCATGAGCTCTGTATAACTGCTAGATCTGCAGCAGAGAACACATTGATTTTATAAAAATGACAGCAAAAAACTCAGTAAGTGGCACATTGCTGGAATCAGGGTCTCTGTCTATACATTATGCTGCTCTCAGATGAGAGTCTACTATTTCCTACCAATGTTGTTTTCCATGGTATATATACCCCTTTTGTGATCCTCTGCATTTATTATGTATCTGCACTGCTGAGTCAATGTGCGCATGCGTCCGCCATGTGCGTCACCTTAATCTCTTCAGTGTCTGCACATGCCCGGGAGCCATGGAGACACATCCCCACTCTTGCGCATGTGCTGAGGTTCTGTGACAGCTGCAGGGGCGCTTGGGGGAGGTAATGGTGGCACTCGCATGCGCCGCATAGATTGACTCTAGTGGCAACGCACAGCTGTGTAATTTCATCACAGCATATATAATTTACTCCTGTTTTGAGCACTGCATTCCTACTTGATGAAGCAAGTGACTGATAAATCGTGAAATGTACGTCGGGGGGGGGATTTCTCCTTGGGGGATCTCTTCCTTTGTGCCACTGGCCTTCCTGCATCTTCTAACACTTTATTTATATGTGTATGAAATTTTGTGCAAATATGTACTCTTATAAGCATAGCAGCAAAGCACTTGCTTATGTATATTCCAGACTGAATATAAATAGGAGTTTTCATGTGAAAGCACATAGCACTTTAATGCTATGTATATTTTTAGTGGTCTTTCCAGTTGTGTCAGTTCTATCAATTTCTTACATTAACTGAATTTTTACATACTTATTCTCTTGTTATGATGCAATAGCCGCTCTTCTTGACACCTTGAGGTTATGTCACTGCCTTTCCAGCTACGTACCCCCATTTGTGCCTTTCTTTTTGTTTGGATGCATTTCCACATATATATTATTTATTGGTGTAATTAGACAGGTCTGCAAAAAAATTTTTTTAGAGAGCTGTTTTGGTTATTCCATGTAATCTTTATGTTTTTGAGTGCGCTGAATCTGAAAATGACCTCCGTTTTGTCATAGGACATCACGTTTTCTGACAATTTAAGTATCTATGTTAAATAAGACCATACCTTAAAATAAATGAAAATAGACTCATAAAATTAATTTTTTATTACAAATGTTTCATGAAAATCATTTTTTTAACTGCATTGAGCTCACTAACACACACTTAAATCGATTCTTCTTCCCTGTGAGGCTTCTCTTGGTATATTTAAGCTTCTGAGAAGCATCTGTAATGTCTCTCTGAAGCGTCCAACAGTAGTCTGCCATCATTGTAATGCTCCATCTTCCCTGGTATCTTCTTTCCATCTCTTTAATCTCCTGATGGAATCGTTCACCTTGCTCTTCCCTTACAGCTCCCACATTTTCAAGAAAGTTGTCAAGGTGGAAATGGACGAAATGCACTTTCAAACTCATCAGGCAACCTAAAGCTTGAAATGCTTTCAGCATTCGTCCGACGATTTGTTTGTAGTCAGGGTCTTTGTTATTGCCTAAAAATTTCTCTACGACCGCTTTAAATGCAATCCACCCTTCTGTTTGAGGATGCGTTATGGTATTGATAAACTGTTGATCAGCTATAAGCCTTCTAATGTCTTGCCCAACGCACACAGCGACCAAGTATTTGAAGCATTCTCCATCTTTTGGAAGTGATTTTACGAATTGCTTCATCAATCCCAATTTGATGTGGAGAGGTGGTAGAAGAACTTTATGGAGAGGAACCAAAGTTTCTAGGAGGATATTTTTTTCACCAAGTGTGAGCACCCTCGGCTGCCAATTTGTCTTGGTCCAGTGAGTTTGTCGGTCTCGACTGTCCCATAGACACAGAAAACAAAGGTATTTGGTATACCCAGCTTGTTGCCCAAGCAGCATGCACAATACTTTAAAATCCCCGCACACTTGCCAACCGTGGTCTTCATATTTACGTTTACGAAGAACCAATTCCAAGTTCTCGTAGGTTTCCTTGAGGCGTATGGAATGACCTACAGGGATAGAAGCATAAAAACCACCATTGTGGAGTAAAACTGCTTTGAGACTTCTTTTTGAAGAATCTATAAAAAGACGCTATTGCGCTGAATCATATTGGATTTTGAATTGACCCATCACACCTTCGACATCGATGTAATAAACCAACTTATCTTCCTGGGCAAAGTAAGGAACGAACTTGTCTTCATGATGTCTGAACCATGAAAAAGACACTCCTGGCAACAATAAATTCTTGCTTTTGTGTCTTGAGCCGAGTAACTCAGTGGCATCTTTGGGAAGATTTAAGTCTCTTACCAAATCATTCATCTCCTCCTGGGAAAACAATTTTGGTCTTGTTTCATCTTCAAAGTCAGAACTTTAGTCATCTGGTTCAGGTATGACTCCTCCTTCATCGGACATAGTTATCTCTTCCAAGGTAGCAGGGGCCTTGGGTACTGGTATATCTGTGCCATTGGGGATGGGACGAATTTTTCTGAGTGAATATTGGGGTATGAAATGGAATGCTTCCATTTTGAATTATATCCTTTCACATTGCATGAACAAAAGTAACAATCGTCACTATGGTTCTTTTGCTCTCGCCATACTATAGGAATCCCATAACGGAAAGCTTTTTTCTTACCCTTGAACCAATTTCGGAGGTCCTCAACACACCGTTTGCACACTTTATGAGGCGTCCAAGCTTTATCTTGATCTCCAAGCTTTAGTCCGAAATATGCAAAGTATACTTTTTTTTACAAAGTCTGTAATATTCAGCTGTTGCTTCAACACTGTATATTCACCACAAATGTAACAGAAACTGTCATGCGAATTAATACACTTCCACTGAGCCATAATGCTAATTTTGGGAAACACGGTTGAATATGAAGAGCTAACACAAACTGAGATTAAAAAGTGTGAACAGGCGAGAACAAAGATAAAACAATTGAAACAAGCCCGGGCATGTCAGAGCCCGCTCATTCAGCTTGCAAAATGCTGATGCTGGTTTCATTAACTCACTCTGAAAGTTCTTTTCTTTGAAAGATATATTTTTTTGGCATTATATATCTTCAATGCATTGGTGTGAATTAATTAATAGTAATTTTGACTTTCAAAACCCTAAAAAAAAAAAAGAAAAAAAAGGAAAAAAAAAATATGAAAAATTTACTAAATTTGAAGAGAATTTTGCATTTTTTGGCAAATCCTGATGTCCAGGATTTTTTTCAGATTTTTTTTCATTTTCAGCACACCAAAATACATGGAAATTAGATGAAAATAATCAAACAGCTTTTTAGTCGCAGACCTGTGTTATTAATAATTATTTTTGTGAGCAGTACAGCTCTCTTTTCCTCCTGTTTTTCTAATGAGTTGCCTATATGTTGTGAGTGATCATTCATTTTTGGATCATGCTGACATTTATATTGTCATTCCATGGATTTATTTCTATCAATTGCTCTCAGATGAAATAGAAAAAACCTGGTGACAGATTCCCTTTAATATATCCACAGGAGGGACCCTGTTTTTTCTCCTATATCCTTTGCCTGGCACATATGCTGAATTCAGGGGGGGCAGAAATTTACCCACATAGGGCGTTCAGAGTTTACTTGCTTTTAGTGTTCTCACCCTGCTGTTGCTCACCTGTGCAGCATCACATCTGTCTTCCCACTCACTGCCTCATGTACGACATATCAGCAAGGTACAATTCCCCCTTGCATATGCTGGAGAGACTGTGCGAGCAGCAGAAGGCTACAGTGGAGTTTCAGCTGCAGCACACATGGGTGAGTCGTTCTGCGGAATGGCACCACTTCACCAGCAACGACTGGGCCTCCATGTGTAACATATGTGCTGTGTTGCCCTGCTTTGAATACTCCACCAACATGGCCAGTGCTGATGATGCTTTTAAATGTATTACTATCCAAATTCTATGCCTGTTTGAAAAAACGATTGAGGTGATGATGGATGAAGTGGTGGCACAGGTAGAAGGAGGAGGAGCAGGAGAAGCATGGAACATTCACACCATTATCAGGCCTGTTGTCCACACATTGCTCAGAAAGTCGGTTTCTCTACCAACAGCGGCCAAGCACACAAATGTCCAGCCAGGGGACAGTTTTGGAGGATGAGAAGGAGGTGCAAGAGGAGGAACAATTTTTACAGCAGGGTGGCACCCAAAGCAGGTCACAGGCATTACTAGAGCATGGATGGCAAGATACAAAGGACAAAGATCAAACACCTCCCACCAAACATAGTTTGTCATTGCCTCTGAGCAGACTGGCGACATAACTCAATACATGCTGCTGTGCCTACGCAATGACCACCGAGTAGTCAGGATTGTTACCAGGGCTGACTATTAGTTGGCAACTCTGCTCGATCCACACTACAAAGACAACATACCATCTTTATTTGTGTCACTTGAGCAGGATCGGATAATTCATGAATACAAATGCACGCTGATAAAGGTACTACTGACGACATTCCCACCTAACAGCGGAGGCTGAGTGGAAGTACAAAACAGAGGAGGAGAAAGTGGCAAATGCAGCTGGTGCACCGGCATCATCTTGGAAGAGAGGGTTATCAATGCCGAAATGTGGAAAAAGATCCTCAGCACGTTAACACATCCAGCAATATCATCTGATAGGGTCCGTATTAGCAGGAGGCTAAAAAAAAAAAAAAAAATGAGTCGAGATCACACATAAGAGGTAGTGACACATATAGAGGAGGTAATAAAGATATAACCAGTATCAACATGATAAAAATAAACACACAGGCAACCATGAATAGATACGTTTAGTAATGATCAATGCGGATGCATCTAGATCTCTGTGGCAGAATAAGCAAAGGACTGATTTTATGTGTAGATCCTAATAGCAGCACAAATTATATATATAGCAACATGTGCATATAAAACAGAGAGCATGCATCCGCATGCACGTGTGCACCCGTGCACGCAAATGCATGTACAATCTGAACACAGAGCACTCCGAGCGGCAAACAGACAGATGTATCTATTAAATAAGTAAGTGGAACATGGCCCCTGGCAAAGTATGGCCGAAATAAGGACATGATGATATCGTACAGAAATTCATGAATTGATTTGCAAACGGAAAATGTGATGGAAGGGGGAGGGAGGGCAGGGGAAGGGGAAGGGGGGGGGGGGAGAAAGAGGAAACCAGGCAATGGGATGGCAAAAGATAAGTCTGTCACATGAGACCCTGGTAACAAGTAGACCTACAAAGAGGTGTATATTTACCGGTCATCCGCCGTACCAAAGTAATCAGCATTATATAAAGGCACGAGGTCACACAGAAGCAGAGCCCAATGTGTTCAATCATGAGGCAAACATCAAAAACATCAAAAAAAGGGTTGTGGACATAGACATGTATTACTGAGATGCATAGGCAGAAAAAGTCCAAATAAAGAAGGTCCATCAAGATGAGCGCAGTGAAGAGGGATCAATCAGCCAATGTTGTTCTCAAATTCATGAGTGTGTCCTCCAGAGCCCAAAATGTGAGTCAGATGAGATGGTGCCATCATGTAGTACCAGGATCACACGGAAACTACAAAAAAAGAATAAATAAACATGAGGTTAGCCTAAAAATCCCGTAAATAATAGTTCCTCATTGAGCCCCGTGGGTGTTACCGAATGTAAATTATAAATCCAACGGGACTCATTTTGAAGAAGCCATCTGGAGCAAGAGCCACCCCTAGCGTTGCCAAAATATTTCTGTAGACCAATGACTCTGGCCCTACGTGGATTGCCGTGATGATTGGCCAAAAAGTGTGAGGCCACGGAGGTAAGAGGTTTACCTTTTCGTGCATCAGATGCCGCCAGATTGATTGTTGAAAAATGTTTCTGAATACGTTTTCGGAGCTCCTGTGTGGTTTGACCTACATAAATCTTCTCGCAGGGACAGATTATGCAATAAATTACATTTCTAGATTTGCAATTGATGTAGGCCCTAAGATGGTGAATAGTAGCATCCTGTGGGTTTTGGAATGTATCGCGTGTTGCGTGCATGAACTCACATATGCTACATTCCCCACAGGGAAAGGAACCCCTTAACGTGATGCCCCGCAGCAACTTGGTAGAGGGTCTGGTGAAATGGCTACGAGTCAAGACGTCTATCAAATTAGGTGCTCGGCGAGCTGTCAAGAGGGGATGTGGAGCCACCACCATGGACGTCTGTGTGTCAGAGGTAAGAATAGGCCAATATTTCTGTAAGATTCCTCTTACCTTGTGCCAGCTATTGTTATAAGTAGTGATGAATCTGGTATACTTCTCCTGCGTCTTGGTTTTGGTCCGGAGCAGGGATGTCTGGGTCTCCATTTTCGCTCTTTGATGTGCCCGTGCGATGGTCTTGCGTGGATAGCCACGATCCATGAACCTACGAGTAAGTCCACAAGCTTGTTGATTAAAGTCCTCTAACTCACTACAGTTGCGTCTGACACGTAGGAATTGTCCTGTGGGGATACCTGTCTTGATGTGATGTCGATGGAAACTCGAGTAATGGAGGAGACTGTTGGTTGCCGTCGTCTTCCTGTATAGGCTTGTGGACAAACCATGATCTTTAATGGAGATAGTCAGGTCCAAGAAGGTGACCGCTACCGACGAAATGGTGTGGGAGAGAAAGATGTTCAAATTATTATTATTCAAATCCGTGATGAATGTTAAACATTCTTCCTCCGAACCCTCCCACACGAAAAAAATATCGCCGATGTAGCGGTACCAATGTGATACCCGCTCTTGGAAAACTTGAGATGGAAAGACGACCGTCGCCTCCCACCACCCTAGGAACAGGTTGGCGAAAGAAGGCGCGCACCGCGCGCCCATGGCGACTCCAGATACCTGTTTGTAAAAGGTCCGATCAAACAAAAAATAATTATGTTTGAGGATGAAGTCTAAAAGATCAGCCAAAAAGGAATCGTGCATCCGATCAGAGCCAGATTGTTGGTCCAAAAAATACAGGACCGCCCTCATACCCTCATTGTGCCGGATGTTGGTGTAGAGAGATTCAACATCACAAGTAACTAAGAGGGCATGGGGTTTCAAAGTCACATCCCTGCATGCGCGCACACAGTGGGATGTGTCCTGTATAAACGAAGGTAAGCTGGAGACCAAAGGCTGCAGGAAAAAATCTACATATGTGCCAACTTTCTCACACAAACTACCAATGCTCGCCACAATGGGGCGGCCAGGGGGTTTCTCAATAGATTTGTGCATCTTGGGTAGCATGTAGAAAGTTGGAACTACTGGATCAGAGACCCACATGAATTCCTTTTCCTTTATGGAAATAATACCCAGGTGACAAGCCGAGTGCAACATCTGATGTAGTTTGGACGCAAAAATAGTGGTAGGATCTGATGGTAATTTGACATAGAAGGAGGAATTGTGAAGTTGCCTAAGGGCCTCATCCAGGTACATGGATGTAGGCCATAGTACAACATTCCCTCCTTTATCGGCTTCCTTGATAAGGAAGTTGTTGTTATTTTTCAATTTTTGGATGGCTTGACTCTCTGCCACAGTGATGTTAAGAGCCTCAGACGTCCTAGATGGAAGTTTGGTAATGTCAGATTTGACCAGTTCGAAAAAGATTTTTATGGCTGGGACCAAGGAGAAGGAAGGTGTGGCAATAGATTTGTTGCGATGTGGAAATCGCTTCTTACCTTGTGCCTCTGTATTCTCATCTAGAAGATCCAACAGATCTTGAAATACTTGGCGGTCATCTGGTGCAAGTCCGTCAATAATCTGGGGTTTATTGTAGATCACTTGGAAAGTGATGTTGCGACAAAAAAGATATAGATCTTTAACCAGAGAGAAGTGGTCAAGTTGTCGGGTCGGAGAGAAGGTAAGACCCCTCTCAAGGACAGATATTTCTTGAGGTGAGAGCTCATATTGGGAAAGGTTGATGATCTGCAGAGAATCACCTACCTGGGTAGCGTCAGATGTACCGCGACAACATTATCATCAGTCAGAAACGATGTCTGGCGTCCCTGAACGGAGGTTTGCGATTCCCATGCTTGGCCTTTCTGGCCGGATTTGTTCTTGTGACCACCTCGTCTGGTTCTCCGTCTGGGTCGCTGCTTGATAAAAAAATCACTTGAGCTGTTTCCAGGTGTCACAGTAGAACCAGCTTGAGAGGTTTTTGGGGCCCTGTTGGATCTGACTCCTCTCTGATTGCCTCTATGGCGCCATTTGAAGGCTGATCGACTGTCAAAGTCGGTCCTATCTCTATGAAATTTACCGCATTTTTTCTCAATTATATCTTTTTCGTATCGATCCAATTGTTCTTTCAATTTTATTTGAAATGTGCCAACCTGTGTCTGGTCTTCCAGCCTGCCGAGTTTCGTCTCTAGGTCTTTGATGTTCATTTTTGTGGTGGCAAGCAAGGTCCTATCATGCTCCAAAAGCATATTTATAATTATATTGGAGCATTTGAGAAGCCCCTGCTCCCAAGTATCCTTAAAGGCCAGAGAGGGTTCCCAGGCTGGAAAGATATTAACTCGAAGACCCCGTTGAACAATCCCAGCCCTGAGGTATTCCTCAAGGCTGCAAATGTTCCACCACAGGCGTATGCCAGTCTTATGGGCCGATGTAAGATCAGAGGACAGCAAAGAGAATTCATCAGAGACCGGAGGAATGACCCCATTGGAGAAAATGCTATCTGAGCGGGCCCGCCAGGTGGCCTCTCTAGAGTCCCAGTCCATGATGAGTGGACTTATAGGACCACACGCGCCACAAAGAAATGAGAGAAAAGAGCACAGACCAGAATGTGTACACAAACAATATAAATAGATAGTGTCCACTCAACACAATTATATGAATGTTGAAGGAAGAAACCTGTGTCAAATAGCACAGTGTGCAGCTCCAAGGAAAGTGCCTGCCACACCAAGGAATGGGGGAGGGCACAGAGCAAGAATCAGCATAGAAGTTGATAGGAGCGCACTAAAGGCCCCGTCACACTAAGCAACATCGCTAGCAACATCGCTGCTAACGAACAACTTTTGTGACGTTGCTAGCGATGTTGCTGTGTGTGACATCCAGCAACAACCTGGCCCCTGCTGTGAGGTCGCTGGTTGTTGCTGAATGTCCTGGGCCATTTTTTAGTTGTTGCTGTCCCGCTGTGAAGCACAGATCGCTGTGTGTGACAGCGAGACAGCAACAACTAATTGTGCAGGCAGCAGGAGCCGGCTTCTGCGGAGGCTGGTAACCAATGTAAACATCGGGTAACCAAGAAGCCCTGTCCTTGGTTACCCGATATTTACCTTTGTTACCAGCCTCCTCCGCTCTCACTGTCAGTGCCGGCTCCTGCTCTGTGCACATGTAGCTGCAGCACACATCGGGTTAATTAACCCGATGTGTGCTGTAACTAGGAGAGCAAGGAGCCAGTGCTAAGCATTGTGCGCTGCTCCCTGCTCTGTGCACATTTAGCTGCAGCACACATCGGGTTAATTAACCCAATGTGTGCTGTAACTAGGAGAGCAAGGAGCCAGCGCTAAGCATTGTGTGCTGCTCCCTGCTCTGTGCACATTTAGCTGCAGCACACATCGGGTAATTAACCCGATGTGTGCTGTAACTAGGAGAGCAGGGAGCCAGCGCTCAGTGTGCGCTGCTCCCTGCTCTCTGCACGTGTAGCTCCGTGCGCTGGTAACCAAGGTAAATATCGGGTTGGTTACCCGATATTTACCTTAGTTACCAAGCGCAGCATCTTCCACGCGGCGCTGGGGGCTGGTCACTGGTTGCTGGTGAGCTCACCAGCAACTTGTGTAGCGACGCTCCAGCGATCCCTGCCAGGTCAGGTTGCTGGTGGGATCGCTGGAGCGTCGCAGTGTGACATCTCACCAGCAACCTCCTAGCAACTTACCAGCGATCCCTATCGTTGTTGGGATCGCTGGTAAGTTGCTTAGTGTGACTGGACCTTAACATTCTAGAGAGATTAAGGGATGATAACAAAGGGGTGCTATCTGGTGCGGTAGAGTGGGTGAACGCAACAAGAGAGAAAAAGCAACTGCACATGGATCAGATGCACACCAAAAGTATAAGATAAAATAGCCTTTATTGTATACCAATTTTAAAAACATTTAAAAAGGTGCAAAACATGCAAACAGCCAGAGGTGGAGGCAGGAGTGCCCTGGGCAAAAAAATCACAACAGCATCACATAACGGTAATAATTACATACATGAGTAGATTAATCAAAAATGCTGTAAAGAAAAAGTGCCAATATATAATGCTGAATGCCCAACAATGTTAGGTCTGGACAACCAGGAGCAATAGAAGTAACATAAATCAGCCAGATATATGCAATGTTCCAAGAAGGGGATAGTAAATATAATAGTACGGAGGGAGGGTCACAGGTACACAATTTGCGCAAATAATGAAATACAATAATACAAAGCATAAATCACAAATACGCAAGAAATGAATCTGAGTAGGAGGTCTCAGAATAGGAATAACAAAATAAATAACCTGAATACAATCCCTGAACCTGCATCATAAAGTGCAATGTGTATAACCCATGTAAGTACCAAGGGGTTAATGCTGACAAGGAACTACAAAAGCACCTGGTTTAAGGATAAATACCCCAAATGACCAATGATGGCAATGAAGGACAGGCACTGAAATAAAGCAAAAATATGCCCAGGGCAGGCAGGTCGACGCGTGTCGCCGCCTAAGCGGCTTCCTCAGGGCAAGTGCATCATTGGTCATTTGGGGTATTTATCCTTAAACCAGGTGCTTTTGTAGTTCCTTGTCAGCATTAACCCCTTGGTACTTACATGGGTTATACACATTGCACTTTATGATGCAGGTTCAGGGATTGTATTCAGGTTATTTATTTTGTTATTCCTATTCTGAGACCTCCTACTCAGATTCATTTCTTGCGTATTTGTGATTTATGCTTTGTATTATTGTATTTCATTATTTGCGCAAATTGTGTACCTGTAACCCTCCCTCCGTACTATTATATTTACTATCCCCTTCTTGGAACATTGCATATATCTGGCTGATTTATGTTACTTCTATTGCTCCTGGTTGTCCAGACCTAACATTGTTGGGCATTCAGCATTATATATTGGCACTTTTTCTTTACAGCATTTTTGATTAATCTACTCATGTATGTAATTATTACCGTTATGTGATGCTGTTGTGATTTTTTTGCCCAGGGCACTCCTGCCTCCACCTCTGGCTGTTTGCATGTTTTGCACCTTTTTAAATGTTTTTAAAATTGGTATACAATAAAGGCTATTTTATCTTATACTTTTGGTGTGCATCTGATCCATGTGCGGTTGCTTTTTCTCTCTTGTCCTATTCCCAATGTTTTGGAGCCTCCCCAAATTAAAATAAAAAGAATAAAAAATTGCTGACTACCTCCTCCTCTGCCACTTCCACCTACACTGCTGCCACTTTCACTTCTACCTCCTTCTCCATTTGGATCTACTCCTCCTCCTGGTTCAAGACTTTTTTAATTATTGTATCTCAATTTAAGTCATTTTCCTACACAGAACAACAAAAAAAAAATCTAAAAAGCACCTTAGTGTTAGTTGCCTCCTCTGGGTCTTCCGTCTACACCACTACATGATCTCCATCTCCTCCTCCAGTTGGACCTTCACCTCCTGGTTCAAGCTTTTTTGTCTTTTTAATTCTGATGTTTTAAAGGGGTTCTGGGTGCTCTTTGAGTCAGCTTTGAAAATAGGCTCTGTAGGGGACTGTTTTTAAATTGTTGCTCTGTGTGAGTTAACCCTACCAATCTTACTTGTGTGGATCAACTCTGAAAATTGGCTCTGTAGAGCCTTTTTTTGAAAATTGTAGCTTTGTGGAGGGCCTCTCACAATTTTGACTGTGTGATTCAACTGTGAAAACAGGCTCTGTAGTGGCCTTTTTGTTTTTAAACTGTTGCTTTGTGGGGGAACTTTTTCTAATCCTAGCTGTTCGGGTTAACTGTTAAAATAGGCTTTGTAGGAGCTTTTTTTGAAAATTATTGCTCTGTGGGGCAACTCTTAATTTTGGCAGTGTGGGTCAACTGTGAAAATAGGCTCTGTATGGGTCTTTTTTAAAATTGTTGCTCTGTAGGGGAGCACTGCCAATTTTGTCTCTGTGGATCAACTCTGAAAACAGTCTGTAGCAGCTTTTTTTTTTCTTTTTAAATTGTTGCTCTGTGGGTGAGTTCTCTCAATCATGGTAGTGTGAGTCAACTGTAAAAACAATCTCTGTAGGGGGCCTTATTTTTTAAAAAATGTTGCTCTGCAGGGGAACTCTGAAATCAGTTTCTGTGGGAATTCTCTTAACATTTTTAGTTTCTTCATTTACTTCCTATGTAACCAATATTGCCCTTTCATTAATTTCCCTATTCACATATGTTTGCAGGACAATTGTCCTGCTCTTACACCCATTTTGCTTTCTTTTGTAGCCCCTTAACACTTACTATGACCATTTAAGAGCCATTTTACAGCATAGATGTTAAGGTCTCCATTGAGTGGTTCAGGGTCTAGGGTCAAGTTCGAGAACTGAACCAAACTTCTACCCAGCCAACCCGAACATCCACGGGTCCACTCATACCTTGTTGTAAACACTTTACACTTTTTTTAGCAGATATGACCTGCATTGGGGTTGAGCTATTGAGGCTTGGATAGAACCTATCTGGACTAATATACTATAGGAGCTGAAAAGACAGGTCTGAATTGCTCTTTTAAACAAGTGACATATCATGTAAGAAATTCCAAAAGATTTATAGTGTGTTAATTACAAACTAAACTACAGGAAACACTTTTTGAAAGATAAACTATTGTGTGCAGTTAAAAGCACAGGAAGAGACTTACAATACTCGGTAATGTGTAGAGACAAAAGCAGATTTAGATAATTCCCCTCTAAGGTCTGTATTAAGTAGTATATATAATATTTGTGTACCTAGATATATGTTCAGTTGAAGCCAGAAGTTTACATACACTATCTAAAAAGACACATATGCATGTTTTTCTCACTATCTGGCATGAAATCAGAATAAACCTTTCCCGTTTTAGATCAATTAGGAACCAAAATTATATATATTTGCCAAATGCCAGAATAATAAGACAGAGAAAATGTTTTAAGGCATTTTTATTATTTTCTGCAAAGACAAAAGTTTACATACATTAAAGCGGGCTTTACACACAGTGACATCGCGTCACGGGCAAATAGCTGCCCGTGGCGCACAACATCGCTTACACCCGTCACACATACTTACCTGCCTAGCGACGTCACTGTGGCCGGCGAACCACCTCCTTTCTAATGGGGCGGTTCATTTGGCGTCAAAGTGGCGTCACTAAGTGGCCACCCAATAGAAGCGGAGGGGCGGAGATGAGCAGGCCGAACATCCCGCCCACCTTCTTCCTTCCTCATTGCGGGCGGCTGCAGGTACGGTGATGTTCCTTGTTCCTGCGGTGTCACACATAGCGATGTGTGCTGCCGCAGGAATGACGAACAACCTGCGTCCTGCAACGACAACGATAATCGGGATAGAAACGATCAACAATTTGGTAAGTAATTTTGATCGTTAACGGTCGTTCCTGCATTTCCCACGGAACGACGTCGCTAACGAGGCCAGATGTGCATCACGAATTCCATGACCCAAACGACATCTCGTTAGCGATTGCGTGTAAAGCCCGCTTAAGAGTACTATGCCTTTAAACAACATGGGACAGCCCATATGCTGATAACATGTCTTTGGAAGTTTATGATAGGTTGATTGGCAACATCTGAGTTAATTAGAGACACACCTATGGATGTATGTTAATGCACACCTGAAACACACTGCTTCTTTGTGTAGCATCATGGGAAAGTAAAAATAAATCAGATAAGATCTCAGGAAGAGAATTGTGGACTTGCACAAGTCTGGTTCATCCATGGGTGTAATTTCCAGATACCTGAAAGTGCATCGTTCATCTGTACAAACAATTAAACACAAGTACAAACAAGATGGGAATATTCAGCCATAATACCACTCAGGAAGGAGACGAGTTCTGTGTACTAGAGATGAACGTGCTTTGGTCAGACATGTGCATATCAAACCAAGAACAAAAGCAAAAGACCTTGTGAAGATGCTGGTAAGATTCTGTCATTATCAACAGTGAAATGAGTACTGTATCAACATGAGATGAAAGGCCACTCTGCCAGGAAGAAGCCATTACTCCAGAAGAAACATAAAATAGCCAGATTAACGTTTACAAATGCACAAAAGGAACAAATACCTTAATTTTTAGACATGTCCTGTGGTCTGACGGAACTAAAATTCAACTGTTTGGCCAAAATGACCATTGTTATGTTTGGAGGAAAAAGGGAGAAGCTTTGAAGCCTAAGGCTGAGCACACACGGCGAGAAAAACAGAGTGAGTAGAATGCGATAAAAAAAAAACGAATTCCACCCGGACCATGTTACTCTATGTTAGAGATGAGCGATGTTCGAATTGAACCGTTCGACAATTTCAAATTCGAGCGGTTGTGGGCGGTGTTCAAGTCATTCGACGAACTCGAACGATTTGCTTCACGTTCGACCGTTCGAGTTACCGTTCGATAACTGTTCGCTCACCAAAAGCGTAGCTATTTACTAGCTGGATTTTCACTGTAATACTGTCAGTCATGGCTACTAATGATATTATCAAAAGTAAGCGTATAGTGTGCGGGGGGGGGACGGGTTTTAGATCAGTGCTGCTGAAAGCTGAAAGAATGGCAATCGACATTTTTTTTTCCTAACCGTGCGTACAGTGGGGCGGGCCAGGCTGTCAGCCAAACATAGAAACACACACAGCAAAGTGGATTTTTGCCAAACAAGCAAGGGCATGTGTCATTGGCTGTGCATACATGTCCTTGCCCTATAAGACCCGGCCATTTTCCCCATCGCCGCCATTATCTCTCTGCTGCCTGTATGACAGTCACCGCTCCCGCTGCTGCTGCTGTGTGCGCTATAGACTTAAGGTCCCGTCACACACAGAGATAAATCTTTGGCAGATCTGTGGTTGCAGTGAAATCATGGACATATTGTTCCATTTGTACACATCCACAAACCTGGCACTGATTGTCCACAATTTCCCTGCAACCACAGATGTGCCGCAGATTTATCTCTGTGGGTGACAGGGCCTTTATACAATGCAATCTACACATCGGTTTAGGGATTAGGAGGGATTAGGGGCTGCTTGTAATTTCAGCCCTTTTCAGGGCTACATTAGAGCAGTTCATAGCCATTTTTGCTAGGCAGGTCTGTGCCAGCGCTGTCTAAATCAGCTCAGGCAGTTCCTTGGGGCATAGTTTCATTGTCTGGGATAGTCAGTGAGGGTTCCTCTGTTGACAAGAAAGCTATACCACCTCTGCATTCTACGCCACCTCTCCATTTTTGCTACGCAATATTAAGTGCAAAAAGTACAGGTAATTATTTGGGTCATAGTATTATTGTCTGGGATAGTCAGTGACATTCCTCTGCAGACAACAAAGCTACACCACCTCTGCATTCTACACCACCTCTCCATTTCTGCCACGCAATTTTAAGTGCAAAAAGTGCAGGCAGTTTTAGTGGCATAGTTTCATTGTCTGGGATAGTCAGTGAGGGTTCCTCTGATGACAAGAAAGCTATACCACCTCTGCATTCTACACCACCTCTCCATTTTTGCTATGACATTTTAAGTGCAAAAAGTGCAGGCAATTCTTTGGGGCATAGTATCATTGCCTGGGATAGTCAGTGACGTTCCTCTGCTGACAACAAAGCTACACCACCTCTGCATTCTACACCACCTCTCCATATCTGCTACGCAATTTTAAGTGCAAAAAGTGCAGGCAGTTTTAGTGGCATAGTATCATTGCCTGGGATAGTCAGTGACGTTCCTCTGCTGACAACAAAGCTACACCACCTCTGCATTCTACACCACCTCTCCATATCTGCTACGCAATTTTAAGTGCAAAAAGTGCAGGCAGTTTTAGTGGCATAGTTTCATTGTCTGGGATAGTCAGTGAGGGTTCCTCTGATGACAAGAAAGCTATACCACCTCTGCATTCTACACCACCTCTCCATTTTTGCTATGACATTTTAAGTGCAAAAAGTGCAGGCAATTCTTTGGGGCATAGTATCATTGCCTGGGATAGTCAGTGACGTTCCTCTGCTGACAACAAAGCTACACCACCTCTGCATTCTACACCACCTCTCCATATCTGCTACGCAATTTTAAGTGCAAAAAGTGCAGGCAGTTTTAGTGGCATAGTATCATTGCCTGGGATAGTCAGTGACGTTCCTCTGCTGACAACAAAGCTACACCACCTCTGCATTCTACACCACCTCTCCATATCTGCTACGCAATTTTAAGTGCAAAAAGTGCAGGCAGTTTTAGTGGCATAGTTTCATTGTCTGGGATAGTCAGTGAGGGTTCCTCTGTTGACAAGAAAGCTATACCACCTCTGCATTCTACACCACCTCTCCATTTTTGCTACGCAATTTTAAGTGCAAAGAGTGCAGGCAATTCTTTGGGGCATAGTATCAATGTCTGGGATAGTCAGTGACGTTCCTCTGCTGACAACAAAGCTACACCACATCTGCATTCTACACCACCTCTCCATTTCTGCTACGCAATTTTAAGTGCAACAAACAGTGTTCAATTTGTTCACAACCAAAATGAGTGGCAAAAGGACAGATGCTGGTGGAAAGGGGAACAGGCATGTTGGAAAGGGAAAAAAAGTTTGTGTCCGTGGGGTAGGTGGTAAAGCAACAGTAACATCTGCTAAAGAAAGACCATCTTCCAGCAAAAGTAAGATGTCTACTACTTTCCGTGGACAATCTGATATGATCCCTTTGTTACGGAAACGACCATTGCTACCAAAGGTAGATGAGGCACAAAAACAGCAGATTCTTGAATGGAT
Source organism: Anomaloglossus baeobatrachus (assembly GCF_048569485.1). Classification (NCBI taxonomy): domain Eukaryota; kingdom Metazoa; phylum Chordata; class Amphibia; order Anura; family Aromobatidae; genus Anomaloglossus; species Anomaloglossus baeobatrachus. The sequence continues at coordinate 328,786,353 of NC_134356.1, read as the reverse complement.
CTCAATTGATCCATCAAGTGGCCTCTCCTCCACCTCTACTTCAACATCCCAAAGACTCCAGTCCCTGAGTTGTCACCCCAATCGCACTTGCTTTCTACCAGCTCTCAAGTCTCCACCCGCCCTGCAGAGTATGGGGTAACAGAGATGGTTGAGTCTGCAGAGCTGTTCAGTCACACTATAGCCTGAGAATCAGAGGTCTGCTCCAAAGCTACAGTGAGTTCAGACAAGGAAATGATCTGCAGTGATTCCCAGAAGCTTTGTGTCAGATTCAGGCCCATATGAAGAACGTTCTGAGCATAATGTAGACCGTCATTCCCAAACTGTAACTCCTCTTGGTGGAGACATTGAGGAACATGCTGATGACGATGAGACTCAGATACCTGATTGGAATGACAACTTAAGTATTCGGTCAGGGCAGGAAGAGGTTGGCTCTAAGGACAAGGGGAGTGCAAACACACAGGGTGATGATGAGGTTGTAGATCCCACTTACTGTCAACCCACAGTCAGGCACTTGATGAGGTCAGCAGAGGTGGTGGAGGAGGATGCGACTGACAACGAGGTTAGCTTTTGCCTTCCTGGACACAGACAGAGTACTGGAAGCACGTCACCAACTGCATCCTCAGCCACAACTCTGCCTCTGAGCACAAGTCAAGGTTGCTCTGCAGGTCACATGTCCTCTAAGCCTTGCCTAGCCTGGTCCTTTTTTGACATCGCAAAGGATCTCCTAACTCATGTCATCTGTAAGATTTGTCGCCAATCTCTAAGTAGAGGCCAAAACCTCACTAGTTTGACTACTTCGTCCATGAACCGTCACATGGATATGAAGCATAAGTCGCAGTTGGAAGCTCACTGTGCTACAATGCGGCCTAGCGGGGCGGGCCAACCACCGTCTGCCCCATCAAGTGCATCCGTGTGCTCTTCATCCTCTGTGACTGTGAGGACAGCAGTCACACATGCTTTTGGACGCAGACCTTCCGCCTATTTACCCGCAACAGGCAGTGTGATGGGCAGGTCGTCAGTTGTTTTGGAAGGGGAAACAGCTGCTGGTGTTGAGCTTTCTCAGACATTAAGAGCACCACCTTTAGATGAAGGCAACATTATGTCTCTGCCTGCACTTTCCTCACAGACCAGCAGTTTTCCAGGGACACCCTACTCAACGCCGTCTCAGCACAGCAGCCAGCCCTCGGTCCCTCAGATGTGCACAAGTAAAAGACCATTTCCTCCTAGCCATGACAAAGCTAAGAGGTTGACTTTCACCATCTGCAAGCTGTTGGCTACAGAAATGCTGCCTTTCCGCCTGGTGAACACACAGGATTTTCGAGAACTTATGTCCATTGCAGTGCCCCAGTACCAGATGCCCAGTCGCCACTACTTCTCCAAGAAAGGTGTGCCTGCGCTACACCAGCATGTCGCACACAACATCACCGCTTCCTTGAGAAACTCTGTGTGTAACAGGGTGCATTTCACCACAGATACTTGGACCAGTAAGCATGGACAGGGGCGTTACATGTCGCTGACTGGGCACTGGGTATGGTGAGAGATGGAGAAGGGTCTGCTGTACAAGTCTTGCCGTCCAGACGAGTTGTGCGTCAATCCTCTGTATGTAGAAGTTCCTCAACTGCTTCTGCCTCTTCCACCTTGTCTGGGTCCTCCACCTCTGCCCAAAGCCTGTCTGGTCAGGCCACCTGCATTATAACTGCGCACAAGGAATCCCGCACACCTCCTTACTATGCTGGCAGCAGAGCTCAACGGCATCAGGCGGTCTTTACGATGAAATGTCTGGGAAATATGAGTAACACAGCTGCCCTTTTGTGGTCAGCTCTGCAGACCGAGTTTCAGCAATGGATGTCTCCATTCAACCAGCAACAAGGGGAGGCCGTGTGCAACAATGCTGCAAACCTGGGTGCGGCCCTTCTCCGGGGGAAGGTGACACACGTGCCTTGTATGTCTTACATGTTGAACCTTGTTGTCCAGCAATTTTTAACACACTATCCTGGCCTAGATGGGCTTCTGTACAGGGCACGGTCACAATGTGCTCACTTCCGCCGTTCACACGCCGCAGCTGAACGACTTGCATCGCTCCAGAAGTCTTTCAGCCTGCCGGTTCACTGCCTGAAATGCGATGTGTCGACACGCTGGAATTAGACTCTCCACACGTGGCAGCGACTGTGGCAGCACCGCCGAGCCCTGGTGCAATACGTTATGACGTATAGCCTGGGTCAATGAGATCCAGAGGTGGGGCAAATCACGCTGCTGGAGTGGTCTCAGATCAAGGACCTATGCACCCTTCTGCACAATTTCGACATGGCGACGAAGATGTTTAGCGCTGACAATGCCATTATCAGCATGACAATTCCAGTCATTTAAATGCTGGAGCACACTCTAAACAGTATTTCGAGACAGGTGGTGGGACAAGAGGAAGGTGAGGAAGTACAGGAAGATTTATATGTGGAAGGGATACCAAGATCTACAAGGTCCAGACGTTCAGCATCACCAAGGCAGCAGGCATGGGACGGTGGGGGAGAGGGATTCACAAGGGTGCATGGTAGCAACCAAACTGTTGAGGAGGGTGCAGGAGCCTAGGAAGAAATGGAGGACGAACTAGCGACGGGCATGGAAGACTCAGCAGATGAGGGAGACCTTGATCACATTTCTGTTGTTCGAGGTTGGGGGGAGAGGGCAGAGGAAGGAAGCATGATTCTCACCTTGCCGCCACCAACTCAGCAAGGACTTGGTCCTCCTGGATGCTGCACTACCTACAACATGACCCTCGGATTGTCAGAATTCGAAGTAATGCTGACTACTGGGTTGCCACACTCTAACAACCCTGGTACAAGTCAAAATTTGGCTAAATAATTCCTGCCATAAAAAGGGACGCACATATGCAGGAGTATCAGCAGAAGCGGTTACTCAATCTAAAGGGTACTTTACACGCTGCGACATCGCTTCCGATATATCGTCGGAGACACGTCGTTAGTGACACATATCCGGCGCCGGTAGCGACATCGCAGCATGTGACACCAATGAGCGTCGCAAAATCGTTCAAGAACAGTGATCATTGACACGTCGTTCATATCTATAATATCACTGCTGCCACAAGTACGATGTTGTTCGTCATTCCTGCGGCATCACACATCTCTGTGTGTGACACCGCAGGAGCAACGAACATCTCCTTACCTGCTTCCACCAGCAATGCGGAAGGAAGGAGGTGGGCGGGATGTTACGTCCCGCTCATCTCTGCCCCTCTGCTTCTATTGGCCGGCCGCTTAGTGACGCCGCAGTGATATCGCTATGACGCCAAACGCACTTCCCCCTTGAGGGCGGGATTGTTTGGCGGTCACAGCGACGTCGCTGACCAGGTATGTGCGTGTGACGCTGCCGTAGCGATAATGTTCACTACAGCAGCGATCACCAAATGTCGCACAAACGACGGGGGCGGGTGCTATCGTGCTCGACATCGCTAGCAATCGCTAGCGATGTTGCAGCGTGTACAGTACCCTTTAGCTCGGTTTTTCCACTAAACACCAGTAGTGTACAGAGTGAATCTCACATTTATAGCTTGCCAACCATGGTACTGTCGAGTCATCATCAGTCAAACCGTACCAGCAACACCGTATCTGGTGGTAACAGCAATTTTATGGAATCATTTCATGAATTTTTTAGACCATCCTTTGCAAGGCCACAAGACACAAGAAGTCTGACACATAGTCAACGCCTGGAGAGGATGATACCGGAGTATCTCCAAGTGAATACCGATGCCATGACTCTGCAAATGGAGCCTTGCTCATTTTGGGTTTCCAATCTGGAAAAATGGCCTGAGCTCGCCACTTACGCCTTGGAGATCTTGTCGTGTCTCGCAGCCAGCGTTCTCTCGGAACGTGTCTTCAGTGCTGCTGGGTGTGTGCTGACAGATAAGCGCATGCATCTGTCCACTGACAATGTGGACAGACTAACGTTCATCAAGATGAACAAGTCATGGATACGCAAGGACTTTTCTACCCCTGTGTCATCCTGGGGAGAGTAAAGGCTTGTGGATTTTTGATTGTGCTTCATGCAAATCAACATATCAAGTTTGCAACTGGGGGACAATTGATGCCACTTAAGTGGTGTTTGTGGCCCAATTTTAGGAAAAAATGGAGGCTCTGGTTGAAGTCCCCTTGCTGTGTTTTAAATGATCCAAGATGAAGAAGTCATGGATCCGCAAGGACTTTTCTACCCCTGTGTCATCCTGGGGAGAGTAAAGGCTTGTGGATTTTGATTGTGCTTCATGCAAATCAACATGTCAAGTTTGCAACTGGGGGACAATTGATGCCACTTAAGTGGTGTCTGTTGCCCAATTTTTGGAAAAAATGGAGACTCTGGTTAAAGTCCCCTTGCTATGTTTTAGATGATCGTTCATCAAGATGAAGAAGTCATGGATCCGCAAGGACTTTTCTACCCCTGTGTCATCCTGGGGATAGTAAAGGCTTGTGGATTTTGATTGCACTTCATGCAAATCAACATGTCAAGTTTGCAACTGGGGAACAATTGATGCCACTTAAGTGGTGTCTGTTGCCCAATTTTTGGAAAAAATGGAGACTCTGGTTGGAGTCCACTTGCTGTGTTTTACATGATTTTAGAAGGGCATGACATGCCTATATCTGTGTCTCCTCCTCCTTTACTCGTCCAGCTCTTTTCTTTCAGCATGAGCATATGTCCTTGTCACTTTTTCATGTGTTTGTAGAGTTGTTTGTCACCTTTTGGACACCTTAGAAGGTGTTTTCTATGTGTTTGTGTTTGCCTGCCATTGTTTTCAATGGGGTTCGTCGAACATTCGCCGAACACACCCGCTGTTCGACAAACCGAACCGAACTCGAACACTAGGGGGGTGGCTCATCTCTACTCTATGTGGCTGCTCCCATGAGTGATTTTTTTTCTCAGGCCTTATCAGACAGAGAAAACAATCGCAGCATACTGTGGGTGGAATCCAATTCGTTTTCACTCGGACCCATACAAGTCTATGGGTGTGAGAGAAAATCGCATTGAACTCGCATTACACTGGTGTAATGCAAGTGCAGTGCAAGAATTGCATCAGGTGACAATGGAGGAGATGGGGAGATCCCTCCCTCTCCTCCACAGCGCCCGCCCTTTCCGCTGCGGCTGTCCTGCAATCGCAGGATCGCATGACAGTGGCATGACAGTCCCATGACACTCGGCTTACACTCCAGCAGAGCGGTAGCCGAGTGTCATGCGATTGACTCGCATTAATGACCGTGGGTCCCCAGCCTTAGAAGATCATCCAAATTTTGAAACATGAGGGTGGTAGCATCATGTTTTGGGGTTGTTTTGCTGCAGGAAGGACTGATGCATTTCAAAGAATAGATGGATCATGAGGAAAGAAGATTATGGGGCAATACTGAAGCAACATCTCAAGACATCAGCCAGGAAAATAAAGCTTGGACAGAAGTGGGTCTTCCAAATAACTAGCAATAATTAAGGAAGCAGGAAAGATTCTCAATATTTGTGTCGGCTATCAGTCAGTGCCAGGGGCATGCTTATAGTCACCGCTCAGCATGCAGAGAGCAGTGACTGAAGCTGTACTGGCAGCACCCCCATGACTGAAAAAACAAGGCTTAATTCAAGTGTCCCCCCCCCGCCCCCCCTGCCAGCGGCACTCTCAGTGTGGTGGTTGGGCAGTATCACAACACTATTGACCTGCAGATTAATCCCCATAAGTACAGGTTAATAGTGTTTTTTAAACTGACAGGTTCTCTATAATTTAGCTTTTTCGATGATATAAAAAAGAACACTGTCAAAATAAAAAAATCAAGAGTTAAACAACTTCTGTATAAGCTTATACTATTGAGACCTTGCTCCCATTTGCGTATAAATATGCAGAGTGCAATGCAATAAAAAAAGTCACATTGCACTCGCACCAATGTTATTCAATGAAGCTGTGTTCATCGACGAGTTCTTGAGGGCTGAGGAAAAAAATCACAGCATGCTGCATATGGCCGCGTATATTGGATGAGACTTGCCAATGCAAGTCTATGGGTGTGAGAAAAAACGGACTGCACATGGACCATCGGTATACACATATTTCAAAGAAGAAAAAATAATACAAAGATAAATGATAGAAGATATTAGATAGAATAGATTAATAAAATAAATAGATATACTGCAGATATCTAATTTCACAACCCTCCTTCATATTATAAACTTCCACTCTTCAGTGCCTTTCATGTGCTGTTTATTCTACAGCTGTTAGGCTTGTTTAACTTAAAATAAACAGAAAAAATGGTAATGGAAAAAAATAATGTGGAGTCCCCCCTATTTTATGAAACCAGCAAAGGTAAAGCAGACAGCTAAGAGCTGATATTAGCATTGTAGGAAGATTCATGGTTCCAATACCATCTAGCAGTCTCCACAGAAGTGGCTCATCACATGAGATGCTCCTATTCTGGTGCTTGGCTTCGGCTCTTCAGGATTTCCCTGGTGCAATTCGGGTAATGGTATTTGCAGTTGATGTCAGCTGTGTAGTGATAGATGGCATCAAGCCCAGGGGTTAGTAATGCACTGTGTGCAGAATTATTAGGCAAATGAGTATTTTGATCACATGATAATTTTTATGCATGTTGTCCTACTCCAAGCTGTATAGGCTTGAGAGCCAACTACCAATTAAGTAAATCAGGTGATGTGCATCTCTGTAATGAGGAGGGGGTGTGGTGTAATGACATCAACACCCTATATAAGGTGTGCTTAATTATTAGACAACTTCATTTCCTTTGGCAAAATGGGTCAGAAAAGAGATTTGACGGGCTCTGAAAAGTCCAAAATTGTGAGATGTCTTGCAGAGAGATGCAGCAGTCTTGAAATTGCCAAACCTTTGAAATGTGATCATCGAACAATCAAGCGTTTCAAAGCAAATAGCCAACAGGGTCACAAGAAGCATGTTGGGAAAAAAAGGCACAAAATAACTGCCCATGAATTGAGGAAAAGCTGCCAAGATGCCATTTTCCACCAGTTTGGCCATATTTCAGAGCTGCAACATTACTGGAGTATCAAAAAACACAAGGTGTGCCATACTCAGGGACATGGCCAAGGTAAGGAAGGCTGAAAAACTACCACCTTTGAACAAGAAACATAAGATAAAACGTCATTTTTAAAAGGTTTTATGAAATGAGAGTGACTCTTGATGGGCCAGCTGGATGGGCCAGAGGCTGGATCAGTAAAGGACAGAGAGCTCCACTCCGACTCAGATGCCAGCAAGGTGGAGGTGGGGTACTGGTATGGGTATGGTATCATCAAATATGAATTTGTGGGACCTTTTCGGGTTGAGGATGGAGTGAAGCTCAACTCCCAGACCTACTGCCAGTTTCTGGAAGACAAACTTCTTCAAGCAGTGGTACAGAAAGAAGTCGGTATCGTTAAAGAAAAACATGATTTTCATGCAAGACAATGCTCCATCACATGCATCCAACTACTCTACAGCGTGGCTGGCCAGTAAAGGTCTAAAAGATAAAAAAATAATGACATGGCCCCCTTGTTTACTTGATCTGAACCTCATAGAGAACCTGTGGTCCCTCACTAAATGTAAGATCTACAGGGAGGGAAAACAGTACACTTCTCGGAACAGTGTCTGGGAGGCTGTGGTGGCTGCTGCACGCAATGTTGATCATAAACAGATCAAGCAACTGACAGAATCTATGGATGGTAGGCTGTTGAGTAAAGAAAGGTGGCTATATTGGTCACTAATTTTTTGGGGTTTCGTTTTTGCATGTCAGAAATGTTTATTTCTAAATTTTGTGCAGTTATATTGGTTTACCTGATGAAAATAAACAAGTGAGATGGGAATATATTTGTTTTTTATTAAGTTGCTAATAATTCTACACAGTAATAGTTACCTGCACAAACAGATATCCTCCTAAAATCGAATCTTTTGGGTTGTTTGAGAACATAGTTTTGATCAATAATAAAAAAAAATCCTCTAAAATACAACTTGCCTAATAATTCTGCACACAGTGTAGAGATGCATCTATCAGACACCCCAATTACTGACCCAGTAAGTTAAATGAACAAAAAAAAACAGACACACAAATATTTTATTTTAAAATTTTAAAAAACATTCCTCAACTCTTTCCCTGATTCATCAATTTTTTTTGTAAAAAAAAAAAAAAAAACCAAGCAGGTCTGATGTAGTCCAGGGAATCTGATGAATAGAGATGAGCGAACCGGTCGCGGTTCGGCTCGAGGGCGGTTCGCCGAACGGAGCTCCCGTTCGAGTTCGGTTCGTCGAACGTTCGACGAACCGAACTCGAACCAATAGGCTATAATGGGAGGCAATCACAAACACATAAAAATGCATTATAAATATACACATACAGTAAATAAACATTGCCATAACACTTAACGGTCCCCGCGATCCCTCCTGCACTCTGTCTCCTGCCGCTATTCCATCCGATGATCGCTGAATCCTCCCGATGACCGGCACTGCCAGCAGAGAAGCAGGACCTATCGTGACGTCAAAATAGCCATGTGACCAGTCACGTGGCTATTATCTCATTGGCTACAGAGTGGTCACATGACTATGACGCGTCATGTAGGACCTGCGAGTGCATCTCTCCGGTACACGGTGCACATTTGTGTATCGCCGTCTACCGGCGATATGCTCTAGCACACGGTCGACTCCCCGTTCCGTTAGGGACCGGCTGACACAGCTGGTCATTAACAGAGATCACCGTTGCCATAGCAACGCAGTTAGCGGTGACGTCACCGCTAACCGCGGCTCCGGGAGCACCGTTGCTATGGTAACGCGTCTGTCAGCGTTACCGCTGTTACCGCTAGCAGCACTGATCACTCACGGAGTGAAGGCTGCACGCTGCTTCCCGATTGTAGTGAGGATTGTAGTGAGGATGAGGTGCCCCAGCTCATCAAGTGATGGGCTGGGGCACCTCATCCTCACTACCATCGTCACTACTACTACACTAGTGAGGATTGTAGTGAGGATGAGGTGCCCCAGCTCATCAAGTGATGGGCTGGGGCACCTCATCCTCACTACAATCGTCACTACTACTACACTAGTGAGGATTGTAGTGAGGATGAGGTGCCCCAGCTCATCAAGTGATGGGCTGGGGCACCTCATCCTCACTACAATCGTCACTACTACTACACTAGTGAGGATTGTAGTGAGGATGAGGTGCCCCAGCTCATCAAGTGATGGGCTGGGGCACCTCATCCTCACTACAATCGTCACTACTACTACACTAGTGAGGACTGTAGTGAGGATGAGGTGCCCCAGCTCATCAAGTGATGGGCTGGGGCACCTCATCCTCACTACAATCGTCACTACTACAACACTAGTGAGGATTGTAGTGAGGATGAGGTGCCCCAGCTCATCAAGTGATGAGCTGGGGCACCTCATCCTCACTACAATCCTCACTACAATCCTGAAGTGCAGTTTCTTCAAATTCATTTAAAGGCACTTGGAACGCTGAAATTGCTGTTTATAATTTAAGCCTCTATTAAAAACCTCTTATCAGCGCTGGTTTATTGGGGATTTATTGGGCTGACAGGGGGTAATAAAGATGGAGTCTCTAATGTGTCTGTGTATTTATTTCTATTAAAGTATTTTTTCTCTGTGTGGTGTCTTTTTTTTTACCCTTTATTGCAGATTCTTAATGGCCGGGTCAAACGTGCCTGACATTAAGAATCTCTGGCTTAATACTGGCTAGTAAAACAAAGCCAGTATTAACTCATGATTACCCAACAAGCCACCCAGCTCCAGGGCTGTTGGAAGAGTTGGATACAGCGCCAGATGATGGCGCTTCTATGAGAGTGCCATTTTCTGGGATGGCTGCGGACTGAAATTCGCAGCAGAGGCGCCCAGAAACCTCGGGCTAACCTGTGCTGCGGATTCCAATCCCCAGCTGCCTAGTTGTACCTGGCTGGACACAAAAATGGGGCGAAGCCCACGTCATTTGTTTTTTAATTATTTCATGAAATAAGTGAAATAATTAAAAAAAACGGGCTTCCCTATATTTTTGGTTCCCAGCCGGGTACAAATAGGCAACTGGGGGTTGGAGGCAGCCCGTGGCTGCCTGCTGTACCTGGCTAGCATACAAAAATATGGCGAAGCCCACGTCATTTTTTTGGTGGGCAAAAAACTTCTGCATACAGTCCTGGATGGAGTATGCTGAGCCTTGTAGTTCTGCAGCTGCTGTCTGCTCTTCTCCATACAGACAGACAGCAGCTGCAGAACTACAAGGCTCAGCATACTCCATCCAGGACTGTATGCAGAAGTTTTTTGCCCCCTGAAAAAAATTATGTGGGCTTCGCCATATTTTTGTATGCTAGCCAGGTACAGCAGGCAGTTACGGCTGCCCCCAACCCCCAGTTGCCCATTTGTACCCGGCTGGGAACCAAAAATAAAGGGAAGCCCTTTTTTTATTATTTCATGAATTTCATGAAATAATTAGAAAACAAATGACGTAGGCTTCGCCCCATTTTTGTGTCCAGCCAGGTACAACTAAGCAGCTGGGGATTGGAATCCGCAGCACAGGTTGGCCTGAGCTTTCTGGGCCCCACTGCTGCGAATTGCAGTCTGCAGCCACCTCAGAAAATGGCATTTTCATAGAAGCGCCATCTTCTGGCACTGTATCCAACTCTTCCAGCACCTGCCTGTTATACCTGGCTAGCATACAAAAATATGGCGAAGCTCACTTCCTTTTTTTGTAGTTTTTTGGCAAAAAAAAATAAAAAATGCTTCCCTGGATTTTCCATTGCCAGTGAAGGTAACACCAAGCAGTGGGGGTTAGCAGCCAGTAGCTGCTTGGATTACCCTTAGCTAGCAATACAAAAATGCAGCGGGAGCCCATATATATATTTTTTTTAATTATTTATTTAAATAACTAAAAACAAAATGGGCTTCCCTGTATTTTGATTGCTGGACATCACAGTGCTGTAAAAATAAATCTTTAAAAAAAATGACATAGCGCTCCGCGGTATTTTTGATTCTCAGCGCAGATAAAGCAGACAGCTATGGGTTGCCACCCTCATCTGCCTGCCGTTACCTTGGTTGGCAATCAAAATACAGGGAAGCCCATTAATTTTTTCTATTTAAAAAATAGTTAAAAAAAAAATGACGTTGGGTCCCCCCATTTTTGATAGCCAGCTAGGGTAAAGCAGACGGCTGTAGCCTGAAAACCACAGCTGGCAGCTTTACCGTGGTTGGGGATCCAATGTGGAGGAACCCCCAGGCTCTTTTTTTATAATTATTTTATAAATATTAATAATTACACAAAAAAAGTAGGGTCCCCCCCAAATTGGATCACCAGCCAAGGAAAAGCGGACAGCTGTGGTCTGGTATTCTCAGGGTGGGAAGGTCCATAGTTATTGGGCCTTCACAGCCTAAAAATAGCAGGCCGCAGGCACCCCAGACGTGGCGCATCCACTAGATGCGCCAATCCTGGCGCTTCACCCCAGCTCATCCCGTGCCCTGGTGCAGTGGCAAACGGGGTAATAAATCTGGTTGATACTAGCTGTAAAGTCACCTGAGATCAAGCCCAGCAGTTTGTGATGTCATGGCGTCTATTAGATACCCAACATCATAAACTGTCAGTACTAACAAAAAAAAAAAAAAAAAAAAAAATCGACAAAAGAAATTTATTTGAAAAAACAGTCCCCAAAACATTTCCTCTTTCACCAATTTATTGTAAGAAAAAAAATAAAGGAATATGGGGGGGAGACACTCAGGGAACGTATCCCCCATTTTCTAGGAGTGCGGACCCTTCATGTGAGGAGTGTGGGTGCAATGAATCTGCACTCACTCTCCCCGGGTCCACAGCAGCAGAGTCCATGTCGTAATGGTTGCTACCAAAGCTGCAATGCCCTGCTCATGAGGTAAGGGCATGCCTAATCAGGAGAACTACTGTAGAGGAAGCTCGGCTCACTGGTATATAGGTTCTCAGAGGTAATAATAGATAAAATTAGTGAGTAACCTCGGCACTCTAAATCTCCCAGACTAAGTCAGTAAGTCACAACGGATAGTAATGCAAAATCACTCTTTATTGGTCCGTATTAAGAAAAAAATTTTTTTCATAAGCATATATGATTTTGTCCAAAACAAGTTACAAATGACGTTTCGGCCTGAGCCTTCGTCAGATTGGACTCATCTGCATGTAATCATGAAAAATGACAATAATCAGTATCACATAAGAGTGAGAGAACAATAACATAAACTCGAACAATGTAGAGGTACAATTGGGATGCAGCAAAAAAATTGCAACACAGCAAGAAATGAAACACATGATACAAATGTCATAATACAGTACAAGGACAATATAGTAATGACAAATATGGGGTCAGAGTAGGCTTAGACAGCTCTGGTACGAAAGAGATGTCAATCATAAAGTAACATGTGCAGTAGGTGTAGAGCTACACTATGCATGGCAGAGCTAATGGGTAGACCGACCATAGAAAAAGAACGGAGAAAAAGTGGAGAAAGAGTGGAGAAAAAGTGGAGAAAGAGTGGAGAAAGAGTGGAGAAAAAGTGGAGAAAAAATGGAGAAAAAGTGGAGAAAAAGTGGAGAAAAAGTGGAGAAAAAATGGAGAAGAAGTGGAGAAGAAGTGGAGAAGTGTTTGTTCATGCCAGATGGGAGATAAATATTTTTTTACCGGCGCTGTCATTTACTGTAACATGATCATCAGTGTACGGTGTATACCTGTGATCACGTGAGCGGGAACCGGAAAAACCGTCCTGAATCATGATCTCCAGGGTCTCAGCTAGCCCTGAAACCCCGGAGATTTTCTGACGCTGGGGGGCGTTCTTCACTTATTTCTGCCTGCTGTTTATAAACGGCAAATCAGAATAAGGCTATATTAACACGACCGATCCATTTTTGTGGTCTGCAAAAAACAGTCCGTTTTTTTTCACGGGTGCATCCGTTTCTGTTCCGTAGACGGTCCGTATGTCATCTGTTTGTCATCCGTGTGCCTTCCGTTTTTTTGTGTACTGCAAAAAAACTGAAGGAGGGTAAATGCATAAATTTACCCAGGATCCATAGCTTCATCCTACATGAGGCATTTTTTTTCATAAACATATATGTTTTTGTCCAAAACAAGTTACAAATTACGTTTCGGCCTGAGCCTTCGTCAGATTGGACTTGACTGCCAGGACCCAACCACCACCTTTTCCCCCCTAGAAAGACACCACACCGTTCTTTATAAGTTAAATTGCTTTTATTTTCACTTATTCACTTTTGGAGAGGCATAGGGAAAAACACTCTCATCTTTTACTTTGGCATAAATTTTTGGTCGCAGCTTTCAAATTAGGCATTACCAGCCAACACCACGGGGTTTTGGGAAATTTTCCGCCACCGGCCGTCCGGTGCGGGTATTTCACCACCATTTTTCCTACCCCTTCCGCCAAGGAGCAGCACAGCGCTAGCAAGCTGCGACCCCCCCCCAAAACCACAGAACCTGAGCCATCTCCTCACCATTCTCACTACCAAACCTCCGAAACAGCATCATTTAAGATGTACTCGCTCCCTCATCGGGACAGCAAAGTTAATACCTTCCAGCTGGCGGTACCACACCAACAAATTTTTTTTTTTTTTATATTTTACAAAATCAACTTAGGTAGGCACTGGTTGCCCGTGCGCCAAGGACAGCTCCGTAACACATCCTTCCTTAGATACGTTCCAATATGAGCTGAAAATCACCTCTGGCTGGCCCATCTTCCATTTAGAAAATAACAGGGAAAGTTGTACATCTCCGACCGGATGAGGGTACGGGGCGGAGCGCAGCTAGGTGGCAGGGGACCAGATCTGTGACGCCTACTTGGGTCGCCAAGTCAACTGTGGAGGGCGGCTCACCAATCCTGAACACCTCAGGTAGCGCACTCAGCTCAACCAGCTCCCGGCAACTTCTCCAATCACATCCAGGTCAATGGAAACCAAGGACCAACCGCCAGGGCGAGGATCAGCTTTTCCCGCTGCCCGAAAAGTATGGGCCTGACCTAAGCTCGAAACCTAGGCCGACTTACATCTGAAAAGGAAAACATTGTCAGAAAGGAAAAACTCTCGAAACCAGCAAAATTCTCTTAACCAGCAGACCCCCTTCCCCTTGGGGTTGATTTGGGAAAAACTTGCGTTTTTTTTTTTGTTTTTTGTTTTTTTTTTATTAATACACAAATCTGGAACGTATGTAATGTTACGCTAGCCTATATGACAGTCAGTAGCCTCTTGCGCTTCTACTAGTGGCGGTTTATAAAACAAACTCGGTACGGACGTTCCTCAAAATGCATTTGCGTTGCCAACCCCATCCCATTGAAACCACGCTCATACACACTTGCCCCAAAGCTTCAGCAGCACCCCAGTTCTGGGGGGGAAGGGAGGGGTGTTTACATCCCAGGTACTGCAGCTGGCGCACCCACAATAAACAACCATCACCAAGTTATCACCAAGAAATTGTCCGCCAAATATGGGAAAAAGTCTTCATGGTTAAAAGATGCTCCCCGTCATCCCTGTTCGTCTAAGGGCTATCACTAACACCTTAGGCATACCAACCAGGGGTGGGGGAAAAAGATCCCAAAACTGTGAGGGAAGACAGGCTTGGCTAGATAGACCTAGGCCTTTCTTCAGCCTGTGTGACTAAGCTTTAAGATCAAAACCACAATGGGCGTAACCACCCGGCCCGGTACCTTATTAGGTCGACAAACAGCCAGGAGTATTAGGCCTCCTGACATCCACCCACCTGCCGCTAATCCACTACCCATTCCATACCGTGGGTCCCACTAGGCCTTGGTCGCGCAGGTCCAGTTCCGCAACTGAAAAATTGCAAGGCAAAACCCCGTACCAGTTTGCTCACAACAGGAAAAAACGGTACCCGTTGGTGAAGTAGAATCACTAAATACTGCCGGTTATATATTAGCAAGGGATCGCTTGAAAATCATCATGCTTTTCACCCGCCTGGTAAACCCCACTCGCTGCATACCCTACTATAGGCCCATCATGCCTGTGTTGTAACGAGAGGCCGGGTCATGGGCCTCCTTTCAATGGGAGTACCATTACGAATTTAAGGAATCAAAACCTTTGGACCTGCCAGCGGACGGAGTTAACGAGGATACCTGGGATTGGAAAATCAATAGGGAGTAAACAATACTATCACGGCAACTGGATACCTGGTATGACTTTAACCTTTCATTGACTTATGCGCATTCTAAAAACCGAAAAGCCTAAACAGCCCACTACTGATAAGGGAAGTTGTAAACAGGTGGTTAGACGGGTTTTTCCCCCGGGCTTGGTAACCAACTGATAATACCACTTTTTTTTTTTTTTTTTATAAAAAACGTTGTGTTGAAAACAAACCCAAACAGCCAGACCTGCTGCTGTTAAATACACCCCCTAGCGATTCAGCCGTTACTGCTCTTGAAGCGAATGTAGCCATTGAAGCTTAAAGAAAAATTCAGCTACACAATCAGTTCCTCCTTTTCAGGTGCCTGATTCCATGTAGCGGAAAATAAAGTTTAATCTTACCGCACCTAGGGTTGGACCAATGTACCGATACCGGGTAATGTGACCCTGCCGCTTAGTCCTACACCGGAAGCCTAGGAAAGGCGCCTTGGAAACAATGACAGCAATAGAAATGACCTTACCCGCAAAGTTGAAGTTCATACCTATGGAACCGCAGGGGCCGAAAGATAAACCTCCATACGATGGGTAATAGCCGATAAACGCTATTTCCATGCGGCAAAACCTTCCAAAACAAAAGTCAAACCCAAAGGGAGGGGCTTTTTCATATTTTTTTTTTTTTTAAATTCATAATAGGTGCTTCAAATAATGAAGCTACTTGGCACCCTCTATAGTCTAGTATTAGAATGATTGTTGTCTACTAACACATGGGAAAGCACTTGTCAGTTGTGCACACCTGAGACCTAAACTAAAATTGTGTATTTTTTTTTTTTTGAGGCTATTTATGTGGACATAATTGCTCAGGAAACATTAGTGGGCATAATTATGCAATTACATAAAAATGCCAATTTTCGCATCTCACATGTTCATTTTCGTCTGTTAAACTGAAACTCCAACAAACACGAAAATGCACAGAAATACACTTTGCTATTACCATAAAGTTATCAGTGACGAACATAGCTTACGCCTTGTTAACTACAGCACTAAGTTAGAGTGTATACCAAGGAGAGGTGATCTCCTGTGAGCCCAACATATTGTAACCCTCCTATAAATCACTTGACAGGCCACATCTAAAATCTGGGATCCAGTTTTGACTCGACTTTTTTTTTTTTTTTTTTTTTTGTTATCAAAAAGGCGGTGGGTGGACATTCTGAGATTAGTCGGTTCAAGGAGACAACTAGATTATTGCAAGGAATGGAGGAGGAGATTCCATTTTTATGCATAAATCGTGTGTGGTCACTATAAAGGACTGGAACATTACTTCCTCCTACCGCAGCTAAATGGGAAGGGTTCTTTACAGTAAGAGCAATCAGACTGCGGAATGCCGACCACAAGAGGTAGTAATGGCAGCTACTATAGCGCCTATTACGGCGGGTGTATGATTTCCTCAGTACACCTATAGTGCCGGTCACACATAACTTAATTACAGAATGTTGAATAGGGAGGAAAACCTGTTGCCTGGTGACATCACGTGACCCCCCCAGGGCGCTTATTCCACCCCGCAATCCCACGTAATGGTACTTGCCAGATTGTGCAGGATAAAAGGGGGCGGCCGGACTCCGGATGTTCCTGCCCAATTCCAACAGCACTCCGCTGTCCAGGCCAATGTACACTCAGATGCTCATCATCCGGCAGCGGGACCGCACCAGGGGTTAGTTTGAAGAAAAAGGGGGTCTAAATCTACATGTCACTCATGACGCCCGGGGCCCCAACGCCCGTGCATATCCCCAGGTGGGGGGGAACAGAGTCCGATCCAAGCCGCTACCCACAGAACGGGAGGTGGGGGTTTGTTCAAGTGAGTGAGGGTTGTTCATCCTAAGGTGTCATGCCGACCCCTAAAGGGGAGGGGGGTGAAAATCACTGGCACTAGTGGAAGAGGTGGGGTATCAGCAGGTGGAGGCTATGCCACCTGCTGCAACTTCTCCCTTCAATACTGCAAATGCACATGTCTCAGCTTACCTCCCCCCCACCCTGCACAGTTAAAGTGAGGCCTGACCACACCCCTTAATTCACCCCACTGGCCGGGATACCCAGATGACCCCTAGCTCCTTCATGACTAGCAGCTTTTTTTTTTTTTTTTTTAATTTATTTATTTAATTTATTTATTTATTTTATTTATAATTTATTTATTTAATTTATTTATTTTTTATTTATAATTTATTTATTTATTTTTTATAATTTATTTATTTATTTATTTTTTTAACTTGTCTGGGGATACCAATAGGGGATGGGTGGATTCTGCTGACTTCTGCAGTCAGCACATACACCAATGCAGCACCTCCAATCCGAGCTGCATCAGAGGCTGTGCCCATCCGCAGCCTGCCCCCACATTCTCCCCGCTCCCCTGTACCGGCTGTGACAGGGCAGCGGTGACAGGGCGGTGGAGGGAGAAGGGGCACGGGGTTTGTTACTCCCACAAGGTCGGCGGGTCCTCCGCTGCAGCGCTTCCACCTGCGCTGCATCAGGGACTGCGCCGGCTCACAGCCTGCACTCGCACCCACCGCTGGCGGAGGCAGGGCGGCGGGTGGGCGGCGCCATAAGCAAAGAGCGCTTTCGCGCTCTTTTCAAACTGAGGGGCGGGCTCCAGCTGACCGGCAGGCGGGTAGTTCACTCAGAACGCCGCTCGCCGGCACACCTAGCTGGAGCCTCAGCAGGGAGGAAGCCGCTCACAACTAACAGCGCTGTGAGTAGGACACTTCCTTCCCTGCTGATGGGGGATTTGTGACAGACGGCGAGCACAGGCGGACCGGCGGGCGGGTATTTCCCTGAGAACACCGCTCGCCGGCACATGTCACCTGTTCCTCAGCAGGGAGGGAGCCGCTCACAGCTAAAGCGCCGTGGGCAAAACTCTTCCCTCCCTGCTGATAGCTCTCTTACCGCCTTCCGAAGCGGGTATACGCCACCGGCCGCCCAAACAGGTCCGGGTCCAGGAACAGAGAGACCGGAAGCTGGGCAGTGCCGTGACATATCTGGGAGGCGGGGCTAAGAGCAGGTCATAGCACAGGAGCAGGGGTATCTGGTGAGTGTCTTTTTAGGGGGAGAACCTCCTAAAATTAGCATAGAGGGCCTGCAGTCAGGTGGCAGCATCTCAAATTTTGGCTGCAGTGCCCCTCAATCTGCATGTAATCATGAAAAATGACAATAATCAGTATCACATAAGAGTGAGAGAACAATAACATAAACTCGAACAATGTAGAGGTACAATTGGGATGCAGCAAAAAAATTGCAACACAGCAAGAAATGAAACACATGATACAAATGTCATAATACAGTACAAGGACAATATAGTAATGACAAATATGGGGTCAGAGTAGGCTTAGACAGCTCTGGTATGAAAGAGATGTCAATCATAAAGTAACATGTGCAGTAGGTGTAGAGCTACACTATGCATGGCAGAGCTAATGGGTAGCCGACCATAGAAAAAGAACGGAGAAAAAATGGAGAAAAAGTGGAGAAAAAGTGGAAAAAGAGTGGAGAAAAAGTGGAGAAAGAGTGGAGAAAGAGTGGAGAAAAAGTGGAGAAAAAGTGGAGAAAAAGTGGAGAAAAAGTGGAGAAAAAGTGGAGAAAAAGTGGAGAAAAAATGGAGAAAGTGGAGAAAAAGTGGAGAAAAAGTGGAGAAGAAGTGGAGAAGAAGTGGAGAAGAAGTGGAGAAGAAGTGGAGAAGAAGTGTTTGTTCATGCCAGATGGGAGATAAATATTTTATTACCGGCGCTGTCATTTACTGTAACGTGATCATCGGTGTACGGTGTATACCTGTGATCACGTAAGCGGGAACCGGAAAAAACGTCCTGAATCATGATCTCCAGGGTCTCAGCTAGCCCTGAAACCCCGGAGATTTTCTGACGCTGGGGGGCGTTATTCACTTATTTCTGCCTGCTGTTTATAAACGGCAGATCAGAATAAGGCTATATTAACACGACCGATCCATTTTTGCGGTCTGCAAAAAACAGTCCGGTTTTTTTCACGGGTGCATCCGTGTGGCATCCGTTTCCGTTCCGTAGACGGTCCGTATGTCATCTGTTTGTCATCCGTGTGACTTCCGTTTTTTTGTGTACTGCAAAAAAACTGAAGGAGGGTAAATGCATAAATTTACCCAGGATCCATAGCTTCATCCTACATGAGGCATTTTTTTTCATAAGCATATATGTTTTTGTCCAAAACAAGTTACAAATGACGTTTCGGCCTGAGCCTTCGTCAGATTGGACTTATCTGCATGTAATCATGAAAAATGACAATAATCAGTATCACATAAGAGTGAGAGAACAATAACATAAACTCGAACAATGTAGAGGTACAATTGGGATGCAGCAAAAAAATTGCAACACAGCAAGAAATGAAACACATGATACAAATGTCATAATACAGTACAAGGACAATATAGTAATGACAAATATGGGGTCAGAGTAGGCTTAAACAGCTCTGGTATGAAAGAGATGTCAATCATAAAGTAACATGTGCAGTAGGTGTAGAGCTACACTATGCATGGCAGAGCTAATGGGTAGACCGACCATAGAAAAAGAACGGAGAAAAAATGGAGAAAAAGTGGAGAAAAAGTGGAGAAAAAGTGGAGAAAAAGTGGAGAAAAAGTGGAGAAGAAGTGGAGAAGAAGTGGAGAAGAAGTGTTTGTTCATACCAGATGGGAGATAAATATTTTTTTACCGGCGCTGTCATTTACTGTAACGTGATCATCGGTGTACGGTGTATACCTGTGATCACGTGAGCGGGAACCGGAAAAACCGTCCTGAATCATGATCTCCAGGGTCTCAGCTAGCCCTGAAACCCCGGAGATTTTCTGACGCCGGGGGGCGTTATTCACTTACTTCTGCCTGCTGTTTATAAACAGCAGATCAGAATAAGGCTATATTAACACGACCAATCCATTTTTGCGGTCTGCAAAAAACAGTCCATTTTTTTTCACGGGTGTATCCGTGTGGCATCCGTTTCCGTTCCGTAGACGGTCCGTATGTCATCTGTTTGTCATCCGTGTGCCTTCCGTTTTTTTGTGTACTGCAAAAAAACTGAAGGAAGGTAAATGCATAAATTTACCCAGGATCCATAGCTTCATCCTACATGAGGCGGTCACATGTTCACTCCAGTGCCATTTTCTACTGCTTTTCACAGCGTAGAGCGCTCTGGTGATTTTCTTGTGCTTGTGCATATCAGTCTTTTCTGTCATTATAATGGCAGAAAGACACATAATGTCCCACTCTCCTGCATTTTGTAATTTTGCACCCTTTGGTGCCTTTCATGTGGCACTAAGGGGTGCTTAGCTTTGTATTTAGCCAAACAAATGAAAAAAAAAAATGACGTAGGGTTCCCCCTAGTTTTGTAGCCAGCTAGGGTAAAGCAGACGGCTGCAGCCTGCAGACCACAGCTGGCAACCTCACCTTGGCTGGTAATCCAAAACTGAGGGCACCCCCTGCTGTTATTTTAAATTAAATAAATAATTAAAAAAAAAAAAACACGTAGGGGTCCCCCCAAAATTGGATCACCAGCCAAGGTAAAGCAGACAGCTGGGGTCTGATATTCTCAGACTAGGGAGGTCCATGGTTATTGGACTCTCCCCAGCCTAAAAATAGCAGGCCGCAGCCGCCCCAGAAGTGGCGCATCCATTAGATGCGCCAATCCTGGTGCTTCTCCCCAGCTCAGCCCGCGCCCTGGTGCGGTGGCAAACGGGGTAATATATGGGGTTAATACCAGATGTGTAATGTCACCTGGCATCAAGCCCTGGGGTTGGTGAGGTCAGGTGTCTATCAGATACCCGACATCACCAACCCAGTCAGTAATAAAAAAAAATAGACGACAAACACATTTTTATTTGAAAAAACACTCCCCAAAACATTCCCTCTTTAACCAATTTATTAAAACAAATCCAGGTCTGGTGTAATCCAAGGGGTTGCCATGACGATCCACACTGTCCCAGTCAATGAAGAGCAGAATGTTCCCCATTGGCTGGGAGAGCAATGCAGTGACCTGAGCTAACATCAATGGGTCAGCCCAGGTCACTGCAGGGTATGACAAGTGCTGCTGTCAGCAAGGTACATTACCTGCGCTGATCTCCAGCACACTGACAGCACCTGTCACTGAGTTCAATGACCTTCACAGCCAAGTATCGCGAGAGGCCCGTGACGTCACCGCTAGTCAGTCTCGGGTCGGAAGCGAGAGGTGAAGTGACAAGCGGCGACCATGGAGGACAGTGACAGCGCTGAGGTCGGGATGGCGGGATTTCATCACCGCAGGTAAGCCGAGCGGGACCATGTGTGCAGAGTGTGTGTGTGTGTGTGTGTGTATGTATGTATGTATGTGTACATGCCGCGGGCAGGAGGGGGCGGAGCGAGCTGAGCGGGGAAGTCTGGGCTTCCTGCACGTAACTAGGATAAACATCGGGTTACTAACCAAAGCGCTTTGCTTGGATACCCGATGTTTATCTTGGTTACCAGCTTGTGGCAGGCTGCCAGCGATGGCTCCTGCACACTGTAGCTGTAAAAAGCCCTGCTTTTTGCTGCTAGAACCGTTCTCGAACGTATCTAGAACTATCGAGCTTTTGCAAAAAGCTCGAGTTCTAGTTCGATCTAGAACAGCCCCCAAAATCACTCGAACCTCGAACTGGAGAACCGCGAACCGCGAACCGCGCTCAACTCTACTGATGAAACAGTGAAAAACAAATCGAAAACTGAAAAACATAAAATAAAATAAAAACAAGACACTTTCCCTCGTTTACCAATTTATTAGAAAGCAAAGTTCACAAGCAGGTCTGGCGTAGTCCAGCACTTCCCACAACATTCCCCAATTACGTCAATCAAAGTCTATGGTGACTCAATCTGGCACTCCACAACTTGACCCGGAACATCTGAAGAGTGATAACGCTGCTGATGTCACCGCTCTTCACAGTTGTCGGTTCTCGTGGAACACAGCGTAACCTTGAAGTGGGTGCTGCTCAAAACCTATGGGGTGTCAGATAGATATTCGATAGACTTTGACTGACTAAATCAGGGAACATTGTGGGAAGGGCTGGACTACGTCTGACCTGCGTGGGAAATTTGCTTTCTAATAAATTGATGAGTGAGGGAAAGTTTCTTGTCTTGCTTCCCTCTTTTTATGTTTTTTCGGGATCTGTGGACTACATTGGATTTTCTGAGCTATTTTGGACCTGCCTGTTTTTTTTTTTTGTTTTTTTTTAATAAATTGGGTAATCACTAAAAGAGTCGGGAGTGTTTTATTTAAAGTATTTGTGTGTGAGATTTTTTCATTTTAACCAGTTTACGACCCATGACGTAGTTTGTACGTCATGGATCATGTGAAATGAATCCCCGCGGGCTGCCGTGGGCAGTCCGCTGTGATCCGCACATATATCAGCTTATTTAAACAGCTGACATGTGTGACTGCTAGTCACAAGTGGAATCGACCGGCGACTATTAACCCCTTCCATCTTGCTGCCAAAATCTGGCAGCGAGATGTATATGCGTGCAACCATAATGATGATTTACCGGCACCCATCGTAAGTCATGTGACATGAACTCGTGACTTCCGGTGGTTGCCATGGTAGCACAGGGTCATGTGATGATGCCTGTAGCGATCATGAGTCACTTTCTCTCAATGCTGGCAGAGGGCAGTGTGTGAGAGTAAAGTACCATATTTGCAGATCTCAGCTGTGTAGCTGTGATCTGGAGAAATGGAAGAGCGATCAGACTGCTGATCGTTAAAGTCCCCTAAAGGACCTAGTAAAATAAAAAAAAAGTTTTAAAAAATTTTACAAAAATAAAAAACCTAAAAGCTCAAATCACCCCCCATTCACCCCATTGAAAATTAAAGGGTTACAAAAAAAAAATTATACATATATTTGGTATTGTCGCGTTCAGAAATGCCCGATCTATCAAAATATAAAATCAATTAATCTGATCGGTAAATGGCGTAGTGGCGAAAAATTCCACACACCAAAATTACGTTTTTTGGTTGCCGCAAATTTTGAGCAAAATGCAATTACAGGCGATAAAGTTGTAGCATCTGCGCAAAAATGGTACCATTAAAAACGTCAGCTCAAGACACAAAAAATAATTTGTCTCTGAGCCATAGATCAAGAAAAGTGAGAATGCTACGGGTTTCAGAAAATGGCGCACAATGTGCACCACTTTTTTTGGACAAACTTGTGGATTTTTTTAACCCCTTAGAAACAAATAAATCTATACATGTTTTGTGTCTACAAACTCGCACCGACCTCAGGCATTACAGTGACACATCAATTTTACCATATAATGAACATGGTGAATAAAATATCCCAAAAACTATTGTGCGAGTGCACTTTTTTTGCAGTTTTTCCACACTTGAAATTTTTTGCTATTTTCCAGTACACAATATGGTAAAACTTATGCTTTCATTTAAAAGTACAACTCGTCCCGCAAAATAACAGGCCCTCATATGGGAAGATTGATGGAAAAATAAAAAAGTTACGGCTCTCGGAAGATAGGAAAAAAAAAACAAACGGAAAAACGCAAAAACCACCCGGGGTGAAGGGGTTAATTACTGGTTTAGTAATGGGAGTGTCTTCTAGCCATCTCTCTTACTAACACCAGGGCTTGATGTTAGGCTATGTCCGCACGTTGCTTTTTACCTGCTTTTTACCTGCTTTTTTGCTGCTTTTTCAACTGCAGCGTTTAATGCCAAAATGGTTGTGTTCTGCTTTTCAAGCAAAGTCTATGGGAATTTGGGTTTCTTGTCCGCACTATGCAGTTCAAACTGCAGCCTTTTTGTTGCAGAACTTTGGTCAAAAACTCAGCTTTGCAGTGCAAAACCCAAATGGCAAAAACAATTCACATGTCAATTGTTTTTGCCATTTGGGTTTTGCACTGCAAAGCTGAGTTTTTGACCAAAGTTCTGCAACAAAAAGGCTGCAGTTTGAACTGCATAGTGCGGACAAGAAACCCAAATTCCCATAGACTTTGCTTGAAAAGCAGAACACAACCATTTTGGCATTAAACGCTGCAGTTGAAAAAGCAGCAAAAAAGCAGGTAAAAAGCAGGTAAAAAGCAACGTGCGGACATAGCCTTAGTCGTGTTTTTGGACAATACACAGCTGACTTCAACTCTAAATATCAAACCCTGATTGCCAACACACCGGGGCAATTGGGAAGAGTTGAGGCAAAGCACCAAAACTGGAGCATCTCATGTGAAGCACCACCTCTGCGGTGGATGTGAGCTGGTATTTTTAGGCTGGGAATGACCCAATAACCATGCACCTTCATAGCCTGATAATATTAGTCTGATAATATCTGTCTGCTTTACCTTTGCTGGTTTAATAAAATAAAGGTCCAGTCACACTAAGCAACTTACCAGCGATCCCAACAACGATAGGGATCGCTGGTAAGTTGCTAGGAGGTTGCTGGTGAGATGTCACACTGCAACGCTCCAGCGATCCCACCAGCAACCTGACCTGGCAGGGATCGCTGGAGCGTGGCTACACAAGTTGCTGGTGAGCTCACCAGCAACCAGTGACAAGCCCCCAGCGCCGCTTGGAAGATGCTGCGCTTGGTAACGAAGGTAAATATCGGGTAACCAACCCGATATTTACCTTGGTTACCACCGCACGGAGCTACACGTGCAGAGAGCAGGGAGCAGCGCACACTGAGCGCTGGCTCCCTGCTCTCCTAGTTACAGCACACATCGGGTTAATTTCCCGATGTGTGCTGTAGCTACACGTGCAGAGAGCTGGGAGCAGCGCACACTGAGCGCTGGCTCCCTGCTCTCCTAGTTACAGCACACATGGGGTTAATTTCCCGATGTGTGCTGCAGCTACATGTGCACAGAGCAGGGAGCAGCGCACAATGCTTAGCGCTGGCTCCTTGCTCTCCTAGTTACAGCACACATGGGGTTAATTAACCCGATGTGTGCTGCAGCTAAATGTGCACACAGCAGGAGCCGGCACTGACAGTGAGAGCGGCGGAGGCTGGTATCAAAGGTAAATATCGGGTAACCAAGGACAGGGCTTCTTGGTTACCCGATGTTTACATTGGTTACCAGCCTCCGCAGAAGCCGGCTCCTGCTGCCTGCACATTTAGTTGTTGCTGTCTCGCTGTCACACACAGCGATCTGTGCTTCACAGCGGGACAGTAACAACTAAAAAATGGCCCAGGACATTCAGCAACAACCAACGACCTCACAGCAGGGGCCAGGTTGTTGCTGGATGTCACACACAGCAACATCGCTAGCAACGTCACAAAAGTTGTTCGTTAGCAGCGATGTTGCTAGCGATGTTGCTAGCGATGTTGCTTAGTGTGACGGGACCTTAAGGGTTACCCCACGTTGTTATTTCCATAAATTAATTAATTTTTTTTTTAGTTAAACAAGCCTAAACTGCTGTAGAATAAACAGCACATGAAAGGCATTAAAAGGTGCAAGTTGATGATATGGCAGGTGGTTGGGAAGTTACAGTATATATCTAAAGGATATCTATTCTATCTATCATCTATCTATATTTATTTAAAAAATTGCTTTACTATTTATGACAACCAGCTTTAATTTACATAGCTTATTAAAGTATGTAAAAAATGATGTTAAAAACACATTTCATACAAATAGCATACACATGGCATATGCATGTCATATGGATGCTAGGCAAGAAAACAAATCGCACACTCACATTTCATACAGTTTGATATACACATGAGACTTTTCGGAAAGAACATCTGAGCATTTTTATATACGCAGAAGTCAGTGAACTCCAAGGCAATGTGCACACGCTGTTTTTTGTAGCAGACATTTCTGCACCAAATCTGCACCTATTGGCAGGAAATATGCTGTGCTTTTGCACTGCATTTTTGCTGCATTTTCAATGTGTTTTTGCCACGTTTTCAGTTGTGTTTTTTGCATGCATTTTTTCTAATGCGTTTTTCATGCATTGGGGCTGTAAAAACGCTGGCAAAAAAAGCTGAAAGAATTGATATGCTGCAATTTATTTTCTGCTTCAAATCTGCAAAGCAAAGTGCACAAAACTTCAGAATTCTCATTGACTTTGCAGGCATAAGGATTTGCATGCAGTTTTGTGACAAACTGCACCAAACATTTTTTTTTGATAAAAACGCACCGTGTGCACATAGCCTAAAAGTGATGACAGTCAGTATGCTCTATGATATATTGCTATGTGAAAATATTCTTTATTGACATGAAAAAGCATCGTGCCTTGCAAGAGTAGTCACCCCCCCACCCCCAGCGGTTTTTGTGTTTTCTTACCTCACAACCGGGAATTTTTAAGGTTTGCATCAGTTCATGTATAGAACATGCCTACAACTGTACACACATGGTTTTCTTTTTATTGTGAAGAAAACAACAAAATAACTGAAAACTTCAATGTGCAAAACTATTCACCCCCTAAAGTCAGTATTTTATAGAGCATCCTACTTTGGCTAAGTTTCTATGAGCTTTCCACATCTTGCCACTGGGATTTTTTCCCATACCTCAAGGAAAAACTGCTCCAGCTCCTGCAAAATAGATGGCTTCCTCTGGTGAACAGCAATCTTCAAGTCTAACCACAGATTCTCAATTGGGTTAAGGTGTGGGGTTTGAATAGGTCACTCCAATACATTTACACATTCTCTGTTAAACCACTCAAGTGTTTTTTTTTTAGCATAGGCGTGGGTAACCTCTGGCCTGCTGGCCATCTACAGCCCACAATGACTCTTTCTGTGGCCCTCGTGCACATTCCCAGGGACCGCAGTGCTTGGACGGCAGCCGAGCTTTTACTGTCTGCTGCCCCTTTAAATCACAAAGCGTGATGTGACGCGCACGCAATCTGCGTACTGTATGGTCCTTACACTGGCCTTTGCCACCGTGCTCAGGGTTTACCTTGTGGATGGATAAGCAGTGTTGCGCTCCCATCCCAAAGAAGAAGAGGAGTTTTACCAGCCTCCATGCTGTACATGCCTCCTGGTCCTGTGCTGTGTGACTCCTCCCCCCAGTACTGTGAGTCCACACCCCAGTGCTGTCCCTCCCCCCAAGAGCTGTGTACCCCTAGTACTGTGTGTACCCCCCAGTGCTGTGTGTCCCCAAGTTCTATGTACCCTCCCAGTGCTGTGTATCCCCCACTGCTGTCTGTGCCCCACTCGTGCTGTCTGTGCCCCCCTGGTGATGTCTATTCTCTTCCAGTCCTGTCTGTGCCCCCCAAGTGCTTTCCACACCATTCAATGCTTTCCGTGCTGCCACCAGTGCTGTCCATGCCACAGTCAGTGCTGTCCATGTCTCACAATCCTGTCCATGCCTCCCTTGTGCTCCCCAGTGCTCAGTACCACTCAGTGCTGTGTAACCCCAGTGCTGTTGTTTATGCCCCCCAGTGCTGTCCGTGACCCCCCCAGTGATATCCTTGCTCCCCCAGTCCTGGCCATGCCACCCTACTGCTGTCCATGCCACCTAGTGCTGTCCGTGATGCCACCTAATGCTGTTCGTGCCGCTACCTAGTGCCATCCAGGCCACCACCTAGTACTATCCGTGCCGCTGCCTAGTGCTCTCCGTGCCGCCACCTAGTGCTCAACGTGCCCCCGCCTAGTGCTGTCTGTGCCACAGCCAGTGCTGTCTGTGCTCTTCAAGTGCTACCTCTGCCCCCCCAGTGATGTCTGTGCCCCAGCTCCTCCTGTGATGTATACGTCCCAGCCTTTCCTGTGATGTATACACCCCAGCCTCTCCTGTGATGTATATGCCCCTCCTTTGATGTATATGCCCCAGCGTCTGGTGGGATGTATATGCTCCCTGCATCTGCTGTGATGTATATGCCCCCAGGCCCTCCTGTAATATACATGCCTCCATCCCCTCCTGTGATGTATATTCCCCAGCACCTCCTATAATGTATATGCCCCAGCACCACCTATAATGTATATGCCCCAGCACCACCTGTAATGTATATGCCCCAGCCTCTCCTGTAATATATATATATGCCCCAGCCTCCCTTGTGATGTATATGCCCCAGCCTCTCTTATGATGTATATGCCCCAGCCCTCACCTGTGATGTCTATGCCCAAGCCTCTCCTGTGATGTATATGCCCAAGCCTCTCCTGTGATGCATATGCTCCAGCCTCTCCTGTAATGTATATGCCCCAGTCACTCTTGTGATGTATATGCCCCAGCCCTCACCTGTGATGTGTATATATATTTATATAGCCAGGTAATTTTCAAGTTGATAATTTTGTGCAGCCCCCAAAGGTTGGTAGAAAATTCCAAATGGCACCCGGCAGAAAAAAGGTTCATTGCCCCTGCTTTAGCAGTATGGTTTGGGTTAATGTCTTATTGGAAAGTGAACCTCCGTCCCAGTTTTAAATCACTGACAGATTGAAACAGGTTTTGCTCAAGAATATCCCTATATTTTGCACCATCCATCTTCCTCTCTACTCAGACCATTTTTGTTGTCCCTACTGCTGAAAAACAACTACACAGCATGATGAGCAGTGTTGGTTTGGCACCATATATAGCATTTACTTTGGTGGTCAAAAAGTTTAATTTTTGTCTCATCTGACTACAGCACCTTCCGCCATACATTTGTGGTGTCTTCCACATGTATTTTGGCAAACTCAAAATGAGTATCACCTAGCTAACTGGGTGCAGCAGTTGTGGCACAGAATTCTTAGATGTAGAATTTTCCAGGGTTCAGAAAGCTAACCCTGCAGACAATGTTGATTAGCAGCTTTCTGTGTACACTGTTTATTGACAGTAAGTGTTAATCAGTGCTAGTGGTGTAATTGGACCAGGTTACAAGTGGGCACCTACTCCATCAGTGATAATCTCCTGCTGATGAAATACTGATTGTATTGAAACAACAGCACACAGTGTAATAATTGACACATCGCTGAAATCAGTGTCTCAGACCCTACTTCATCCTGCCTTCAGATTACATAGTAGAAACCTGCTGCCAGTTAGTTCTTAACTGTATAATGGAAGCAAAGAAGCAATGGCGTGAACATTGCGTTATTAACAACAGTGAAAAATTGCTTAATCTACATGCAAAAGCTCCAAACTCTATTAAGATTTAAAACAAATACTGTTTAAAGCAGGATACAAATAACTACCATTCCTAGCAGTGAAGGAGCTAAATCCTATGCAATAGGTGAAATACTGTAAGTATTGAACAAGTCACCAATTTTCTAAGTAAATTTCTAAAGATACTATTGACATGAATTTCGGACCAGATGTCGGTAACAACCCATCCAATTCATACAGGCAAAGAAATCAAACCATACAGTATATGTCAATAAATTTAGGGAGATGTAATAATGAAATATATTTATTTATTATATTGGTGATGGGTTTATTGCTTATTTCACCTGCTGTATATCATCTGAGAGTTGTAAGGCTATGTGTCCACGCTGCGGAAAATGCGCGGATTTTGCCGCGGATTTCTCGCGGAAAAGCAGCGGATTTCCCGAAAATCTGCAGCTCAGGCACTTCCCAGCCATTTCTATGGCATTTTGGAAATGCTGTGCCCATGCTGCGGATTTTTCCGCAGCGGATTTCGTGCGGATTTTGATCCGGAAAAATCTGCAACATGTCAATTATTTGAAGAAAAAACAAAAAGCCAGCACCAAATGTGCACTACAGCACTAAACATTCCAAACTGTACTTATTTTTAAAATGTTGAGATTTTTGGCAAAAAATTGCAATTTCTTGAGCTGCTTCGCCACGTCACGGCAAATCGCATTTGAAGCAGTCCTACACTAAAATATTTTTATAAAATGTGCCATACGGCCTCACATATGAATAGTAGAACTGCTCTTAGCAGCACTCACCTGGTATATTTCAATCCCGTACCCATGACAATTTGGGATGTATTCCATCTGTCTAGATTTTGGCGGTTGGTGACTGTTCACATTAAGTCATCAGGCTTTGTCCACAGGCTATTTACTTCATGCAGCATTTGCTTGGACCTGTCCCGCCCACAGCCATGACTCAGTCTGTTAGGGGTATAAAAAAAAATGCGTAGGCTACCGCTGTATTTTCTATTGCTAGCTAAGGGTAACCCAAGCAGCTACTGGCTGTTAACCCCCACTGCTTGGTGTTATCTTCACTGGCAATGGAAGATCCAGGGAAGCCCTTTCTTTAAGTTTTTTCCAAAAAAGTAAAAAAAAAAAAAAAAAGAAAATGACGTGGGCTTTGCTATATTTTTGTATCCTAGCCAGGTACAGCAGGCAGGAACGGGCTGCTCCCAACCCCCAGCTGCCTATTTGTACCCAGCTGGGAACCAAAAGTCTAGGGAAGCCCTTTTTTTAAATATTTAATGATTTCATGAAATAATTAGAAAAGAAATGACGTGGGTTTCGCCCAATTTATGTGTCCAGCCAGGTACACCTAGGCAGCTGGGGATTTGTATCCGCAGTGCAGGTTGGCCCAAGCTTTCTGGACCCCCCCCGCTGCGAATTGCCATCCGCAGCCACCCCAGAAAATGGCGCATTCATAGAAGCACCATCATCTGGTGCTGTATCCAACTCTTCCAGCGGCCCTGGTGCCGGGTGGCACGCAGGGTAATAAGGGGTTAATACCAGCTTTGTTTTACCAGCTGGTATTAAGCCTGAGATTCTTAATGTCAGGCCAAGTTTGACCTGGCTATTAAGAATCTCCAATAAAGGGTTAAAAAAAGACACCACAAAGAGAAAAAATACTTCATTATAAATAAATACACAGACACACTTAGGGACTCCATCTTTATTACTCCCTCTCACCCCTCCACGATCCTGGTCTTCTGTTTTCTTCAACCCATGCAGCTCAGCTATATCACACAGCACAGGGAGGAAGAACGCTGCTCCTCCCCGTGCTGTGTAATCGAGCAGAGGCTGCGGCGGGTTGGTAGGCAGTGACATCACCGCTGCCACCGTTGCCATAGTAACCTACTGAGCGGGTTACTACAGCAACGGTGATCTCTGATCTGAATAGCAGCACCGGTAAACAGGGAGTTAACTCCTGCGGCTCCTGCAGGAGCCAGTGTATAGTGGCCCTGGTAATCAGGTGATCGGAGATCACCAATGCTATAGTAACCCGCTTGGTAGGTTACTATGGCAACAGTTGAAGCGGTGACGTTACGTCTCCTAGTACCTACACTACCTAAGACACACACTAAAGGCTGTCTCTAGCTCAGCAGCAGCTCCCCCTACATTAGCTGACTCTGGATCACACTGCCGAGCACAGTGCCGTCAACTGTCATATAGAGCTCATGACACTGTGCGGCCAGCCAATCACTGTAATGCCACAGCCATGTTAGTTGTTGCATTACAGTGTGTGACAGCCAATCCCTGCATGTAGGCTGACTCTGTAAATACCACCCACATGCAGGGAGAGGGAGCCAAGCATCTGCCCGAGCATCTTGCTGGTACTCGAAACTCACTGAGTATACCGAGCACTGAGATGCTCGGATGAGCACCGAGTAGCGGCGAGCATGCTCGCTCAACTCTAGTTCTGACTAGAGTTTGCCTGTATCTTATTTTAACAAATTAGAACATTCAAAGTTATAGCCAAGGATCGGCTGACACCATCCGTTACTCTTATTCTTGGCTGACAGTTATCATTTTCTCTTCTTGATTCTTCCATGGAAATTTATAGAGCTGTATAAAAAAATAGTATTATTTTGTTTAACAGAGCTAGATGAAAAATGAAAATGTTCGTCTGGTTTTTGAACAGCTTTTGAGAAACCACATTACATTGTATGTTAGAAGCAATTTCGGTATTACCAGACTTTCTGAATCATATTCTGTATAAAAGTAATTAAAATAGAAAATGTTTTGACAGAACATTATATAGGGTGCATGTAGTATAGGTGTGTGTTTATATGTTCATGTAGTAAAGCTGTGTGTGTCTATGGGTGGGTATAGTGTGCATGCAGTAGAGCTGTGTGTGTCTATGTTTGCATGTAGCAGAGCCGTGTTTGTCTATGGGCCTGTAGCAGAGCCATGTATGTCTATGGGCCTGTAGCAGAGCCATGTATGTCTATGGGCATGCCTCCCCACTGAAGAATATGTGGGCCATACGGGAGGCAAAAGAAGTGTTCTTCCCAATCATCAAAAGTAAAAGCACCCCCAGTATATGAGTATGTCTGTGTGTATGTAATTGTGTTTGTCTATTTATGCATGTGTGTGACGCCCTGGACTAGTCAGGTCATAACAGGGTTCTGCACAATCTTTATTTCCCCATGCAGGACTCAACCCCCCATGGTTCTGGGTCCCTATCTTGCGATAGTGCCTCCACCAGCATTCCAAATCCTAGTTATACCTCACACCACACCTGTCAGGCACACCAGTGGGCTGCTTAAGCTGGAATAGGGCAGTCCACCTAGGGGTCAGACAGAGTGGTGGGAGGGGGGAAGTCAGCAAGGGAGTAAGTGGAGAACACAACAGAGCTGACTGGCAGAACAATGAGAGCTCCCAAAAAGTGAGGAGCTGGGAGTAGCAGCTCCCTGGAGAACAGAAGTAGCTCCCAGTGAGTGAGGAGCTGGGAGTAACAGCTCCCCAGAGTCTGTGATAGCCCTCGAGCAGTGAGGAGCTCAAGGAAGCTGGGAGTTGGAGCTGCCAGGGGAAAAGGAGACTAGGTCGCAGACGGTGGTCTGGACCCAGAGGAGTCGGAGACCCGGTCGCGGGAGATTGTGACTGGGTGCTGGGCTAATCTTGAAGGATAGCCAGCAGCCACAGTTCAATAACCGGGCTGGGTCCGAAGGCATGACGGGGTACACGGACCCTAGGTCGGGGAGAAGCTTCAAGCAACCCGGAAATTAACCTGCGGAGGACAGGGCCTATATGGACTGTTCCCACGAAGTTCAGAGATCAGGGGCACTAGCGCCTAGAGGGGGATAGGGCTTTCCAAGCAAAACAGCCCACTGAAATCCCAACCGTGAGCTCCTGAGAGCAAGCTCCTCTTGCTACTCATAGCAGGGAGCGGGGCCTGGAAAGCTCCAAGCATATGTGCCACAAAGGACACTCTAAAATACGGTGCCAGGAGGCAGGCCACAGACCACCAGGCAATACCGCAGGGGATGGGACCCGGATGAGCTCCCCATGAGGGCAGTGGCACCCTGAGACTTGGTTTACTACGTTGTTAGCGTCTGCTTTCTTGCTTAGTGAGTACCTGATTAACCCCTGCAACCAGCAAGCCTGCGCTTCCCCTGCAACCTCATCCCATCATCCGGAGTCCCTGGGGCCTTTCCCTACCCGTAGAGGGTAATGTCATCTAGCTGTCCCACTCCATCATCCCGGGTATTCCCAACGGCAACGGCGGTACTCCATATTACCGCACACCACGGGTGGCATCACAAACTATATCTCCCCTGTAAATACCCCCCTTTTTCACTCGGGTGTGACCCTTAGCCCCCGGGTCCGGAGTCCCTCGAGCCACGAGTAGCGACATCCGGATCCGAGCAGTTCGACCACTGCTGGGGCGTTACATATGTATATGCTTAATGTGATTAAATTGATGTACATGTCTGTATGCCATGTGGATGTACGCATCTTTACCCCATGTGGGTGTACATGTCTGTATGCCGTGTGGGTGCACATGTTAGTACTATATGTTTATGTCCGTGTTTGTGGGGTTGTATGTAGGTTGTAAAATGTTAGGGTACATGCCAACGATCAGTGTTCACAGCATTTTGGATGCAGCATGTTTTTCCTGTGTCCAAAATGCTGTGCTGTACCTATAGACACAGTTCTATTACATGCACATATACAAACACACAGCCCTACTGCATGCACTTTCACACACACACACACACACACACACACATACACAGCTCTAATACATGCACACTACATGCACCTATTAACAAACACAACTCTTTTAAATGCTGCACATATAGACACACACAGCATTACAACAGGCACATATACTTATACACACACACACACACACACTATACATTACCATATTTTGCAGTTCCTGAGTGGTGCAGAGCAGGAGAGGAGCTACTGGGGTCATCACAGAGACTGCAGCAGTTGAACAGCTAAGCTGCAGAACTTTCCAATTCCCTGTCATGTGATCAGGCACATGATCAGTCACATGACCTAAAAGGTCCTGAATTTACTTAGGCAGAAGATTGCTTGGCTCCACCAGCTTCCATTCATCTCCCGGGTAGCTTCCTCTCCTGCTCTACACTGATCACGTAGATGAGGGGGGAGGGCAGTTTTCTGTATGTGACCAAGCCCCCCTCCTTGCTTCTGCTCTCAGGGCCCCATACACAAGTAAGGCCAGTAATGCCCTGATGGCAGCTCTGGCATGACGCCATTATAACAGACATGGCCGCACACAGTGAACTGCACGCGGTTGTGTCTCCTGTACTATAATGCGGCCAGCCAGCACTGTGTGCTCCTGTAAATGTTTCAGTGTGCCGGTCCCGCCCATCAGAGTACAGGAGACACTGTGCGCAGCCATGTGTGTTATAATGACATTATGCAGCAGGTGGTTGGCCCTGCATAGCAGCTGGGAGAGCGGCCCAGTGGGCACTTGCCTGCCGGCCCCCCGGGGCCAGACTGCCCCTGGGCCTGGGCCCTGGGAGTTTTAGAAGCCTAGCAAACTTTTGCACACAATGAGCAGGACTCAGGGTTAGAAAGTGTGTGTCCCCAGAGGATGGAGAATTGTATATTCAGGCTCATCTATTTTAATTACATATTGAAAGCATATTATTTTGTTGATTAACATTGGTATGTTGGCATTACAGAGGAATGCTCCAGACTCCTGGCGCATCTTGTCATGAAAAACTGGGCATATTTTTAAGTAAAAGGTTGACAGAATCTGGCAAAGCATTGAATATTTCAGTAATGATTCTGCTGTCTGGAAAATGTTTCAGTGAGAAACATACTGAAATCAGGAAGGCGTTTACATCACTATTACTCAACATGGTCGTGCAGACTGCATCCATCTTATGAAAGCTGGAGTTTCTAGAAATGTTTTGTTAACAATCTTCATTTTTCTGTTTATTGAGTATAATGTATATATATAGTGCAACAAGACCAGAAGAAAAGTATTTGATGGTGTATAGATTTCCCCTAGCTTGCTATCTTGTACTGTGCAAAAAACAGTGAAGGAGTTGATAGCAGGGAAATGTATATTTTCCTTGCTTCACTTAGCCATTCTAGGTTTTCAGGATAAATGTAGCTAATCACCTATTATACTTTTAGGTCTCCTTCATACATCCATGTCTCCGGTACGTGTGATATCCATTTTCAGATATACCGGAGACACAGACACATGAACACCTTTTAAAATTAATGGGTTTGCACACACATGCGTGTTTTCACACAGATCATATGTCCATATGGCGCACAAGCTTGTCTTCAACATGACAATATGTCCGTTTTCTGCCGGCGACCCGGGTGTCACATGGACTGCACAGTGATGTGATCCGTGTGACATCAGTGTGACACGTGCCGGAGAAAACACGTGTCACATAAAAATAAAGTATTTTTATACTTACTTGTCTCCAGTGCTGCTGTCTCTGCCTCTGCTATTACTTCTGGGCCCGCTCATTATGCCTAAAGGCCCTGTCACACACAGAGATAAATCTTTGGCAGATCTGTGGTTGCAGTGAAATTGTGCACAATCAGTGCCAGATTTGTGGCTGTGTAAAAATGGAACAATATGTCCATGATTTCACTGCAACCACAGATCTGGAAAAGATTTATCTCTGCGTGTAAAGTGGCCTTTATACATATTCACTGCGCTGACCATGGACCCAGAAGTAACAGCAGCACCGCAGACAGCAGTGCTGGGGACAGGTAAGTATACCAGCTCATGCCACATGATGTCACACGGATAGCACAAGGACACACACACATACGTTCATCACGGACTGTGCAAAATGTTTGTGTTTTGCACAGACGTGTGAAGGAGGCCTTGCGCTGTTTTCATCAAAATAGTGATGACTAAGTACTCTATGTTATTTACTGTTCAATTACTATATACCTATTTACTTACTATGGGGTATATGCTCATTTTGTTTTCTTCTTGGGTTTTGTCAGGTATGAAATGGCAGAGAGTCCACAAGCTGATGGCTCTCTCTGCATTCCTGGAAAATCTGCTGTGTGAGTAAAGCAATTGTTTGTTTTGGATGATGTGCACTAGCCTCAGCTATCGCAAGTCAGTATTTTCAGAAATCCTAGAAATTTATTTTGCATCATTTGTTATTTTTTTTTGCTGAATTATATACAAGACTGTACTCGAGGGGTCTCCGGACCCAGGGGTCGGGGTCGCGTGGCCACTCAAGATAAAAGGGGGATATTTAAGTTCTGGACACCGCTGCCGCTGAGAGGGAGCACGCCTGGATCCTGTGCCCGTTAGTGTTGCCTGTTAGTCTGTGACCTTTGCCTTGGCACCTAGTCTTCTAGTTGGTCCCTTTAGTGTAAAACTAATCGGGTCCCGCTCACCAGTATGGCTAACTGGATGAGCTTGCTCTCAGGGTTCACGCTTGGTATTTTCTGGACCGTGTAGTGGGAAAGTTCTATCCCCCTCGTTTTTGGAGTGGGTGGAGAATGGATCTTGAAGGCTCCGTTCTCATCGGGTAAATTGTCAGGACGCCTGAAGCTCCTTCCTGACCTAGGGTCCACGTACCCCGTCGTGCCCTGGCCCCTGCCCGGTGATGGCACAAGGCCGCCGACTATCCTCCTCGACAGTCCGTGCCTCTTTTCACGATCCCCTGCGACCGGGGTCCAGGTCCTACCAGGCACAGACCAACGTCTGGAACCTAGTAGTTCACGGAGCCCAGCTCCTGACCTCTCCTCTCGAGAGTCACAATTAAACTGTCTGTCTCCTAACACTCCTGACCTCCCCTTAACCAACCCGCCAAGTGGGAGACCCTATTCCACTCAGGTCGGCCACTGATGTGTTTGGTGGTTGTAGTGCAGAGTGTTCCTAGGATTTTGATTAGCTTGTTCTTGGCAACACCAAAGGTCAGGGACCCGTAACCAAGGAGGAGGTGAATATTGTACAGAAGGGCAGATTGCACAATACCCTGTGACGACCTGACAGGCCAGAACGTCACATTCCCCCTTAGTTAAACGTAGCTCATCCCTGAGCTACAGGACATCAGAGGTTTATTTTTTTATCAAACTGTAGAAAAAGGTAAGAAAGGTTAACATTTTTATTCACACATTCATCCCACATCAGGGAGGCTTGTCATTTAAACGTTACCAACATTTTAAAGAGTTCATCTCCTCAACATTGGGACGCTACCGATTTCAGTGGTAGCGGAGACTCAACCTGCTCCGTTGCAGCCTCTACCCACGACAGTCCAGTCCCAATGTCCCGGATCCCGTTAACCCGCCACCCAAACATCCTGACCCGCTGCATACCTATGGTGGGTCCGTGACCAGGTTAAGGTCCCGGGCGTTGTGCTAGACGACTCTGGTGGGCACAGGAGCTGCAACTATATACAAAACACAAGCTCGTGTTGGTCACGCCAGTCCTGTGACCTTGGTCCATGTTTACTATATATATAAACTCGACAAAGTCCATGTACCGGGTGTACACATTTTAGCAATCTTCTCGCAAATCTGGTAACGTTTACTCTTTTCATTAAAACCAGTTGATTAGGCACTTATTTGCTAACATTTTCTATATGAAAAATAATAGTTGAGGGGTCCGCTGCCGCTGGTACGGGCAGCGCCTCAGTGTCAGCCGCAGAGGAGGGTGAAGGCGACGGTGACTGAGTGCTGGCCTAGAGCGGGGGTGGCTCGGATCCCACAACCGCATTGGCCGGATTAAGAAAATCTTCTGGGACTGGGTAACCGCTTACGCGCTCCTCTCGTGGAACTTCGGTTTCACGCATTTGCACTGCCGCAGCCATCCTCCGCGTCTCCATCCACGGAGCTGCTCCGGGAGCCTCTGCTGAGCAGCTGCGCCTCTCTGTCATCTTGACTCTGTGTTGTGCAGGAACATTATGTAAAGTTCTGACAGGAGCGAAGTGTGCAGTGTAGTCAGGGGTAGAAGCCCTTGGACTACCCGGCTAGGTGGCAGACAGTGAACAGGGCCACAGGCGATGGATATCCGGTCACGGGAAACCTTAAGTGGACCAGGGCAGGGTTGTAGCCCACCGGTGCTGACGGCGGGAATCCGGTCCGGAGGCCGTGCACAGTCGGGGTGCCTGGACCCTAGGGCGAGGAAGGTTGCAAGGCCCTCTCCAATTAACCAGCCGGTGACAAGGTTCCAGACTTTGTCACGTTAACTGCCCAGATAGAGCGAAATGGAAGCCCAACACGAGGGATAGGGTGTCCGCCAGAACCCACTGAGATCCCAAGGGTCAGCTTTCGCGGGCCACAGCTCCCAAATACACGCAGAACCAGGAGTGGACTTCTCCGTTCCATGTGAAGTCATCCAAAAGGAAAAACAAACACAAAGTGCTTGAGGAAGGGATACCTGTTTATTAACTTGGGTGCGGGACCCGAATGCACCCTCCTAAGGCAGCCGGCCACTGGCAACTTGGTTTACTATTGGACTTGTGTGAAATTACTGAACTGTGAGTACACCATTGACCCCCGGTCCAGCCCAGCATGCCACCTCCAACAGCCATCACTCCTGTGTTCAGACCGTGGGCCCCAGGACTACATCTCCCCTACCCGTGGATAAGATCCCATCTTGCTGCCCCGCTCCATCAGCCCCGGGCGCCCCATCACCAGGCAGCGGTGGTGTCACCATCCCTCACCGCAACTCATGGGTGGCGTCACTGACACAACAAATTGCCTGTAAATATCCCCCTTTACGATGGTTGTGAGGACGGACGGCCGTGTGAGCCCGGGACCGGTCACCACTCGAGCCGCAGCAGCGAATCCCGGATCCGAGCAGGCCCAGCGAAGCGGCAGCGGCCCCCTCCCGCAACAGAGCACGCCTGAATCCCATGCCCGTTGGTGTTGCCTGTTAGTCTGTGACCTTTGCCTTGGCACCTAGTCTTCTGGTTGGTCCCTTTCGTGTAAAACTAATTGGGTCCCACTCACCAGTATGGCTAATTGGATGAGCTTGCTCTCAGGGTTCACACTTGGTATTTTCTGGACCGTGTAGTGGGAAGTCCTATCCCCCTCGTTGTGCTAGTACCCCAATTTTGGAGTGGGTGGAGAATGGATCTTGAAGGCTCCGTCCTCGTCGGGTAAATTGTCAGGACGCCTGAAGCTCCTTCCTGACCTAGGGTCCACGTACCACGTTGTGCCCTGGCCCGTGCCCGGTGATGGCACAAGGCCACCGGCTGTCCTTCTCGACAGTCCGTGCCCCTTGTCACGATCCCCTGGGACCGGGGTCCAGCTCCTACCAGGCCCAGACCAACGTCTGCCACCTAGTAGTTCACGGAGCCCAGCTCCTGACCTCTCCTCTCGAGAGTCACCATTCAACTGTCTGTCCCCTAACACTCCTGACCTCCCCATAACCAACCTGCCAAGTGAGCGACCCTATTCCACTCAGGTCGGCCACTGATGTGTCTGGTGGGTGTGGTGCAGAGTGTTCCTAGGATTTTGATTAGCTTGTTCTTGGCAACACCAAAGGTCAGGGACACGTAACCAAGGAGGAGGTGGATATTGTACAGAAGGGCAGATTGTATAATACCCTGTGGCGACCTAATAGGCCAGGGCATCACAAGACCAATAAAACTGATTGTTGCCATTTGCATCAAACATAGCTTGTGTAGACTTTTATAAAGTGCCATTTGACTCAGGAGATGGGCTAATACCCTAACATGTCACAATAGGGTAAAATAAGAATTTCTGGATATTTTAATGTAAAGGCCATCTCCAGGCAACTGGACAAGAATAGTGATCAACGGCACCGTGGATATTTGGGTTCACCAAATCAGCACAAACTAAGGGGCCCTTTGCACACTACGACATCGCAAGCCGATGCTGCGATGCTGAGCGCGATAGTCCCTGCCCCCGTCGCAGCTGCGATATCATGGTGATAGCTGCCGTAGCGAACATTATCGCTACGGCAGCTTCACATGCACTCACCTGCCCTGCGACGTCGCTCTGGCCGGCGACCCGCCTCCTTCCTAAGGGGGCGGGTCGTGCGGCATCATAGCGACGTCACACGGCAGGCGGCCAATAGAAGCGGAGGGGCAGAGATGAGCGGGACGTAAACATCCCGCCCACCTCCTTCCTTCCGCATAGCTAGCCGGGACGCAGGTAGGAGATGTTCCTCGCTCCTGCGGCTTCACACACAGCGTTGTGTGCTGCCGCAGGAACGAGGAACAACATCGTAACATCGGTCTTTCCCAAATCATCGGAATGTCCGACGCTACTCCGATGATACGATTACGACGCTTTTGTGCTCGTTAATCGTATCAAAAATGCTTTACACACTACGATGTCGACAGCGACGCCGGATGTGCGTCACTTTTGATTTGACCCCACCGACATCGCACCTGCGATGTCGTAGTGTGCAAAGTGCCCCTAAACCAAAAATCAGGTTCAGCAAGTAAAATTGGCATTGAACTTGACCACGAACAACAAACCCCATACACGTCATGGGAACAAGAAATTTGGGTCTGTAAAATGGCCATAGTAAGCACTAGGGGGCTGCAAATCTAAGTTAAATGGTAATAAGAGCAGGATAGTTATACATACTGTGTTTCCCGGAAAATCACGCTGCAGTCATCGGGCCTGCTTTTTAAGGTTGATCAATATTCACTGCTTCCCCCGTCCGCCTTCTGTGCCAGTATCTGTGATTGGATGCAGACTGCTATACACGTCCCCTATCCTGTGTCTCCGTCTGTGATTGGTTGCATAGGTAAGGGTGGTTGACCTCGGGGAGATCACCATCCAACACCGCGGAGACACCATCACGTGTTTCTCAACGCAGTGACACTAGAACAAGGCCCCCTGGGAAAATATGCAAAACAAGAATGCCGCGGAGACACCATCACATGTTTCTCAACGCTGGCAGGAAACTAGCCAGGTCTTTCACCAGGAAGGAACAATCACTGGAAGGGCAGTCTCCAGTCAAGGAAACCGCCTATACCATAATACATGGTATCCATCCACAGACAGCTGTTTCGGGGTATTTGCCCCTCATCAGTGTGGAGTAGGAAACTTTGATTGGTTGCAGTCAGTTTGCTGAATAGTAGTGTAAAAGGAAAGAGATAATTTAAAAAAATGGCATAGGCTTCCGCCACATTATAATAGCCAGCACTAGGAAAACAGCTGCAGCCAGCTCCAGTGAGGAACTATACCATGACTTGATATCAAAATAGAGGGGAAAAAAAGATGTAGGGTCCCCGCCATTTTTTATATCCAGCCACTGTAAAACAGACAGCTGGGGGCTGGTAGTAGCAGGATGGGATGAGTATTGGCCCATCAGCCTAAAAATACCAGCCCTCAGCTGCCCAGAATTGTCGCTTCCATTATATGCAACATTTCTGTAGCTTTACACGGCTCATTCCGATTGCCCTGGTGCGATGACAATCGGAGAAATATAAGGGGTTAATGACAGCTGTGATTTGTCAGTTGCCTTCAAGCACTGAATTAGTAATGGGGAGGGGTCTATGAGACCTGTAAGTGAAAAGAAATGAAGATCAAAAAAATTGGTCTGCACTCTGACCAGTAGGTGGTGGTGCAAGTGAAAAATGGGTCCAATCCAAGATAATAAATAAATTCACTGCACTCATAGATTGTGATGCAAAACAATTTCCAAATTTTTTGAGGCGACTGTAAAGTCATTTCGACGTTTCGACCCCGCCTGGGTCAGGAGAGGAGAGCACCTACCCCTACTTGACAAATGAACAGGATACACCATATTACCAGCCACAGCGCTGCTGCGCTGTCTAAACCCAGGACCTTTATCCTCAAGGTATTCTCTACCAAACAGTATTAACACACTCAAATTTCCATATCCCAGGCACCCATCTTGAAGCAATTCTTAACTAAGACCCAGGCGGGGTCGAAACGTCGGAATGACTTCACAGTCGCCTCAATAAATTTGGAACATTGTTTGCATCACAATCTATGACTGCAGTGAATTTATTTATTATCTTAGTGAAAAGAAATAAAACATAAGCACTGAAAAAAATCTTTATTTGAAATAAAATACACACTCCCTCTTTCACCCCTTTTTTACCCCCTAAAACACCATTGCAGATCTAACGTAATCCATACGAAGTCCCATGACGATCCTGGCTCTGCTATATACTGAAGTCACAGTGCACAAGCACATTGGAGAATATGACGGCCCACT
The DNA here is from genome assembly GCF_048569485.1 of Anomaloglossus baeobatrachus. Taxonomy (NCBI): domain Eukaryota; kingdom Metazoa; phylum Chordata; class Amphibia; order Anura; family Aromobatidae; genus Anomaloglossus; species Anomaloglossus baeobatrachus. The sequence continues at coordinate 328,744,040 of NC_134356.1, read as the reverse complement.
TCGACTTCAGAGAGACACTGACTGAGCCACAGCTGTGAACGGTGTAACAACAAAAAAGTGAGCCGGAGTATGAGATGGTATACATGGAGCTTGTGAGCTCATGTTCACACTGGCCATAAGACAAAGAGAAACCAAGGGAAAAATTGTGGAAATATATCCTGCTGTAACTAAATAAAAGCATAGTGCATATAAACATAGGGTACTTAGTAAACACTGTTTTTGATCAAACAAAGCATAAAGCCATACCACAAATGACAAGGTGTACCCAGTCAGGACAGTACCTACATTCTCTAATATTAAAACCTTACCATGGGTCTAAAATAGGCGTCAATGTGACTAAGGGCTGAGAGTGACCAGGAAACACAGTCAGGGGATGCACAGAATAAAAATGCCCAGCTCACTAAGAGGGAGGGCCACACCCTATTTGTACTGAATATAAAAAAACTACATAAAAATAAAAAAGTGAGTCGGAGTATGTCTTATGGCCAGTGTGAACATGAGCTCACAAGGTCCATGTATACTATCACATACTCCGGCTCACTTTTTTGTTTTTATGTAGGTTGCAGTGATAAATCTGTGTTCAGGGTTGTCTGTTACAGCCCCAGAACTTTACAGTTCTGGTTCTCTCATCCCTAAACAAGAGCACTTTAGCACTGATTTATGAAGATAGGCATTTTGTACATCAATCTTGGATTAAGATGTTACAAATTCATTAGGTGGCATGCACCATTAAATTAAAGGGAATCTGTCAGCAGGTTTTTTCTGTGTAAACTGAGGACAGCATGAGGTAGGGATTAAAACACAGAATATAATGATGTGTTTTGTCAGGCTGTGTGCTATTGTTTACTCAAAGGGTAATTCCCATATTCAAGATCCTATCCCAATATATAATAGGGGTAATAATAATAATAATAATAATAATAATAATAATAATAATAATATTGGCAAATAAATCTAATTAGTAATGAAGTATAGTTCTCCTGAAATAGCCATGTCTCTTACCTCATGTGCATGGGATTGCAGCTTAGGTATCCATGGTTACGACCACAAGCACCTAACTGTCACTAGATGAATGGATGTAACCATGGATACGTAAGCTGAAATGACCTGCAAATGAGGTAGGAGAAATGGCTATATCAAGAGAACTATCCTACATATCTAATTGGAGGTATTTTCTAATATTATTATTACACCTTCTACATATTGGGATAGCATCTTGGAGATAGGAATGCCCCTTTAAACTGAAGGTTTTAACACCCCAGTAATTATCATTGCTGTGACTTGCTGGAGCGCAGGCACTTGTCTGACTCCGCCCCCTCCTCTGAAAAACAGCTCACTGTCTATAGACATTGTACATAAAGAGCCTGCTGATGGCACGATAAGCTTTCTCAGCTATGCTGCATGCTAAATTCAAAAACTCTGATTGTGTCTGAACCACTGGACCCAGTAAACGTGTTACGTCGTTGGATTAAGGGTTTCTTTGCCTACATAATGCGGCTCCCAGATGAGGTAGCAAAGACCTGCTTACAGATTCACTTTAATTTTGCACATGTTTCAGCTCCCATGTACAACCTGACTATAGTACGTTTCTGCTGTAATTTATACTACTTTTGTGGTGTAAATTATGATGAATTTCTCAGGTGTACTTGGCCACACTAGAAAAAATAGTTGAAAAGACTGGCATAAAAAGTCAACAAAGTAACTGTAAAATAAAATCCATTTATTGGATCATAGTCAAGTGATCAAAAGGGTACAGTAGATACAGCGCATGCGGGCTAAAAACAAAAGGCAACATATTTGTGACAGGGATTGTCCTTAGTCAATGCCCAATGCCCTTTGGACAATGGCTAAGGATTATACTGGTCAGAAAGGCATTGATTTTTGTTTTTATTCCACATGCTCTGTTCCTACTGTGCCCTATTGATTGCTTGAATATTTGAACTGAGATCTGATTAATTAATTTTTTTAGAATTACTTGGTTGACTTTGTGCTGGTCTTTTCAATAATTTTTTATAGTCTACTTGGAGTCACTATACGAGAACCATACAGGTGAGCTGACTACCTTTTTCATTAATTGTACTCGGTCAAACTCCTGGGTGTGTAAAGACAACTTTTCAAAAAGTAACGGGACCCAGCAGGAATTAGAAAAAAACCCTACAATTTGAACTAAAAAGTTTGGAATTTCAAACAGTTTAATATCTAAAAACTGTCATAAACTGTTTGATAAATTGGTTGATTTGAGGATGAGTCATATGTAGTGATGGGCAGACCCAGACTGTAAAAGTCCGGATCCGCGCAGTTTCAAAGGTTCCCGGGCACAGAGTTCTCAAGGAACTCCGGCTAATGATCGGGGTCTGGCACTCAGGAAATAAAAAAAATGAAAGAAAAATAAAGAGAAAAATAACCGAAGCTTTAGAGTGGCTGTACACCATTCCCGCGGCTGCCCATTCACTTCTGGGGCAGTGAATTAGGCTCATGCAGATGCACTGCTTTCCCTACCCACTGGCGTCTGTGATTGCAGTCAGACGCGCCCACAGCCTGAGTGATAGCGTGTCTGATGCTTCCAATCTCAGACCCGGTCTGCGCATCTATATCGTACAATAAAACTAAATTTAAAAAAAATTGGTGTAGGGTCCCCCAGCCTAAAAATAGCAGCCTGCAGCCATCCAGGATTGTCGCATCTAATGGATCCCAGCACTTTACCCAGCTCTTCCCGATTGGTCTGGTGTGGTGACAATTGGGGTAATATCAGGGGTTAATAATAGCCCACAGCTACCACTAAGCCCTGGATTAGTAATGGGATGCATCTATGAGATCCCCCATTACTAATCTCTAAGTGAAAGAAAATAAACACAAACACCAAAAAAATCCTTTATTTGAAATAACATACGGAAAAAAATCCTCTTTCACTACTTTATTAACCCCCAAAACACTCCTGCAGGTCTGATGTAATCCACACGAGGTCCCACGATGAATCCAGCTCTGCTACATTACTGAAGGCACAGCGTGCAATCATGGAACTCCCCATTACTAACCTAGGGCTTAGTGGCAGCTGTGGGCTCTTATTAACCCTTATTACCCAATTGCCACTGCACCAGGGCAATCGGAAAGAGCTGTGTAAAGTGCCTCGACTGTCGCATCTAATGGATGCGACAATTCTGGGTGGTTGCAGGCTATGTTTAGCCTGGGGGCTCCCAATAACCATGGGTCTCCCCAGTCTGAGAATACCAGCCCCCAGCTGTCGGGATATATCATGGCTAGGTATCAAAATTAGGGGGGACCGCATGCTGTTTTTTAAAATTATTTATTTAAATAATTTTAAAAAAGCCTCATGTGGTTCCTCTTATTTTGATACACAGCCAAGATAAGCGCATGGCTGGGGGCTGCTGCCTGTAGCTATGGGCTTTATCTGTGCTGGGTTTCATAATATGGGGGACCGTATGCTAATTTATTTATTTATGTTTATACCACAATAGACCTGCTCACCAGCACCTGTGATTGGAAGTGTCCGACATGCTGTGATAGAGGCTGGACCATCTGACTGCAACCAATCACAGATGCCAGTGGGTGGGCAAAGCAGTGCATATGCATGAGCGTGATGAGTGGCCCCAGAAGCAAATGGGCAGCCGCGGGAGCAGTCTACAGCCGCACCGGAGACTCAGTAAGTATAACATGCCTGCTTCTATCCCCCTATCCCTTCCACCACCATTTTTAATACTCAAACTCTGGTCCTCATTTGGGGACTGGCGTCCGTCCCGATATCCGGCATCAATTTCGTGCCGGATCCGATTTTTTTTTTTTTAAAGTCCGGTTAGCCTCGCCGATCCCGAATATCTGTGAGTTCACCCATCACTAGCTACATGGTCTGTGATAAAATTATTATAAAAATTCTGTATTCTATCCTCTTGTCCAATAGCACTGCACTCATGTTCACGTAGAACTTCTAAATAGTTTGTGGTACAGCCGATTTTGTTGGAAACTTTAGAAAAAGATGTTATTTTGTTATCATCTGTAGGTAGCAAAAGATCAATGTTTTAACCTTCAACCCCAAAGATGAATATGTAGTTTCCAATGTTGCTAGCATAAGTCATTAACATAATAATTTACACATTTGGACTGTCTTCAAAGATTTTACATTTAGCATAGCTGTTGGAAATTACTCCATCAAAGTCGAGATTAAAAGTGAGATGTTTTCATTATTAACAAATAGGAACTGTCTGCATTTTGACCTTTGAATCTAATGAAGAAAGGCCATTTGTTTTGGCATCTAAGTAGAAAAGAACAATGTACAAGTAAAAGTTACACAGAAAGTTTAGGAGTTTGAATATTAATATTGCCCTAGGGACTTCAATATGCATGAAACTATACAGTACCACCCAGAATTCGTATGGCTTCATAACGTAGAACTGTCTGATATTGTATTATGGGAGCATTAGGCTATGTTCTACACCGAGCACCATATTAGGGTTTCTGATGAAATTCCCAAAAAAACAGGATTTTGATGGAATTCCCGAGAGTGATTCACTTCAGTTAAGCGGACAGTGACTTTGGACACTGGCCGCTATCCTGGCAGTATTCGTCTTTTTCAGATATGCACAAAAACAAGGCAGAACATGACGACTATAGTGCCAGGACCGAGGCCACACAGCGTCCAAAGTGACTTTATCGGCTTAATTAAAGTGAATGGCTTCATCGGGGCTCTGTCTTTTTCCTTTTGTAACCAGTTTTTCGATGATTATGATAGAAACATCGACGCAATGCTCAGAAGGGAATGGTTTGTGTGTGACTCTTGCTTAAGGTTATGTTCCCACAGGGCAAAATATTAACAGATTTTCCGCTGCATATTAGTGTCGCGGGCGGGGAGGACGCCGCCGCTGCTGCGCTCTCGCAAACGCTCGGGTCCGGCGCTGCTGCGGCTGCTGCCGCTAGGTGGCTCGAGCGGTGGGCCGGATCCGGGGACTCGAGCGGTGCTCCTCACCCGTGAGTGAAAGGGGTGGTTGGTTTGGGGGATTTAGTCCGTGACGCCACCCACGGGTCGTGGTGAAGATGGGCACCACCGCTGCTGGTGACGGGGATCCCGGGAGCGATGGTAGGGAGCAGCTGGGATGTTGTTTTCCCCCTCCGTGGGTAGGGGTCAGTGGTCCCGGGGCCCGGTGATGTGACAGGGAGGCAGGGCTGGTGAGGTGCAGGGTTGCAGGGACAGCGCGGCGCGGTGCCGGATGGCACGGGTGTACTCACTTAGTAAGAAATGTACAAAGTCCTCGGTAAACCAAACGGCTGGATGGACGGGTCCCGCAGCCGGCTGCTGTGTCTCTCCCCGGACAGGTGATGGTGGCTGTCTTTCCCTGCACCTTGATGTTCTCGTTTGACTACTATGGATCCCCAACGGTAGTCCGCTCCCCGGTGTATGGGTACTGGAGGAGCCCGTTTGCCCACAGGCGCTGGCCCTTGGGTCTCTAGCCTTAGGCGGTAGCTGTATACCCTCACGGTGTGGGCGGTTGCCTTCAATCGGGACTTTTGCTGTTAGGAAACCCCTGGGGTTCTGGTCACATTCGGATTTGACTATTGTCGGCGGCTCCAAGCCTGGTCGGGGTCCGATGGCTCTGTCTGCGTGTGCTGGCTTCACTTCACTCCCCGGTCGGTACCGGCGGGCCAACGCCTGACCCCGGTCCTACGGTTCCGCATTGCTTCACAACTCCTGCAGACGGCCACCACCGTCTGCCAACCTTGCTGTCAGTGCCTGGGCCACAAACCCAGACACCCAAGTGTTTGCTCCTCGCTCTTCAAACTCCAACCTCTAACTCCCAACTCAACTGTTCTGTCACTTTTCCCGCCTCCAGGCCTGTGAACTTCTCGGTGGGTGGGGCCAACTGCTTGGCTCCGCCCCACCTGGTGTGGACATCAGACACTGGAGGGAGGCAATAAGGGTTTTAAGGGTTTTGTGTTTGGCTGGTGTCCCTGTCTAATGGGGGTGGGGGTGTTTGAGTGTTATCTGTGACGACCTGGCTAGTCCAGGGCGCCACATTAGCTTTTGCAAAATCTACTTTTTAAAATGCCAGCAAGTTTTTAAAAACTGAAGCGTACTCTGCTAAAGATATCCACAATATAAACAAGAGTTGCAGGTTTCAAATTTGCACCATGTCAGTTTATGCTGCGCGTGTCAGAAGTGCAATCTGCAGCTTCCTTGCACCTTCTTTGCAATAATATCTGCAATTGTAATTAACATTGAGGATTTCACTGTGGGACCTCCACTGTGGGATGTCGCCATAAATATGTGACATCCTATTGAGGGCAGCATACAAATTGTCTAAAATCTAAACTGTGATCCGCAGCTGACGCGCCCACAAGGTCTGGAGGATTACTCGTCACAGGGTCAGTGTAGGGAGGTGGGATTTCACAGCAGTCAGGCCCGGTTCCGTGACCCTGGCGGTGTCAATAAAGATGGAGGGGTTATTTACAGGGGAGTAGAGTTTGTATTCGTGATGACACCTTGGGTTTGCGGCTAATATAGGAGTCGCCGCTGCGGGAGGTATCCTCTGAGGCAGATGTTAGCGCAGCTCAGTTGGTGCAGCTCTCCACAAGCAGAGCTCAGGCCTCAGGGATGTTAGGAGTAGTAGTCTCCTGCTGCTATGTGTCACGCTCTCCGGTCCCCGACGGCGCTACTTACCCACTGCCTCGGCCTCCGGCCCTCCTCTCCGCGCTCACCCTGCTTCCACTCCCACTCCTGCGTCCTCCATGCGTCCTGTTCCTCGCTCCAGGTGCTCCTCTGCGACGCAAGACTCTCTGCCGGGTACTTCTGCTTCCTCTGCACCGCTCCCCACTCTGGCCGCCGGCGCCCGGGCCTCGCGCATGCGCATTAGGGCGCGAGCGCGGTCATTGACATTCTCTTAAAGGGCCAGCGTCCAGAAACAGGATATTGCTTATGCAGGTACTGGGTATAAGAGGAACTTCCTTCCAGGTGGGCGGGGCCTGTTCTACGTGTTTAGTAAGCTAGGAGTTCAGGTCCCCCTTTTGCCTTGTCCGGTCTTAACCTTGTCTGTCTCACAGATGCTGTCCTGCTACGCCAACCGATCCAGTCCACGGCTGTCCCAGGACTCCTGTCGGTGACTGTCATCTGAGGATTCCACCACCTCTTCAATTCCACCTGTCTCCGATCCCCGGTTCCGTTTGGTGACCTGTCCTCTCGCTCAGCTGGTTCCGTATTCCGCCTGACGCCCCAGCCCGGCATCTGAACCTGAGTCTCGTCCTCCGGACTACTTTCAGGAACTCTGTGACCCTAGAGACATCTACTTCCAGTTCACTGAACGGACTATCTTGCCACCAGTAGTGCTTCGGCTGCCATGCATCAGGGCCCTCTGGTGGGGTGACCGGTCTGGTTGCCTCACTGGGGCAGTCCGGTGTATGGTCCAGTGTTTCCACCACCAGGACCTAACAGCTAGAACAGGCCATCGATCCCGCCAAAGCACTGGCATCCCAGCTGGCCGGACTACAGCAGGAACTGGGACGTCAACACGAGACTCAATCCCGCATGCTGACCTTCATGACATCTGTGGACACCTGCCTGAATACGCTGCAGGCGACAGCCCCGTCCCTGGTGACTCAGACCACGTCCACAGCTCCCGTGGGGGCTTCCTCGGAGACCTCTAAGCTCCGCCTGGCATCTCCTCCCTGGTATGTCGGGGATTCTAAGACCTGCAGGGGATTTTTTAATCAGTGCTCCCTCCACTTCAAGCTTCTTCCGCATCTTTTTGCCTCTGACCAAGCCAAGGTAGCGTTTGTGATGTCCCATCTAGAGGGTGAAGCACTGGCCTGGATGAATCCCTTGTGGGAGAAGGAAGACCCTGTGACCACCAACATCCAGGAATTTCTGCAAGATTTTCATACCACCTTTGACGAACCTGGTCGCGCCTCTGCGTCCGCTTCATCACTCCTCAGGTTATGTCAGGGGACTTTGACGGTGGGCCAGTATGCATTCTGCTTCCGTACCTTGGCCTCAGAATTAGGGTGGAACAATGAGGCTTTAACTGCCGCCTTCTGGGAAGGACTCTCTGGCCGTATCAAGGACAAGCTGGCCGGTCGCGACGTTCCCCCCACCTTGGACGCCCTGATCGCCCTAGCAACCCGAGTGGATCTCCAGGAACGATCCAAAGAAGTGTCCCGCAAGAGCCGTCCGATACGGCACTCCTCTCCGCCGCCCCTCAGTCGGCACCATCTGGCATCTCTACCCACGAGCCCATGCAAATCGACTGTCTGAAGCAGTCCGAGCAACGCCGAGCCGAACGGCTCGCCAAGGGCCTCTGCTTCTTATGCGGAGATGGCACACACTTGCTAGGTTCCTGTCCAGAGAAGCCAGGAAACTACAAAGCCTAGGGTTGGTAGGAGAGGCCACCTTAGGTACTGGGGCTCTCTCAGACCCAATTACATGGACTGTTCAGGTGACAACGGAAGAGTCCCAGTTCACGGCAGAGGCATATCTCGATTCTGGGGCAGCAGGCAACTTCATCCAGCAGGCTACGGTGGACAAGTACCAGGTGCCTGTTATTCCACTAGACAAACCCCTCGTGATTGCTTCTGTGGATGGGAGGCCCCTCTCTGACACCATCTCGTTTATCACCAAGCCCGTGGAACTTCGTATCGGTGCTCTGCACACCGAGAAAATCGCTCTCTATGTCCTTCCGCGCATGTCTCATCAGATCCTGCTGGGTCTCCCCTGGTTACGGGCACACGAACCTTCGGTCAGCTGGTGTGCTGGAAAGATCACCCGATGGCGCTCATCTTGTCATGAGAACTGTCTGACGTCCATACAGCCCATCCGATGACCTCCGGTCCCAGAGTCCCTACCAGAACTGCCTTCTGCCTAGTGGTCCTTTAGCGGACATTTTCGATAAAAAGGAGTCAGAGGTCCTTCCGCCACATCGTCCCTACGACTGTGCCATCGACCTGCTCCCGGGAATCACAACCCCTCGGGGACGGATATATCCCTTGTCTCTTGCTGAAACACAGGCCATATCCGCCTACATCACCGATAATCTGGCAAGGGGATTCATTCGGAGATCCTCGTCTCCTGCTGGAGCAGGCTTCTTCTTCATTAAGAAGAAAGAAGGTTACCTGTGCCCCTGCATTGACTACCGTGGATTAAACCAGATCACCGTGAAGAATAAATACCCTCTGCCGCTCATCCCCGAATTATTCGATCGGCTCAGAGGAGCCCGTGTGTTCACCAAGTTGTTGTTTGTTTTAATGTTTTGTATATTGAAGCAAAAATAAGAATACATAGTCAACAGAAAGCACAGTCTTAACTAATATATTGCGATTGTAACAGATGCTTCCCCTTCGTCTCTATGACTCTTATTACCTGTGTAATATCTAATTTTAGTCAAATAATAATAAACTTATCCATTAGGCAGTGGGGATGTCCGATCTAGGTTTTCAGCCTGGTTTCTGGATCAATATGAAACAAATTTATAACAGTAAGTAACATAGGAACTATGAATAGGGGGGTAGCTGGAATGTAGGAGAGCAAGGTGATATCATATGAAATTCAGATAAGGGAGGCGGGTTAGCGGGTTTAGGAGGCAAAGAAAGAAGAAGGGGTAGAAGAGAAAGGAAAAAGGAAAAGATTTTGGTCTTGGGTCCACTCAGTCCGTGGGAAGGATGATCTGCAGGCCATCATTCATCCCGATGGTGGGGGATACGGTGACTTACAGTCCACTATGTTGTCTTTTGTGATGTAATTACTGAAAATTGAGGTTTGGATTTAAAGGCCTGCCAAGCCTTCCAAACCTGGAGGAAAGAGAGCATATTCTGGCGTGAGAGGGCTGAAAGTTCTTCTACATGATATAATTGATCCATTTTCAGCAAGAGCTGTGGGAGGGTGGGAATTGTCGTTGTACGCCATGACTGGGCAATGAGAAGTTTACAGGCTGAACTCACAAATGACACTAATTTCGAAGTAGCTTTATCTTTAGGCCACATTGGGAAGTTCAGGAGCATTTGCCTAAGGTCCAGGACCCCCTTCTTGCCTGTGAGGTCAAATATTAACTGTGATGCTGTCTTCCAGAAGGTCTGGATGATCGGACATGTCCACCACACATGAAGATATGTTCCTTTATCCCTCTCGCATCTCCAGCACTGATCTGAGGTGGAGGAACTCCAAGTACTACGAGGTGGGGACAATGTACCATCTCGCAATCACTTTGAAAGAATTCTCTTGGACTCTCACACAGCATGACGGTCCGTGGGAGGCATTATAAATTTGGCTCGTTTGTATGTCGGTAAATGTGGTATTCAGATCCCTTTCCCATCTCAGTATATATGCTCTCTTCACCACCAGTTTTTTTCTAAGCAGGGTATGGTATAGATTAGAAAGTATCTTTCTGGGGGCCCGGGTTTGCATGCAGAATGATTCAAAGGTAGTTAAAGGTCTATCGAGATGGGTATGAGGTAATAATGGTTGGATCACGTGTTTTAGTTTCAGATAATGGAGAAATGTAAGCTTAGAGAGGAGGGGGTTCGTGCACATTTCCTGTTTAGATATCAAAGAGCCATCTACCAGAAGATCTGCCACCGGAACTTTTGCATTGGTTAGGTATGTGGATTTCGTGGACGCGGCTTGGTTTACATCGGCGTCTAAAATATCCAAAACTTGGGTTAGAGGGGAAAGAGGTGGGGCCAATATCTCTCTATTTTCCTTCCAGTTCTGTAAAAGTGTTCTCGTTAGTTCATTAGCATAGATTCTCTTATCTCCCTGGCTGGGAGGGGAAAGTAGCAGGGCTCGTAGAGGTGTTGGAGCTAGGTATTCTTCTATCGTTGTCCATAATTTACTCGGTGGACGTCTAATCCAGTCCACCGTTCTGGAGAGAACGGCGGCTTGGTAGTATAACGATATATTGGGTAGTCCCATGCCCCCTTTGTCTTTTGGAAGGTTCAATGTTTGGAAGTTGATTCTCGGTTTGTGTTTGTTCCAGACATAGTTGGAGATTAAAGAATTACATTGGGAGAGAAATGCTTTGGGAATTGGTATGGGTAACATTTGGAAAAGGTAAATAAATTTTGGGAGTATGATGCTTTTAATTAAGTTTTTCCGGCCCATCCACGAGAGAAAGGGAGCCTTCCACGAGGATATTTGTGCGGTAAGGTTAGGGAGAAGGGGTTTGTAATTGAGATCATACAAGGACTTGAAAGTTTTCCCTAGCTTGATTCCTAGATATGTTATGTGACTATTTGGCCATCGAAAAGGAAACGATTGTTGGAGAGACTTGGTAACTTTACCGGCGATATTAATGCTTAATGCCTCTGATTTAGAAATATTAATTTTGAAGTTAGACCACTGGCCGTATTCCTCTAATAATTTCATAAAGGCAGGGAAACCCCTTTCCGGCCTGGACATTACCACCAACAGGTCATCGGCAAAGGCGGCGGACTTGTGGTGAATTCCCTGCTGGCTGAACCCCTCGATTTCCCGGTCTTGCTGGATGGCATTTATCAATGGCTCCATGACCAGGACAAAGAGTAGGGGGGATAAGGGGCATCCCTGTCTTGTGCCATTTTTTATGTCAAAGGGGTCGGTGAGAGTATTGTTTATCCTAATCCTGGCCGTGGGGGATGTGTACATCTGTAGGATTGCGCGTATAGCATTTGGGGGGAAATGAAAGGCCTCCAACGTTCCCTGCAAGAAAGTCCAGTCCACCCTGTCAAACGTCTTCTCGGCGTCCGTTCCCAGCAGCACAAGAGGCAGATTATGGGTCCTGGCGTGTTGCATTAAATTTATCACTCTTAGCGCATTATCCTTCCCTTCTCTACCTCTAACGAATCCAGATTGCTCCGGGGAGATGAGGTCTGGAAGGATAGCCGCCACCCGATTGGCAATTAGACTAGCAAATATCTTTAGGTCCACATTCAAAAGTGAGATGGGCCTATAGTTTCCACAACACTCCTGATCTTTCCCGTCTTTGTGTATTAATGATATATGAGCCTCTAATGCTTGCTTGGGTATAGGATCGCCGAGTAGTAGAGCGTTGCATGTTGCTAGGAGGTGATCTCCCAGGATATCAAAGAATTTTTTATAATAGATAATGGGAAGGCCATCCGGGCCTGGTGCCTTCCCCAAGGGGCTCCTGGACAGGATGGACTGAACCTCAGCGCGAGAGAACGTTTTTTCCAGAGATGCTTGTTGTAATTTGGAGAGTTTCGGGAGATTTAGTTTAGCTAAATAGTTTTGTATGCCGCATTTCCTCTTGTCCCTTTCCATTGCTGACTCTTCTGGTCGAATTTGATATAAGTTTTTATAAAATCGTAGGAATTCTGCTGAGATTTGGGAATAGTCTTGTGTGCGTTGGCCCTGAGGGGTTTTAATTGCATGTATAAAAGTGCGAGCCTGTCTTTTTTTTTATCAGGGACATCATAAGTTTAGAGGCTTTATCCCCATGGAGAAACATGCGATTTCTCCAGCCAAGGTAAAATTTTGCCGACTGTTAATTGAGTATGTCTCTAAGTGCCACACGTTTCGCGGTCAGTTCTTCTAATGTCTGTTGGGATAGGGATTTTTTATGTTGAGTTTCCAACGTGGCTATCTCTTCATACAAAGTCTGCAAATACAATTTCTTCTGCTTATTGAGGTGTGAGGAAATGGAAATCAATTTTCCCCTAATGACAGCTTTGTGTGCTTCCCACAAAATTGGGGCCGCAATGTCTTGTGTCGTATTCTCTGCAAAGTAATTACGGAGGCAATCAGATATGCGTTTCCGATTGTCCTCCGAGGAGAGAATTGATTCATTCAATCTCCATGTACGGTGGAGCCAATACGGCCTCAGGAGTGAGAAACTGGCGGAAACATAAGAATGATCAGAGTTAGGGTGTTGACTGGATCGCCGTGTCAGTGACATTAGGTAGTAGATGTCTAGGTAAAAAGATGTAGTCTAGTCTGTGGTATGATTTATGAGGATGAGAGAAGAATGTAAAGTCTTTGGTTGTGGGATGTTGATAGCGCCAGATGTCAATCAGAGAGAGGGAAAGGAGAGAGCATTTAATCCGAGATAGGTCCCTTAGAGAGATGTAACTGTTTTTTGCAGTGGAATCTAATTTAGGTTCCAAAGCCACATTAAAATCGCCACAAAGTATTGGAGTACCTTCTGAGAAAGCACGACATTTTTTGAGTATGGATATCAACCAACGTATCTGTTTGACATTTGGGGCATATACATTGCCTAGAGTTACCATTGAGCCGGCCAGTATACCCTTGACGAATATGAACCGGCCCTCTGGGTCAATAGTGACATCTCGGGCTAGGAAGGGTATATCTTTAGCAAGGGCTATGGAGACCCCCCTAGAACCTTTGTTTGGGGAGGGGGCATGGAACCAGGTGTTGTAATGTGCTTTGTCGAATCTTGGGATTCTGCCCTCACGGAAATGCGTTTCCTGAAAGAAGATCATGTCTGCGTGCTTCTTATGTAGGCTATATAGAGTCTGTGACCTCTGTATGGGGGAGTTTAGCCCGTGTGCGTTAAGACTAATCACCGTAAATACCTTATGGTGTGTTGCCATGATGATGCCTGCAGGAGGACGATCTTTTCTTTTTCCATCGGGATGGATGGACCAGACTTGTGACCAATGCGGGTGAGGAAGAGAGAGGGAAAATAGAGGGTAGAGAGAGGTTCGGAGAAGAACAGGGTATTAGTATCAACATTTTCAACTATTTGAAATTCAAAACAAATATAAATGTGCGTCAGAAGGGAGCAATAAGTGCAGAACCCCTATAATGACTTCATGCTTTAGCTAGCATAAACCGTAATGTGTAACAATAGACCCAATCTTAGGCCCCTTCAATGGGGCTCGCCTTCAGAGTTCATCTGGAGTTTCTTTGCCGCTTTGCATCTGGATCTGTGGGTCTTTGGGGTGAGGCTGTGCCATGGTGTCGGCTCTGGGAGCGGTTGTAATGTAGATGTCGAGTGATGAATTTCCAGCTCTGGGTATTTCTCCAAAGTGATCCCCAGATCTTCGCAAATCCGTCTAACTTCAGCTGATGTTTTGGCTTGGTAGTGTTTCCCATTTGCTGTTATAGCAATGCCAAATGGGAATAACCAGCGGTATGGAAATTGGCGTTGATGTAACACTGTTGTGAAGGGTTGTAGCAATCTCCTTTTGGTCAGGGTGGTGGAGGCGAGATCTTGGAATATCAGTATTTTGGAACCTTCGTGACTTATGGACTCAGCTTCTCTAGCTTTTTTAAGAATGAGTTCTTTAATTCGGTAATCCAGGAAGCGGCAGATGACATCTCTTGGTGGTTCCCCTTGTTTGGGTCGGGGTCTCAGCAATCTATGAGCTTTTATCAACTCTATTGTTGGTGCAGGATCAGAGTCCACTAGATCAGTGAAAATCTCCTGTAGAGCCGGGATCAGAGCTTCATTTGCCACCGATTCTGGAAGACCCTTTAATCTGAGGTTGTTTCGCCTCTCTCTGTTTTCATGGTCCTCCAGGATGGCATGTATTTGATTGACACTGTCCTCCTGATGGCGAAGGCAAGAGATGATAGTATTGGAGGTGGAGGTTAAAGTGGCTTGAGAAGCTTCCAGGGTTTCCACTCTATGTCCTATTTGGCCGATCTCTTGTTTAATGTCAGATAGCTCCCTTGCCACAGGCACCAGTGCATTCTTGAGGATCCGTTTTATAAAAGATCTTGAGATGGGGAGACTCTTGCTATTATCAGCACCCTCAGTATCACTTTCGTCATCTTCCATATCTTGTACCTCATTAGTAGTCATGCTTTGAAGACTGTCAGTTTCAGCATCGGCTTTATGTAAGTGTTTTTTGAGAAACTTATCGACATCAGCCTGGGTAGTGGACTTAGCTGGTCTAAGCAGAGAGCTGGCTCGTGCGTTGCCGATTTTGACCATGCTGAAGTCAGACATATACGGTATTATGCGTAAATGAAAATAGTGGGGGTTAGGCTTCCTTACTCCCTCTAGACAGCTCGGGGTCTAGAACATTGTACGCCCCTGGAGAGGGGGGAGGAGGTGAGAAGAGAGTGCCACTATGCTAGAGGTATGTTTGTGTGACAACTCTCTATATCAACTCCACTGTATATCCCCACTGGTGGCCTCGGGGCTCGGAGAGGTGTATGGAGCCGGGTCTTAAGGGATTTGCTTGCCACTGTCCAAGTTATGGGGGTCTTGTTTCAGGCCGACAGAGCACCCTGCAGTGTGGGGGGGTACAGATTAGCCCTCTTTGATTCTTAATTTCTCTGCACTGTTTTGAGAAGGGGGGTCTCCTTTAATGGGGATCCGTTCCCCCTTCTTCTCCCTCCACCAGCCAGGCTTCCAGTGTGGGGGTTTTTCTCGGCGTCTCCCACTCACCACCAGCCCCTGCTCTACCCGCGGCCTAGCGGTCAGCAGCGTGACCGACCGCTGATCCACGCAGGAGAGCTATGGAGGGGGACGCTGGGGTGCCGGATGCCTGTGTTTAGGCCCGTACGGTGCTGCAGGTCGGGCTCGGGGTTCGCCGAGGGTCCCTGGGGCGGGTGCGAAGCGGGTGTGGAGCCGGGCATTAGAGGGATTCTCACTCACCGCTAGGTCTGTGTGTGTCCTCTCATGCAGTTAAATACTTTGGCGTAGTGTTGGCGCTCTATTGCATTGATCAATTCAGTAGCTAAATTTCTCTTGATTCATATGTTCATGGCAGCAATGCAGATTCCATTTTTCACATTTTCACTCTTGCATATAGCTATTGGATTTTTCAAGTCAGTATTCACACAGCAGTTTCTGCTATTTCATGTATTCCCCTTACATAGTCACTGGTGTGCATACCTTATCTCCCCATAGTGATGTTTTTTTAGGTTTTTGCACCCAGTTTAGACTTAGAATGGTGTTCCAAACGTTATTCCTTATTTGTTAGTAGTTTTTCGTTTGTGAACCCTCCCCAACCACACCTATTGCCAATCCATATCATACGCATAAATAGCCTGGGTCTCAGCTTCCCATACACGGTAAGTTTTTTAACTGCATGAGAGGACACACACAAGCTAGGGACCCCAACGTAGAGAAATACTTTGGCGTAGTGTTGGGGCTCTATTGCATTGATCAATTCAGTAGCTAAATTTCTCTTGATTCATATGTTCATGGCAGTAATGCAGATTCCAGTTTTCACATTTTCACTCTTACATATAGCTATTGGATTTTTCAAGTCAGTATTCACACTGCAGTTTCTGCTATTTCATGTATTCCCCTTACATAGTCACTGGTGTGCATACCTTATCTCCCCATAGTGATGTTTTTTTAGGTTTTTGCACCCAGTTTAGACTTAGAATGGTGTTCCAAACGTTATTCCTTATTTGTTAGTAGTTTTTCGTTTGTGAACCCTCCCCAACCACACCTATTGCCAATCCATATCATACGCATAAATAGCCTGGGTCTCAGCTTCCCATACACAGTAAGTTTTTTAACTGCATGAGAGGACACACACAAGCTAGGGACCCCAACGTAGAGAAATACTTTGGCGTAGTGTTGGGGCTCTATTGCATTAATCAATTCAGTAGCTAAATTTCTCTTGATTCATATGTTCATGGCAGTAATGCAGATTCCAGTTTTCACATTTTCACTCTTACATATAGCTATTGGATTTTTCAAGTCAGTATTCACAGAGCAGTTTCTGCTATTTCATGTATTCCCCTTACATAGTCACTGGTGTGCATACCTTATCTCCCCATAGTGAACCCACAACAAGCCCGGTGGTCCTTGTTCTTTGACCGGTTCGATTTCCAACTCCATTTTCGGCCCGCGGATAAGAACATGAGAGCAGATGCTTTGTCCAGGTCCTTTGAGCCCGTGGAACAGGAGAAAGAGACGTTCCAGCCCATAATCTGCCCCAGTAAGGTCATTCCGGTAGCTCCTGTCGCTCTGGCTCGGATACACCCTGGGAAGACCTATGTCTCGGAGACCGACAGGCAGAAAGTCTTACACTGGGGTCATGCCTCGAAAACAGCCGGCCATGCAGGTCAGAAGAAAACATGAAGTACGATCGTCCATCACTATTGGTGGCCATCTCTTCGCAAGGACGTCATCTCCTTCGTTTCAGCCTGCCCATCCTGTGCCTGGAACAAGACGCTCCAGCACCTCCATATGGTCATGTGGCACCCTGGCATAGCCACAGGCCTGGAGGCGGGAAAAGTGACAGTTTAGTCCAGGAGGTGGAAGAGAGAGGAGTAAACACTTGGGTGTCTGGGTTTGTTGCCCAGGCACTGACAGCAAGGTTTGCAGATGGTGGTGGCCGTCTGCAGGAGTGGTGGATCAACGCGGAACCGTAGGACCGAGGATGGGCGACGGCCCGCCGGTACCGACCGGGGAGCGAAGTGAAGCCAGCACACACAGGCAGGGCCATCGGACCCCGACCAGGCTTGGAGCCGCCGACAATAGTCAGATCCGAATGTGACTGGAACCCCAGGGGTTTCACAACAGCAAAAGTCCCGATTGAAGGCAACCGCCCACACCGTGAGGGTAGACAGCTACCGCCTAAGGCTAGAGACCCAAGGGCCAGCGTCTGCGGGCAAACGGGCTCCTCTGGTACCCATACACTGGGGAGCGGACTACCATTGGGAATCAATAGTAGTAAGCAAGAGAACATTAAGGTGCAGGGAAAGACAGCCGCCATCACCTGTCCGGGGAGAAGCACTGCAGCCGGCTGCGGGACCCGTCCATCCAGCCGTTTGGTTTACCGAGGACTTTGTACCTTTCTTGCTGAGTGAGTACACCTGTGCCATCCGGCACCGCGCCGCGCTGCCCCTGCAACCCTGCACCTCACCGACCCTGCCTCCCCGTCACAACATCACCGGGCCCCGGGACCACTGACCCCTACCCACGGAGGGGGAAAACAACATCGCAGCTGCTCCTTACCATCGCTCCCGGGATCCCCGTCATCAGCAGCGGTGGTGCCTATGTTCACCACGACCCGTGGGTGGCGTCACGGACTAAATCCCCCAAACCAACCACCCCTTTCACTCACGGGCGAGGAGCGCCGCTCGAGTCCCCGGATCCGGCCCACTGCTCGAGCCACCGAGCAGCAGCAGCCGCAGCAGCGCCGGACCCGAGCGTTAGCGAGAGCGCAGCAGCGACGGCGTCCTCCCCGCCCGCGACAGTCGTCTTCTGCCTCTGCCAATTCCCTCCGTTCCGTGGCAACACATTGCCATGGACTTTATTACTGACTTGCCCTTGTCCTCCGGACATACGGTCATATGGGTTGTGGTGGACCATTTCTCAAAGATGGCTCATTTCATCCCCATGGTCAGATTGCCCTCTGCCCAGGAGCTTGCTGATGCCTTCATACAGCACATCTTCCGCTTGCATGGCTTTCCCGCACACATTGTGTCCAACAGAGGAACTCAGTTTACCTCACGCTTTTGGAGGGCTCTCTGCAAACATCTAGGAGTGTCTCTGGACTTTTCTTCAGCCTACCACCCTCAGTCGAATGGCCAAGTGGAACGAGTCAATCAGATCCTGACTTCCTTCCTGCGCCACTACGTCAACATCCATCATGACGATTGGTCCATGCTTCTTCCTTGGGCTGAATTCTCCCGTAACCATCACATCAGCGAGTCCACCTCCAGCTCTCCCTTCCATGTCGTTTACGGACTTCAGCCTTCTGTTCCGTTACCAGTATCCTCAGCTTCCGATGTCCCCGCTGCTGATGCCCTGGTCCGAGATTTCTCTGCCATATGGAACACTGTTAAGACTTCTCTTGAACGTGCTTCCCTGCAGATGAAGAGACACGCGGACAAGAGGCGCCTGGATCCTCCGAGTTTCTCTCCAGGCGATCTGGTCTGGCTTGCTTCCAAAAACGTCCGATTGAAGCTGCCATCATACAAGTTGGGTCCTCGATACATCGGGCTGTTCAAAGTCATCGGCAAGAGCAATGAGGTCTCCTACAAGCTGCAGCTCCTGGCCACGATGCGGATACCCAACTCCTTCCATGTCTCCTTGCTTAAGCCAGTTGTCCTTGGTTCCTTCTCCGCTGACACCTGTCCTCCTCCTCCTATTGCTGACGATGACATCTATGCGGTAAGGGATATTGTGGCCATGAAGACCGTGCGGGGTAGGCAATACTTCCTGGTGGACTGGGCAGGTTATGGCCCCGAGGATAGGTCCTGGGAGCCCCGGGAGAATGTTGGCACTCCTCTGATACATGAATTTCCGTCCCGGTTGCAGGGAGGGGGGCGTGGGGGAGGGGGTACTGTCACACTCTCCGGTCCCCGATGGCGCTCCTCACCCACCGCCCTGGCCTCCGGCCCTCCTCTCTGCGCTCACCCTGCTTCCTCTCCCGCTCCTGCGTCCTCCATGCGTCCTGTTCCTCACTCCAGGCGCTCCTCTGCGACGCAAGACTCTCTGCCGGGTACTCCTGCTTCCTCTGCACCGCTCCCCGCTCTGGCCGCCGGCGCCCGGGCCTCGCGCATGCGCATTAGGGCGCGAGCGCGGTCATTGACATTCTCTTAAAGGGCCAGCGTCCAGAAACAGGATATTGCTTATGTAGGTACTGGGTATAAGAGGATCTTCCTTCCAGGTGGGCGGGGCCTGTTCTACGTGTTTAGTAAGCTAGGAGTTCAGGTCCCCCTTTTGCCTTGTCCGGTATTAACCTTGTCTGTCTCACAGATGCTGTCCTGCTACGCCAACTGGTCCAGTCCACGGCTGTCCCAGGACTCCTGTCGGTGACTGTCATCTGAGGATTCCACCACCTCCTCAGTTCCACCTGTCTCCGATCCCCGGTTCCATTTGGTGACCTGTCCTCTCGCTCAGCTGGTTCCGTATTCCGCCTGACGCCCCAGCCCGGCATCTGAACCTGAGTCTCGTCCTCCGGACTACTTTCAGGAACTCTGTGACCCTAGAGACATCTACTTCCAGTTCCCTGAACGGACTATCTTGCTACCAGTAGTGCTTCGGCTGCCGTGCATCAGGGCCCTCTGGTGGGGTGACCGGTCTGGTTGCCTCACTGGGGCAGTCCAGTGTACGGTCCAGTGTTTCCACCACCAGGACCTAACACTATGCAGCTAAGGTGAGGGTAGGGCACGTTAAGGATTGGATGACACAGGGGTTGCAGTCAAAGTTCTTTACTCACTGAAGTATCACCGCTTCTGGAGTGCTGGGTCCCGCTGTCATGGGCTCCAGCCGATCCCGGATAGTTCGGAGGTCAGAGACGGTGGCGGTCAGAGACGGTGTTTTTCTCTGTGAGTCCTTCCTCCTTCCACTGTGATGTGCGGGTCCCTGCGACTTCAAGCTACGCTGAGACCCTCTGCCTTGTATTGGCGTCGTTTTTGCCCGGATGGCAGGCAGTGCGAGTCTGTTACTGGTGCTGCTTTTTGGTCACAACTCCTGGCTCTAGTATGCTGCTGTGCCCCGGGCAATCTCCTGCCCAGCAGATTCTGATGGTAGGACTTAAAGTATCCACCCAGCCTAGGGCTCCGTACCCTGCTTTCTGCGCTCGGTCCTGAAGAAGCTATGGCGCAGACCTCTCCTCAGCGACTGTCTTCTCTCCCCTCCTCAATTGTTTCCTGTCTGTCTGTTACTGTCTGTGTGTGTTGCCTTGCTCCCCATTCTCTAGCTTCACCCCCTAGGTTGCTGAACTAGTGGGCAGGAGGTCCCATACCTAGAAAGGGCCACACCCTGGTCCCTACCCCTAACCCAGTCCCAGTAGGTGAGCAACTGACTGTGTTGTGTGGATTGTTTTTGTTACCAGCAATGACCTCCTCCTTACCCGAGATGAATACCGCACCTCAGCCGAGGTGCAGTACATGTGATGACTGAAGCCTCAGGGGCTCCCCACAAGCATTCTGTAAGCCTCTGGAAAGACTTTACTTTGTCATGTCCTGAGACCTTTCGGTAATGCATACTATATACAATTTCTTGATTTCTCCATGTATTTATAGTATGGCTTGAACATACTTTGTGAACTAAGACTGAAACACTGTATTATTGCATTGGATTATTGGAGCATTAGGCCAAGTTCAGAGTTAACAAAAAGCAAAATTCCTAAAATATCAATTTATTAAATAAACATTAAAACTGTCATCGGACAAATAAACAAAAACAACAAATACTCCCCTTAAAAGGACCACACAGTAAGGACAGATTAGGGAAAGGCAAGGTAGGTAATCGTGCTGCCAGACCGGATCAATCTAATACTTCAGTTACCCTACTACTAACCCTAATGAACCGCCCTACCTGCCTGCGGAGGTCGGCATCTTAATCAGCGCAAATGGCACCCCCGTTCATCATGCACTATCCCTAAAGGTCCCTAAACTGTCCCTCTCTCACCATGTGAGTACCAAAACACCACTAATCACATATACAAAAACCATCTCTATATGTCTAGTCCCTATTATATAAGCAGACTTCTGACCTCAATGTAATATCCTTAATCAACTGATAACCACTTCACATTGAATTTCAGCGTCCATCAAACATTGGATCAGTAACTGCACTAATAGTGTTAATACACCAACCAATTATTCACTTCAATGATGATGGATGTAACACATGTTACCTGCTAAGTTACAGTCATATGAAAAAGTTTGGGCACCCCTATTAATGTTAACCTTTTTTCTTTATAACAATTTGTGGTTTTGCAACAGCTATTTCAGTTTCATATATCTAATAACTGATGGACTCAGTAGTATTTCTGGATTGAAATGAGGTTTATTGTACTAACAGAAAATGTGCAATCCGCATTTAAACAAAATTTGACCGGTGCAAGTATGGGCACCCTTATCAATTTCTTGATTTGAACACTCCTAACTACTTTTTACTGACTTACTAAAGCACTAAATTGGTTTTGTAACTTCATTGAGCTTTGAACTTCATAGGAAGGTGTATCCAATCATGAGAAAAGGTTTTTAAGGTGGCCACTTGCAAGTTGTTCTCCTATTTGAATCTGCTATGAAGAGTGGCATCATGGGCTCCTCAAAACAACTCTCAAATGATCTGAAAACAAAGATTATTCAACATAGTTGTTCAGGGGAAGGATACAAAAAGTTATCTCAGAGATTTAAACTGTCAGTTTCCACTGTGAGGAACATAGTAGGGAAATGGAAGAACACAGGTACAGTTCCTTGTTAAGCCCAGTGGCAGGCCAAGAAAAATATCAGAAAGGCAGAGAAGAAGAGTGGTGAGAACAGTCAAGGACAATCCACAGACCACCTCCAAAGACCTGCAGCATCATCTTGCTGCAGATGGTGTCAATGTGCATCGGTCAACAATACAGCGCACTTTGCACAAGGAGAAGCTGTATGGGAGAGTGATGCGAAAGAAGCCGTTTCTGCAAGCACGCCACAAACAGAGTCGCCTGAGGTATGCAAAAGCACATTTGGACAAGCCAGTTACATTTTGGAAGAAGGTCCTGTGGACTGATGAAACAAAGATTGAGTTGTTTGGTCCTACAAAAAGGCGTTATGCATGGAGGCAAAAAAACACGGCATTCCAAGAAAAGCACTTGCTACCCACAGTAAAATTTGGTGGAGGTTCCATCATGCTTTGGGGCTGTGTGGCCAATGCCGGCACCGGGAATCTTGTTAAAGTTGAGGGTCGCATGGATTCAACTCAGTATCAGGAGATTCTTGACAATAATGTGCAAGAATCAGTGACGAAGTTGAAGTTACGCAGGGGATGGATATTTCAGCAAGACAATGATCCAAAACACCACTCCAAATCTACTCAGGCATTCATGCAGAGGAACAATTACAATGTTCTGGAATGGCCATCCCAGTCCCCAGACCTGAATACCATTGAATATCTGTGGGATGATTTGAAACGTGTTGTCCATGCTCGGAATTTTGCTTTTTGTTAACTGTTTACCTGAAATTCCTGGTTTATTACTATACAGTCAGCTAGCATCAGGCCAAGTTCACAAAGGGACAACAGAACATAAGCAATAGTGGTACAAATAGGCGCTATGCTATTGTATTTGTATAATGAACAACAATTTTTGAATAAAAAGTGCAAGCACAACAGCACTGTGCGAACAAGCAGATGTTTTCTCTCATGCATTTATTTGGGATTTTGCCCCACTGGACACCACATCCTGAGCATTAACCAAGATCTCTTCTCAGGAAGAGAAGAATGCAATGTGTGATCAGAAGTTGCTCATATAGTAATGGTCAAAAGTGTTGGCACCCTTGAAATAGTTCCAGAAAGGAAAGTATTTCTCCCAGAAAATTATTGCAATTACACATATGTCATACACAGGTATTTCCTCTGTGTGTATTGAAACAACACAAAAAAAAACACAAAGAAAGAAAACTGCAAATTGAACTTAATTAAAAAAAACTAAAAAAAAATGGGCCAAATTGTAGGCACCCTCAACTTCATATTTGATTGCACACCCTTTGGAATAATTAACTGCAATCAGTCAATTCCTACACTTCTGAACTGGAATTTTGGACCACTCTCACAGCAATTTTAAGCTTTCTCCATAGGTTTTCAGTGGGATTTAAATTCAGTCTCATTGCTGTACACTTCAGAACTCTTCAGCACTTTGTTTCCATCCGTTTCTGGGGGCTTCTTGAAGTATTAATTCCAAACTACTGCGCTAACTCATACATAACAGGAATTGGATATGAAAAATAGAGAAACATGAATACCTGATGAATGAAAATCACACGTGAGATGTAGACTAGAAAACTAGACCAAAATAGCAATAAAAACCTGTGTAGAAGGGGAAAAACAAAGGGATAAATATTAAGTGTAAAACTGGGTGAAAAGTAATTAAAATATACAAAATCCTGACCTAATATTAAAAATGGAAAAAGACATCCTAAGCTGGATGTAGGTTTAATAGGGGAAGATGGTGCTGTAAGGTCACAAAATAATAAAGCTGGACCTGTGGACAATAAAATGGGGAAATGGGAAATAAAGTGGAGTAGTTGAGGTAAATTATGATAAACATGATCAGTGCATGAAAAGGGGCTAGTAAATAGGCTGCAAAGCATATATGACCTTACCTAAATATAGATAGATGATGGTGTCTCCTAAAAGGAGGTTCAATGCAATGAAATGGTACTGGGGGAGGCAGATAACATTAATGTTATGTCTGTGGGCTATGGAGAGGTGAGAAGGGGCAAATATAAACATATAACTAATAGAGCTCAATATGTGCCTAAGCTAGCGCTGGCAAAACGGTGCAGGAAGTGTGTTTACCCACATGGATGACGGCTGATGGAGAAGCACTGGGGGAATCAGCTGCGGGCAGCGAGCTGATCTGACAGGTGCTGGTGAGAGCCACGTGTGAGCTGCGGCACTCACAGCAGTAGTAGTAACTAGGCAATTGAAAGTCCCCTTGGTATATTAAATATGTATGGTATTGTATGTATGGTACGTCTTTTTCCATTTTCAATATCAGGTCAGGATTTTGTATATTTTAATTACTTTTCACCCAGTTTTACACTTATTATTTATCCCTTTTTTTCTCTTCTACATAGGTTTTTATTGCCATTTTGATCTAATTTTCTATTCTAAATCTCACTTGTGATTTGCAACTATTCATGTTTCTCTATTTTTCATAACCAATTCTTGTTATGTATGAGTTAGCATGGTAGTTTGGAATTCATTTTTGCCTTTTCTTTCTGACAGGTGTCACCGGACCCTGCCCACTACTTGCAGCTCCTCATAGTCCGCTAGTCTGAGGGCCATCAGGCTATTTTAATCATCTTATTTTCACTATACTTTATTGTTATAATTTATATAGCTATTTTATATAATAAACCTTTTTATTTATCCACACGTTTGTTGTCATCCTTACTGCTTTTCCCAGCCCTTGTCCATTCCTTCAGGTCTTTTGTGCGCCAGTGTCACCTGCTTTATAGCTTCTTGAAGTATGTTTGGGGTCATTGTCCTCCTGGAAGACCCATGACCTGGTATGTAAATCCAGCTTTCTGATACTGGGCATTACATTGTGACCCAAAATCCTTTGGTAATCTTCAGATTTCATGATGGCTTGCACGCAGTCAAACAACCCCAGAACATCATTGAACATCCACCATATTTGACAGTAGATACAGTGGGGTTTTTTTGTTGGCCTAATTCCATTTTCAGTAAACACTAGAATGATGTGCTTTACCAAAAAGCTCTATTTTATTCTTATCTGTCCAAAAAACACTTTTCTAAAAGAATTTTGGCAAACTGCAGTCTAGCTTTTTTATGTCTCTTTGTCAGCAGTTTGATACTCCTGGGTCTCTTGACATAGAGTTTTATTTCATTCAAATGTGGACTGATAGTTTGTGCTGACACTAATGCACCCTGAGGCTTGAGGACAGCTTGAATTTCTTTGGAACTTGACTGGGGCTGCTTAGCCACCATCATGACTATCCTGCATTGCAATCTTTTATCATTTTTTCTCTGCCATCCAAGTCCAGGGAGATTAGCTACATTTCCATGGGCACCATGGACAAAGGAACATCAAAATCTCTGGAGATGGGCTTGTAACATTGAGATTGATGATATTTTTAAACAAATTTGATTCTCAAGGGACAAATACGTTTCTTAATTTTTTTGGAACAATTTCAAAGGTGGGCAGACGTTGTAAACTGCCCAGGCCAAAAACTAATACTCTAGCAGAATGCAGCTAAGCCCCCACTAAGTAGAGGCATCACAGGTGAAGGAGGAGCAAATCACATACACACTTCCAAAACATGGAGGGGGCGATTGCTAGATGACAAAACTGCACACTGATGGCTTGCATAGAGCACTGTTTACCCATGCAGATGCACAAACACAAGCCCGCAGCCTATTAGGCAGCCAGACCCCTTTCTGTTAGGCCTTGCATATTAGAGTCCTGTCCCTGCATGGTGCACAGATGAAGTACATCTTGGTAGCCTGCCTGATCTAATAGTATGGGCGTCACCTAATAGGCTGCGGACTTGTGTTTGTGCATCTGCAAGTGTGAACAGCGCTCTATGCAAGCCATTAGTGTGCAGTTTTATCATCTAGCAATTGCCCCCTCCATGTTTTGAAAGTGTGTGTGTGATTTGCTCCTGTGTGTGTGTGTGATGCCTCTACTTAGTGGGGGCTTAGCTGCATCAGGCTAGAGTATTAGTTTTTGTCCTGGGTGGTTTACAACTTCTGCCCATCTTTGCAGTAAGTAAATGCTTAATTTTTGGAGGATATTCATTCCTCTTTATGTTGCTATTTTGAACAATTTCAAAGGTGCCAACACTTTTGTCCATGACTGTATTTACGTGCCCTATTTTTGGTATCTAGGATAAAATAGCATTAGAAAGAATGCCAACAACATGCGTTATGTAACCCAAGTGACACTGTCTAGTATATGCAGTGAGGTATCACTGGACAGGTTGTGTATTTTGCAGAACTGGTGTAATGCCAGCATTTCAGCAGGGACGACACACTCACCGCTGCAGCCAACCTTCTCCCTCCCTTCCAGAGCCATCCACGTGTGCTCCTGCTTCCGGGGCCTGCATATGCTGCACAGGTCTCCCAAGAGTGTGCTAAGGGCGTGTGCACATCCCTTCCCTTCTCTTCAAGGGGCTGAGAATCAGTAGGTATTTAACCCTCCGTCACATACAATATCGGTTCTTATGAGTTCACATACAATGTGACTGCAAGGCGCAGGCTAGAAAAATATCTACAATATCTAATGTTTGCAATTTCAGTGCTCTAAAAGCGATCAGTGACCTTCATAGGGATGTAATAAAAGAGACTACACATAATCAGGTGCAAAAAAACCCCATTTACTTAACATAAAACTAATAACTCTGAAATACAAACATTTCAAAACTCCTGCCTAATAGTCCCCAGTTTGACTCTGTCAAAAAACTCTACAAAGAAAATTTATGGAAACAAACTTAATTTTAAGGTATCTTAAGCACTATTAAACACATATTCAATCAGAATTAGATCCTGAAGTTTTCCCAGAAAAATTACACTTGCAGAGCATGTGAAGAATAAAAACATAAAATACCAACCTTATTGAGTATGACGTGTTCACATACAATGAGCCTGAGAGATTAGCGCAGTTATATCTGTCCTACTGAAGCTCTGCAATCCAACTGTGGTATAAGGTTTCACAGAGCTGCTAGAGACAGGAGACTACCTGGAGGGAGGGGATTTCCTCACAATCTGGTGAGGAAGGAGAAATGAAAGTAAAAGAGATGTGCCTGTCAGGCCTATTGTATGTGACAGAGGGTTAAGGTATCCTCCCACTAGGAGAGGTGCCTGTGCAATGTTTTCAGTTAGTTAGTTACCCACTTGCTAGCTAGTTGTCAGGTCCTGTATCTCCTGTCCTTGGTACCTGAACTTGTCCCTGTGCCTGCCTTCCCATATCTGTCAATACCTCCTATACCGTCCTTACCTGCCTGCAACAGATGTTC
Organism: Anomaloglossus baeobatrachus; assembly: GCF_048569485.1. Classification (NCBI taxonomy): domain Eukaryota; kingdom Metazoa; phylum Chordata; class Amphibia; order Anura; family Aromobatidae; genus Anomaloglossus; species Anomaloglossus baeobatrachus. The sequence goes on along the minus strand of NC_134356.1, from coordinate 328,716,688 downwards.
TGTCTGCATCAGGCATCTTGGCTACACCTGCCTGCACTATAGACTATACCTGTCCATACCTGAGCCCGACCCTGCCATGGGAGTCAGCTACCACAGTCCTTGACACGGTACTGGGAGTGGCACTTATGTCTACTGGCAGCCAATCCCATCCTCATCATTAGCGGCTCTGGTGAAAACCCAGTAGGCACTTAGTTAAGCCCCTCCCACCTCAAGGTAAGCCTAGGTCCCCCCCTGTGGTCCAGTGGGTTCACTCCTGCTCGCCGCAACCTTGGCGAGCATAACAGCACATTCCAATTATGTATCTGCCTTTACCGACACAAGAGAGCAGACATTATGCACTGAGTGCTCTTCCCAAACAAGTAATTAAACATCTTAGTTTCTTGTGGTGTTATGGAGGGCCCTACGATACTTTTGTGTGTGTATGGATATATCAGTATCTATGCATGTACTGTATTGCAAACTGGAAGTCGCTTTCATAAAAGTACCATATTTTTCCCTAGAACAATGCTTTTTTGGGGGTGAATATCTCTGTTATTCCCTATTCTATGATTTATTTTCCTTCCCATTTAGTATGAAACGATGAAAGAAAAATCCCTGCAATGTGCCTGATATAATAATTAGAGATAGCACAGAGGCATGGGCTCTCAGCCATTAATATGCCTAGGAGTTTTTTCACTTAAAAAAGTAATGAAGAAAATGGTTCATAATAAAGCAATAATTTGATATCCACTTGTAGCTTTCTGTGCAATAATACAATAGCTCTTCGTGCTGCATTGGCACTGTTATAATGTTCCACCAATGAATCAGTTGTCTGGAATGTGCAGTATGGAGCTTAGTGCTAACAGAGGCAGGATCACATACTTTTGTTTGGGGATAGTCTCTCCCTCTCACCCTTGGCCGGAAAATAACGCTTTGTATTTTTCAGCATCAAAGCGTTACAAGTTAGAAGAATGGACACTAAATGTAACATCTGCATAAATGCAATGAATTACTTATTCTGTCTCATAGGAAACATAAAACACATATTCATCTCTCCACATATTTACCACCAACAATGCAAAACAGTTGCAAAGTCTAACAAATGGAAAATGAATAATTTTTTTTTGACAATTTGAAAACTATATAATTTTTTATGCCTCCAATATGTGAAGATTATATATCAATGAAAAAACCCAGAGAGAGCAGCAGTGCATGAAGCCAGCACAAAAGTACAGTGATATGTTTGTTTTTAATACATAGGTCTTAGGGGCACTTTGCACACTACGACATCGCAAGCCGATGCTTGCGATGCCGAGCATGATAGTCCCCGCCCCCGTCGCAGCTGCGATATTATGGTGATAGCGGGCGTAGCGAACATTATCACTACACCAGCTTCACATGCACTCACCTGCCCTGCGACGTCGCTCTGGCCGGCGACCCGCCTCCTTATTAAGGGGGCGGGTCGTGCGGCGTCATAGCGACGTCACACGGCAGGCGGCCAATAGAAGCGGAGGGGTGGAGATGAGCGGGACGTAAACATCCCGCCCACCTCCTTCCTTCCGCATAGCAGGCGTGAGCCGCAGGACGCAGGTAGGAGATGTTCCTCGCTCCTGTGGCTTGACACACAGCAATGTGTGATGCCCCTGGAACGAGGAACAACATCGTAACATCGGTCATTTCCAAATTATGGAAATGACCGACGCTACACCAATGATACGATTACGACGATTTTGCGCTCGTTAATCGAATCAAAAAGGCTTTACACACTACAATATCGCCTGCGATGCCGGATGTGCGTCACTTTCAATTTGACCCCACCGACATCGTACCTGCGATGTCGTAGTGTGCAAAGTGCCCCTTAGAATTCGTTTCCTGGGTGCTAAAATCACAACTACAATGGAAACCTATTCATTTACCCATAGATAAAAAATAGTGTATGTGCTATAACAAAATCTCAACTGCACCCATGGTCCCTAAGATATGCTATCCTGAATGCTAGACACAGCCACACAGTTTATTAACAAAAGGTATAAAATATGGAGGGAAAAAAATATATACACTGTGTGCAGAATTATTAGGCAAATGAGTATTTTAATAGCATGATAATTTGTATACATGTTGTCCTACTCCAAGCTGTATAGGCTTGAGAGCCAACTACCAATTAAGTAAATCAGGTGATGTGCATCTCTGTAATGAGGAGGGGTGTGGTGTAATGACATCAACACCCTATATAAGGTGTGCTTAATTACTAGGCAACTTCCTTTCCTTTGGCAACATGGGTCAGAAGAGAGATTTGACGGGCTGTGAAAAGTCCAAAAGTGTGAGATGTCTTGCAGAGGGATGCAGCAGTCTTGAAATTGCCAAACTTTTGAAGCGTGATCACCGAACAATCAAGCGTTTCATGGCAAATAGCCAACAGGGTCGCAAGAAGCGTGTCGGGCAAAAAAGGCGCAAAATAACTGCCCATGAATTGAGGAAAATCAAGCGTGAAGCTGCCAAGATGCCATTTGCCACCAGTTTGGCCATATTTCAGAGCTTCAACGTTACTGGAGTATCAAAAAGCAAAAGTGTGCCATTCTCAGGGACATGGCCAAGGTAAGGAAGGCTGAAAAACGACCACCTTTGAACAAGAAACATAAGATAAACGTCAAGACTGGGCCAAGAAATATCTTAAGACTGATTTTTCAAAGGTTTTATGGACTGATGAAATGAGAGTGACTATTGATGGGCCAGATGGATGGGCCAGAGGCTGGATCAGTAAAGGGCAGAGAGCTCCACTCCAACTCAGACGCCAGCAAGGTGGAGGTGGGGTGCTGGTATGGACTGGTGTCATCAAAGATGAACTTGTGGGACCTTTTCGGGTTGAGGATGGAGTGAAGCGCAACTCCCAGACCTACTGTCAGCGTGGCTGGCCAGTAAACGTCTAAAAGATGAAAAAATAATGACATGGCCCCCTTGTTCACCTGATCTGAACCCCATAGAGAACCTGTGGTCCCTCATAAATTGTGAGATCTTCAGGGAGGGAAAACAGTACACCTCTCGGAAGATTGTCTGGGAGGCTGTGGTGGCTGCTGCATGCAATGTTGATCGTAAACAGATCAAGCAACTGACAGAAACTATGGATGGTAGGCTATTGAGTGTCATCATAAAGAGAGGTGGCTATATTGGTCACTAATTTTTTTGGGCTTTGTTTTTGCATGTCAGAAATGTTTATAGTTATATTGGTTTACCTGGTGAAAATAAACAAGTGAGATGGAAATATATTTGGTTTTTATTAAGTTGCCTAATAATTCTGCACTGTAATAGTTACCTGCACAAACAGATATCCTTCTAAGATAGCCAAATCTAAAAAAAAACCCACTCCATCTTCCAAAAATATTAAGCTTTGATATTTATGAGTCTTTTGGGTTGATTGAGAACATAGTTGCTGATCAATAATAAAAAAAAAAATCCTCTAAAATACAACTTGCCTAATAATTCTGCACACAGTGTATACTATGCCTAGTATTCACCCCTCTTGGACTTTTTTTTGTATTTTGCTACCTCACAACCTGGAATTTCATTGTTTTTTTTTGCGTTTTTGCATCAGTTCATGTAAAGAACATGCCTATAACCAGGGTCGGATTATAGGCGGGGCAGGCGGGGCTTCAGCCCAGGGGCCCCCACCAAAATAGCTTCTAAGGTGGCCCCCACCATACTTGGCACTAGGCACCTGTCAGCATTTTTTTTCTTCACACCCTCTCCCCCTCCGTAAAGACAGTCTAATGAATCAGCTGTGTTTTCGGGGGGGGGGGGGGGAAGGCGGGGTGTTGGAACACCGCTATTTATTTGCATCTGCGTCTTTAAGACGCAAAAACAAACTGCGGGCACAGGACGCTGATTGACCCCGGAAGTACCAGCGGCCGCTTGCACTTCCTGGATCAGAGGTGTGCTAATGCTCCCTGCTATGTGCTGTGGCCGTACCCAGCCAGGGGCGGGGGGGGCAGCTGCCCCCCCCTAGAAGCAGGGGCACGGTCTAGTGGGCCGCTGCATCTGCTGTTCCCGCTGCGCTCCTCTACACTGTGTACATGCCAGGCACACTAGCAGGAGCAGGAGGCAGTGCGCTGTGCCGGCTCTGCTGTGTGCTGTGCTCGGCATGCACCCAGTGCAGAGGAGCGCAGCAGAGCCGATGACCGCAGCTTCCTCTTTCCATTCCTATTCAAATGTATTTGCGTCTTTCAGTCGTAAATACATTTGAACAGCGCGCCGGGACAGGCCCCGCCCCCGACGTGCAGCAACGTGATGAGATCAGCACCTTGCTGACGTCATCACAGTGCTGCGGGCGCCACACAGGGGACATGAGGAAGCGAGCGCTCCATGAAGGAGCTGAAGAGACAGGTTTAATTAATGGGGATGAGTGGGGAAGGGCTGAGGACACATAACGGGGAACATTTGTGAAGATACACAGCTTTGTGACAGGCAGAGGAGGAGTACTGTATTCCGAAGGAGGGGGGGATGCAGGAGTGTGTAGGGATGGGGCAGTGTAATTTGTGTGTGTAGGGGGTGATGAGGGTTGTATTGTGTGTGGGGGGAGGGGTAATGGAGGGTGCATTGTATTGTGTGTGGGGGGAGGGGTAATGAAGGGTGCATTGTATTGTATGTGGGGGGAGGGGTAATGGAGGGTGCACTGTATTATGTGTGAGGGGAGGGGTAATGGAGGGTGTATTGTGTGTGGGGGAGAGGTAATGAGGGGTGCATTGTATTGTGTGTGTGGGGAGGGGTAATGAGGGGTGCATTGTATTTTGTGTGGGGGGAGAGGTAATGGGGGGTGCATTGTGTGTGGGGGAGGGGTAATGGGGGGTGCATTGTATTGTGTGTGGGGGGAGAGGTAATGGGGGTGCATTGTATTGTGTGTGTGTGTGTGTGTAGGAGGTGATGTGGGGTGCATTGTGTGTGTGTAGGAGGTGATGTGGGGTGCATTGTGTGTGTTTGTGTGTGTGTGTGTAGGGGTTGATGGGGGGTGCATTGTAGTGTGTGTGTGTGTGTGTATGGGTGTGTGTGTCAGAGCTGTGTGTGTAAGAAGAAGCAGTACTGTGTGTGTATATATGAATTAGAGCAGTCTGTGTGCCCCCCCTCCCAGAACTATATGGGTCCCCCGGGAGTTGGAAGTTTCGCCCCCAGCAATTCGCCCCCAGCAGTTCGCCCCCAGGTACACTTCGCCCCCGAACATTTCACCCCCACCATTTCGCCCCCAGGATGTTTCGCCCCCGCACATTTCGCCCCCGCACATTTCGTCCCCAGCAGTTCACCCCCGGATATTTCGCCCCCGGATGTTTTGCCCCCAGCAGTTCGCCCCCGGATGTTTCGCCCCCAGCAGTTCGCCCCCAGATGTTTCGCCCCCAGCAGTTCGCCCCCGGATGTTTCGCCCCCAGCAGTTCGCCCCCGGATGTTTCGCCCCCAGCAGTTCGCCCCCGGACACTTTGCCCCCGGACACTTCGCCCCCAGCAGTTCGCCCCCGGACGTTTCGCCCCTGCACATTTCGGCAACAGCAGTTCGCCCACGGATATTTCGCCCCCAGATGTTTCGGCCCCAAATTAGGCAGGGAATTTTGGCCCGGTGTTTTAGCCTTAAGACCTCTTTCACAGTAGGCACTTACCCAAGTGCTAAGCACTGGAAAATCGCTAAGAAGATGTTTCGCCCCCAGCAGTTCGCCCCCGGATGTTTCGGCCCCGGATGTTTTTCCCCCAGCAGTTCACCTTCGGACGTTTCGCCCCCAGATGTTTCGGACTCAAATTAGGCAGGGAATTTTGGCCTGGTGTTTTAGCCTTAAGACCTCTTTCACAGTAGGCACTTACCCAAGTGCTAAGCACTGGAAAATCGCTAAGAAGATGTTTCGCCCCCAGCAGTTCGCCCCCGGATCTTTCGCCCCCAGCAGTTCGCCCCCGGATGTTTCGCCCCCAGCAGTTCGCCCCCGGACACTTCGCCCCGGACACTTCGCCCCCAGCAGTTCGCCCCCGGACGTTTCTCCCCCGCACATTTCGGCAACAGCAGTTCGCCCACGGATATTTCGCCCCCAGATGTTTCGGCCCCAAATTAGGCAGGGAATTTTGGCCCGGTGTTTTAGCCTTAAGACTTGTTTCACAGTAGGCACTTACCCAAGTGCTAAGCACTGGAAAATCGCTAAGAAGATGTTTCGCCCCCAGCAGTTCGCCCCCGGATGTTTCGCCCCCAGCAGTTCGCCCCCGGATGTTTCGCCCCCAGCAGTTTGCCACCGGCCGTTTTGCCCCCGGATGTTTCGCCACCAGCAGTTCGCCCCCAGACGTTTCGCCCCCAGCAGTTTACCCCCGGACATTTTCCCCCGGATGTTTCGCCCCCAGCAGTTCGCCCCCGGATGTTTTGCCCCCAGCAGTTCGCCCCCGGACGTTTCGCCCCCGGATGTTTTGCCCGTTTCGCCCCCGCACATTTCGCCAACAGCAGTTCGCCCACGGATATTTCGCCCCCAGCTTTTTGCCCCCAGATGTTTCAGCCCCAAATTAGGCAGGGAATTTTGGCCTTGTGTTTTAGCCCTAAGGCTGCGACCGCACTTTGCGTTCTCCTACTTGCAGTTCAGAACTCACATTTTGGGCTTAATTGATTTGACCAAAGTTGCCTTTTTCTGAATTTTAGCGCTCAAAACGCATGCGTATTTACCGCGTTTTAGATGCGTTTTCAGCGCTTTTACCTGCTTTTTCACATGCGTTTTGAACATCAAGACACTGCTAAATAAAGATTAAACAGTCAAACCCAATGAAAAAAGAGAAAAAAAGGAACAGATATAGAATTTTAGAAATAATTTAAGAAATAGAAATATTTAATGAAATTATAGCGGTAATATACTATTTATTAGAAAAATAGCTACAAATTAGTAATGTTCATAAATTTAATTGTCGGACTATGTGTGTGTGTAAAGGGACATACAGTTAGGTCCAGAAATATTTGGACAGTGACACAATTTTCGCGAGTTGGGCTCTGCATGCCACCACATTGGATTTGAAATGAAATCTCTACAACAGAATTCAAGTGCAGATTGTAACATTTAATTTGAAGGTTTGAACAAAAATATCTGATAGAAATTGTAGGAATTGTACACATTTCTTTACAAACACTCCACATTTTAGGAGGTCAAAAGTAATTGGACAAATAAACCAAACCCAAACAAAATATTTTTATTTTCAATATTTTGTTGCGAATCCTTTGGAGGCAATCACTGCCTTAAGTCTGGAACCCATGGACATCACCAAACGCTGGGTTTCCTCCTTCTTAATGCTTTGCCAGGCCTTTACAGCCGCAGCCTTCAGGTCTTCCTTGTTTGTGGGTCTTTCCGTCTTAAGTCTGGATTTGAGCAAGTGAAATGCATGCTCAATTGGGTTAAGATCTGGTGATTGACTTGGCCATTGCAGAATGTTCCACTTTTTTGCACTCATGAACTCCTGGGTAGCTTTGGCTGTATGCTTGGGGTCATTGTCCATCTGTACTATGAAGCGCCGTCCGATCAACTTTGCGGCATTTGGCTGAATCTGGGCTGAAAGTATATCCCGGTACACTTCAGAATTCATCCGGCTACTCTTGTCTGCTGTTATGTCATCAATAAACACAAGTGACCCAGTGCCATTGAAAGCCATGCATGCCCATGCCATCATGTTGCCTCCACCATGTGTTACAGAGGATGTGGTGTGGCTTGGATCATGTGCCGTTCCCTTTCTTCTCCAAACTTTTTTCTTCCCATCATTCTGGTACAGGTTGATCTTTGTCTCATCTGTCCATAGAATACTTTTCCAGAACTGAGCTGGCTTCATGAGGTGTTTTTCAGCAAATTTAACTCTGGCCTGTCTATTTTTGGAATTGATGAACGGTTTGCATCTAGATGTGAACCCTTTGTATTTACTTTCATGGAGTCTTCTCTTTACTGTTGACTTAGAGACAGATACACCTACTTCACTGAGAGTGTTCTGGACTTCAGTTGATGTTGTGAACGGGTTCTTCTTCACCAAAGAAAGTATGCGGCGATCATCCACCACTGTTGTCATCCGTGGACGCCCAGGCCTTTTTGAGTTCCCAAGCTCACCAGTCAATTCCTTTTTTCTCAGAATGTACCCGACTGTTGATTTTGCTACTCCAAGCATGTCTGCTATCTCTCTGATGGATTTTTTCTTTTTTTTTCAGCCTCAGGATGTTCTGCTTCACCTCAGTTGAGAGTTCCTTAGACCGCATGTTGTCTGGTCACAGCAACAACTTCTAAATGCAAAACCACACACCTGTAATCAACCCCAGACCTTTTAACTACGTCATTGATTACAGGTTAACGAGGAAGACGCCTTCAGAGTTAATTGCAGCCCTTAGGGTCCCTTGTCCAATTACTTTTGGTCCCTTGAAAAAGAGGAGGCTATGCATTACAGAGCTGTGATTCCTAAACCCTTTCTCCGATTTGGATGTGAAAACTCTCATATTGCAGCTGGGAGTGTGCACTTTCAGCCCATATTATATATATAATTGTATTTCTGAACTTGTTTTCGTAAACAGCTAAAATAACAAAACTTGTGTCACTGTCCAAATATTTCTGGCCCTGACTGTATGAAATCATTATTATAATGTTCAAAAAGTATGCGTTTTGGTAGTTCAATACGCTTGTTTTCTGCACATAAAAAGCAGGTAAAACGCAGGAAATTTGAAGTTTCTTGGTTTTTGCCATTTCTCATTGACTTCAATGTTAGCAAAACGCACCTAAAATGGCAAAAACAATTGACATGCTGCTTCTTTGAACGCATGGTTTTTACCACAAACTATGCAAAGTGCTTTATAACGGAATCCACCTCTGGATTCCGCTAATTTCTACTGAACATGCCCAGAATGAAAAAAAAAAAAAAAGAGCCGATGCATTTCGTTAGACGGATGCCTAACGGACGCCAAACGGATGCAATGGGTCCGTTATTTCACAGGAATCAGTTAACGGATTCCCATGAAATAACGGACCTGTTGCATCCGTTGACAACACAAAAATAATGGATGCATCAGCAACGGACCCAGCGGATTCAAGCCAACGCAAGTGTGAAACTAGCCTTACCTGACTCAGCACTGACCTGCTTTGTTGCAAGTTTTGTTGCAGATGTAACAAGTAGCAGGTCAGATGTCATGCAAGTTACATTAGACTAGCTTTTATTCCATCTGTATATAGAATCTCTGAAATCTCCACAAAGAGAGGTGTACTGCCACAAAAAATACGTCAGCTTCCCCAGCAATTCACTTTCTACAACTATGAATTCAGTTCTGTCCAAACGTGGAAGGAGGAAGTTGTTGCATGAGAATCACATTTACTTCTTTTCCAAAAGAACCACTGATGATGTCCATTCCATCTGGGTATGTGAAAAACGGTGGGTACCAGGACAGGAAAGGAACACTAACTTAGTATTCCAGACACTTTTAGGATGGCAGAAAAAGTGTCAGCTCTTTGTGCAAATAAAATAGCGTGGCAAAAAATGGCCAGGTGGGTAGAGTGCCTGGGTTCTGTGCCTACCAGGACAGGAAAGGAAGCCTCACTTTCTATCCCTCCTAATGAAAAAATGCAGCAAGGAATTCCCTGAGCTGAGGTACACAGACGCTGTTATCTAAAGCTGTACACAGCGTTTGCACGGACCTGCCTAGCAGCTATGGCTATGTACGCCTGGAAATCAGCCCTGAAAAGGGCTGAAATAGCCTGCAGTCCCTCACTAATCCCTACAGCGCTGTGTAGCTTGCACTATGTCTATTTGTGCACACAACAGGATCAGCGGCGGCAGCAGCAGCGTGAGTGGTGACTGTCACCCACACGCAGAAGGCAGATAATGGTGGCGTGAGGGAAAATGGCCATGTTTATAAGGCAAGGACATGTGACATTCACAGCCTATGACACATGCCCTTGCTTGTCTAGCAAAAATCCACTTAGCTGTGTGTGTGTCTGGGATTGGCTGACATGCTGGCCCGCCCCACTACACGTGCGCTTAGGAAAAGGAAAAAAAAAATGACGATTGGCATTCTCTCAGCAGCACAGATCTAAACCGCGTCCCATCCGCACACTATACGCTGACATTTGATAATAGTGTGAATCACAGTGACTCACACTATTACAGTGAAATGCCAGCTAGTAACTAGATAGGCTTTTTGCTGATCGAACCGTTCTCGAACGTAACTCGAGTTGTCGAGCTTTTAGCAAAAAGCTCGCGTTCGAGTTCGATCTCGAGCACCCCCAAAAATGACTCTAACATGAAATTGGCGAACCTCGAACATCGCTCAACTCTACTGAGGACTCAGTGTGCTGCCAGAGCAGGGTTTGGCTTCCGCCCGTACTTAACATGCATCCATGAAGAAAGAGCTCCGCGCTGCTGAAGTCCTATACCAATCCTTTATTGCATTACAAAGTTCCAAAAGTGCCAGACCATCATCACCCACCCACATATATACATATATATATACACACACACTGTTCGGGCGTACAGTGTGCATATATACTGTATATCTAGTGAGGGAGATTGGATCGGAATTAATTCCAATCTTTCGGTATGATCGGCCCGATCTGATCCTATCTTTCCAGTGATCGGCCAACACTAGTTGGAATCAGTAGGCCTCACTACACTATATTACCCTCAAAGTTTCTCTTGAAGGCAAAAATCACATAGTATTTTATATCAGCACCTTATAGTGTAGCATTTTTCACATTTGTGCAAAAGAAACTTTGCAATAATTATGCATAATGGAATTGTTTTAATACAATGTTAAATGGTTAAGTAGCTTACCAGAGTCATGCAGAAGGAACTGCTGCTGGACACCATCAATACTGATCTCCTGCAACTCCAGGGGGATAACAAGTTGATCAAGGGTTTGAGGTAACCTTGGGATATTGCCAAGTTGCCTTGCTAATCGTATTGTACTCTTCAGTGATGCTTTCCTTGGTAGAAGTGCTACTACATTAGAATGGGCTCCTGAAATGACGTCTGTGAGAATCTGTTGTGGTGTCTCCTGTGTTGTCCTTGCCCTGGTGACTGCCTCATTAACAAGTCGGATTGCTTCAGGTCTTGCAGCTTGTGCTGCGTGACTGTGAAGATTGACTACTTTCCCAACTTCGCCAGATTCTTCATTGGTCCAAACATGTCCCTTGCAAGTCGACCGTTTTTCAAATACCCAGATGGAATAGACATCATCAGCGGTTCTTTTGGAAAAGAAGTAAATGTGATTCTCATGGACCAACTTCCTCCTTCCACGTTTGGACAGAACTGAATTCATAGTTGTAGAAAGTGAATTGCTGTGGAAGCTGACTAATTTTTTGTGGCAGTACACCTCTCTTTGTGGAGATTTCAGCACTGCTATATTCTGATGTACAGATGGAATAAAAGCTAGTCTAATGTAACTTGCAGGACATCTGACCTGCTACTTGTTACATCTGCAACAAAACTTGCAACAAAGCAGGTCAGTGCTGAGTCAGGTAAAAGTTCACAATTGTTTTGATTTTAGGCATCATGCACACTGTGTTAGAGTGGTTTCACACTTGTGTTGGGGCCACCAGAGGTCAATCCGCTCTGCATCTGACATCCAGCTGACCCCGGGGCAATGCTGGCGGAATGCTGGCATTCCGCTTGCATTGCCTATAGAAGTGAACGGCTGGGTTCCGCGAGCTGCAGCCACCCATTCGCTTTCTTAATGCCGCAATCCGCTATCAGTGTCAGAACAAAAAGAAGAGCATTTTCTTCTTTTCATTCCGCTGCAGGTTAGTGGAACGGCAGCATTACAGAAGCGAATGGGCGGCCTGTAGTGCATATCTAGCGGAAGTGTGAAAGCACCCTTATGCTGCCACTGTTTTAGAACGCCAAATCACGTGCTTTACTGGCATTTTTGAGAGCGCTTTTGTGATAATCAGTAATGACCCATAAGATACAGGCTATTGATGAACGCTAAGTGCTCAAAAATAGCTCCTGTAATAAAATAAAAAGAGCTGGCCGAAACAACACCTCGCTTTTCCAGCCATTGACTTATATATTCAAAATTGGCAATCTTCTTAGCGATTTTCCAGTGCTTAGCACTTGGGTAAGTGCCTACTGTGAAAGAGGTCTTAGGGCTAAAACACAAGGCTAAAATTCCCTGCCTAATTTGGGGCCGAAACATCTGGGGGCAAAAAGCTGGGGGCAAAATATCCGTGGGCGAACTGCTGTTGGCGAAATGTGCGGGGGCGAAATGGGCAAAACATCCAGGGGCGAACTGCTGGGTGCGAAACATCCGGGGGCGAAACGTCCGGGGGCGAACTGCTGGGGGGCGAAACATCTGGGGGCGAACTTGCTGGGGGCGAAATGCTGGGGGTGAAATGTTCAGGGGCGAAGTGTACCTGGGGGCGAAATGCTGGGGGCGAAATGCTGGGGGCGAAACTTCCTAGAACCGGGTCCCCCAGAGCGTTATGTCACCCATCCCAGTAATGAGTACACCACCAGAGCTATTTGCCACTCCAGTAACGTCTATGCCCCCTGCCCCTCCTGTAATGTATATATTGTAGCCCCCAGCCCCTCCTGTGATGTATATACAGCAGTGCAGTCATGTCTGTTAGTGACAGCCATCGTGAAACACAGCCACATGTCCTGGAGGAGCTGGATGGAAACAAGCGGGAGAGGTGAGTGAGGCTGCTGGCGACTTCCCCATATTAATACCTGTAAGGGCTCATGTGCACGTAACTGAATATTCTGCAGCGATTTGACAGCACATGTGCGCGTCAAATTGCTGCAGAAACACTGCATAATGGATGCAGTTTTTCTGTACAAAAAAAGCCGATTTCATGCGCTATGGCTGCTGCCCCCACCATAGACAGAGTGGGAACTGCATCCATAGCGCACGGAATAATTGACATGCTCCTTTTATGAACGCACAGATTTGGGTCAACATTTTAGCACCCAAATCGCTGCGTTCATAAAAGCAAAGTGCACACGTCTCATGCACAATCTTCATAGATTGTGCAGGGGACGCAGGACACATGCTGTGAGGGCCAGGGAGGACTGGTAGGCCCAGGAGGTGGATCCACTGGACCAAGCACCCCACCTGGAGGGCAGGGTACACGGTAGCTGGAGCACTAACGTGGCAGGAACGGGTGCAGGTATCAGGAAGCAAAGACAGGACCAGGTCACTAAGGTCACAGCGTACTTTAAGGCAGTAATAGGAAACAGGAACAAAGACCTGAGCACCTAGCTCACAAGACAAGGCATAGAAACACAAACGATGATCAGGCCCCGCCCACATGGAGAGGCCAGTCTTATATACTCAGCACAGCCTCAGGTCATTTCCTGTTGCAGCAGTGCTGGGGCTATAAGACCAGGTGAGTGGGCGCGGCCCGGTCCTATACAGAACATTAGTCAGAATCAGACTCCTGAGACCAGGAACAGGACTCTGGGGAGCATGAGTGGGAATGGCAGGCATGACCGGTGGACGCATGGACTGGACCAGTGAGGAAGGAGCGGTGGTACGCTGGCGAGGCTGGATCAGTGGGTACAGATCGGTGGCATGACGCAGGTGTGACTGGCTCAGTGGTTACGGAGCGGTGCCTGGATGGTGAGACCGGCTTAGTGGGTAAGGAGCGCTGCTGGGACACCGGGAGCGTGACATATGCATTTACACTGCAGTGCTATACGCAGCGTAAATGCATGGAATTACGCAACGTGCGCCCGAGCCCTAATGAGTCTGTGTCTGCATGTATCTCAGTGTATATGACTGTGCATAGATTTGTCTGTTTATATGTATGTTTCTGAATTTTTTCTTTAAATATGTATATGTACGTATGCCTGTATGTGTGTGTGTGCGTGTCTGTGTGTGGATGGGGTCCACTGAGACTCTTTCACCCAGAGGCCACAAAAACCTGGAGCCGGCCCTGGCTGCCTTAACATTGGGATCAATAAAAAATATGTGACTAAAGCGGGCTTTACACGCTACAATATATCTAACGACGTGTTGGCGGGGTCACGTCGTAAGTAGAGATGAGCGAACCGGTCCCGGTTCGGCTCGAGGTCGGTTCGCCGAACGGAGGTCCCGTTCGAGTTCGGCTCGTCGAACGTTCGACGAACCGAACTCGAACTGCATAGGAAACAATGGCAGGCAATCACAAACACATAAAAACACCTAGAAAACACCCTCAAAGGTGTCCAAAAGGTGACAAACAACTCAAACACATGGGAAAGTGACAAGGACATATACTCATGCGAAAACAAAACAGCTGGACAAGGAAAAAGAGGAGGACACACAGATATATGAGTATATGCAAGGAAACATCGATTCCATTATTGTGCAACTTGAGCCCTGCTCATTTTAGGCTTCCAATCTTGATAAATTGCCTGAGCTCGCCACGTACGCCTTGGGGATCTTGTCGTGTCCTGCAGCCAGCGTTCTCTCGGAACCTATCTATAGTGCTGCTGGGGGTCTGTTGGCAGATAAGCACACGTGTCTGTCCACTGACAATGTGGACATGGCTCTCAGAGGACTTTTCTTCCCCTGGGTCAACCAGGGGACGGGAAAGGCACGCGTATTTTTGAGAGTGCTTCATGCAAAGCATCTTTTTCTTTTTCAAAAGGGGGCTCAACCGATGCCAGTCAAGTGGGGTGTGTGTGGCCCAGTTAGTGGAAACGAGGGAGACTGTGGTTGGAGTCCCCTCGCTGTGTTTCTAAAAGAACCAAGATGAACAAGTCATGGCTCTCAGAGGACTTTTCTTCCCCTGGGTCAGCCAGGGGACGGGAAAGGCAAGCGTATTTTTGAGAGTGCTTCATGCAAAGCATCTTTTTCTTTTTCAAAAGGGGGCTCAACCGATGCCAGTCAAGTGGGGTGTGTGTGGCCCAGTTAGTGGAAACGAGGGAGACTGTGGTTGGAGTCCCCTCGCTGTGTTTCTAAAAGAACCAAGATGAACAAGTCATGGCTCTCAGAGGACTTTTCTTCCCCTGGGTCAGCCAGGGGACGGGAAAGGCACGCGTATTTTTGAGAGTGCTTCATGCAAAGCATCTTTTTCTTTTTCAAAAGGGGGCTCAACCGATGCCAGTCAAGTGGGGTGTGTGTGGCCCAGTTAGTGGAAACGAGGGAGACTGTGGTTGGAGTCCCCTTGCTGTGTTTCTAAAAGAACCAAGATGAACAAGTCATGGCTCTCAGAGGACTTTTCTTCCCCTGGGTCAGCCAGGGGATGGGAAAGGCACGCGTATTTTTGAGAGTGCTTCATGCAAAGCATCTTTTTCTTTTTCAAAAGGGGGCTCAACCGATGCCAGTCAAGTGGGGTGTGTGTGGCCCAGTTAGTGGAAACGAGGGAGACTGTGGTTGGAGTCCCCTCGCTGTGTTTCTAAAAGAACCAAGATGAACAAGTCATGGCTCTCAGAGGACTTTTCTTCCCCTGGGTCAGCCAGGGGACGGGAAAGGCACTCGTATTTATGAGAGTGCTTCATGCAAAGCATCTTTTTCTTTTTCAAAAGGGGGCTCAACCGATGCCAGTCAAGTGGGGTGTGTGTGGCCCAGTTAGTGGAAACGAGGGAGACTGTGGTTGGAGTCCCCTCGCTGTGTTTCTAAAAGAACCAAGATGAACAAGTCATGGCTCTCAGAGGACTTTTCTTCCCCTGGGTCAACCAGGGGACGGGAAAGGCACGCGTATTTTTGAGAGTGCTTCATGCAAAGCATCTTTTTCTTTTTCAAAAGGGGGCTCAACCGATGCCAGTCAAGTGGGGTGTGTGTGGCCCAGTTAGTGGAAACGAGGGAGACTGTGGTTGGAGTCCCCTCACTGTGTTTCTAAAAGAACCAAGATGAACAAGTCATGGCTCTCAGAGGACTTTTCTTCCCCTGGGTCAGCCAGGGGACGGGAAAGGCACGCGTATTTTTGAGAGTGCTTCATGCAAAGCATCTTTTTCTTTTTCAAAAGGGGGCTCAACCGATGCCAGTCAAGTGGGGTGTGTGTGGCCCAGTTAGTGGAAACGAGGGAGACTGTGGTTGGAGTCCCCTCGCTGTGTTTCTAAAAGAACCAAGATGAACAAGTCATGGCTCTCAGAGGACTTTTCTTCCCCTGGGTCAACCAGGGGACGGGAAAGGCACGCGTATTTTTGAGAGTGCTTCATGCAAAGCATCTTTTTCTTTTTCAAAAGGGGGCTCAACCGATGCCAGTCAAGTGGGGTGTGTGTGGCCCAGTTAGTGGAAACGAGGGAGACTGTGGTTGGAGTCCCCTCGCTGTGTTTCTAAAAGAACCAAGATGAACAAGTCATGGCTCTCAGAGGACTTTTCTTCCCCTGGGTCAGCCAGGGGACGGGAAAGGCACGCGTATTTTTGAGAGTGCTTCATGCAAAGCATCTTTTTCTTTTTCAAAAGGGGGCTCAACCGATGCCAGTCAAGTGGGGTATGTGTGGCCCAGTTAGTGGAAACGAGGGAGACTGTGGTTGGAGTCCCCGCGCTGTGTATTACATGCTTTTAGAAGGGCATGACATGGCTTAGAGGTTGACTTTCAGCATCTGGAAACTGTTGGCTACCAAAATGCTGCCTTTCCAACCTTTTTAACCGAGGATTTTCGAGACCTTATGCCCATCGCAGTGCCCCAAGAGCCGATGCCCAGGCGCCACTCCTTCTCCAACAAAGGCGTGCACGCGCTACACCAGCATGTCGCACTAAACATCACTGATTCCTTGAGAAACTCTGTGTGACAGGGTGCTTTTCACCACAGATAATTGGCCCAGTAAGCATGGACAGGGGCGTTACATGTCGCTGACTGGGCAATGGGTTACTGTGGGGAGAGATGGAGAAGGGTCTGCTGTGCAAGTCTTGCCGTCCCCACGAGTTGTTTCAATCCTTCTTCTGTATGTAGAAGTTAATACACTGCTTCTGCCTCTTCAACCTCGTGTGGGTCCTCCACCTTGGCGCAAACCCTGTGTGGTCAGGCCACCCTTCCTTGTAACTGCGCACAAGGACTACCACACACCTCCTTACTATGCTGGCAGCAGAGCTCAATGCCATCAGGCGGTCAAAGTTTTACTTTGAAATGTATGGGAAATGTGAGTCACACCGCTGAGAAGTTGTGGACGGTTAGCTCTGGAGACCGAGTTTCATCAATGGTTGTCTCCACTCAACCAGCAGCCAGGGAAGGCCGGGTGCGACAATGATGCAAACATGGGTGCGGCCCTTCGCTGTGACAATGTGACACACGTGCCTTGTGTGGTTCACGTGTTGAACCTGGTTGTCCAGCAATTTTTAAAGCACTATCCTGGCCCACATGGCCTTCTGCAGAGAGCACGGTGTAACGCCTTCCTTAATCCACACACTCAGATGGGCTGTAAATGATAGGCTAGAGGGAAGCCACTCACCAAGCAGGACCCCTAGAACCCTGAAACCCTTTAACCCCTATACAGGGATTAGGAATTGCACAGGGCCCAAGGTGATTAATACCCGTGGAAGGCTGCAGTTCCAGAGAATAGTAGTCAGGCAGGGTAAAAACATTAATTGAGGAACAGGAACAGAATGGGACGGCCAGGACTTAATCAGAAAACAAGCAGAGGTGAAATGCGGATCGGCCAACAAGGTACATAAACAGCAAGCAGGAAAAGTAGTCAGGTAACAAGCACACAAAATCATAAAACTGAACTGGGGGTAAAAGCAGAGCTATGTCTGGCAGTGGTCTGCAGACAGGATGGGCATAAAAAAGGGTGTGGTGTCTTCCCATTGGTTGTAGCTGAATGATGGTATTTCATCTGTGAGATACCCACCAGCTACATTCAGCCAGAGATTCTGCATCTGTCAAGGTAATGCAGCCCAGTGGGTGAGCATAACCTGCGTCCACCTGCGCCGCTGGCATCGACTCCTCTCCCATCATCAGCACTATTCATGAAAGGAACACGTTGTCACCTGGCGACCGGAGTACAAATTGACGGAGCGGACTCCGTTGGTGACTTAACAGCCGTGTGCGGCAATGATGCAAACCTGGCTGCGGGCCATCGTCAGGGCAATGTGACACACGTGCCTTGTATGGGTCACGTGTTGAACCTAATTCTCCAGCAATTTTTAAAACACCATCACGGCCTACATGGCCTTGTGCAGCGTGCACGCTCGCTATGTGCTCACTTCCATCGTGCGCACACAGCAGCTCAACAACTTTCGTCGCTACAGAAGTCTTTAGGTCTGGTGGTTAAACGCCTGAAATGCGATGTGCCCACACGCAGGAATTTGAATCTGCACATGTTGCAGCGTTTGTGGCAGCACCGCCGAACCCTGCTGCAATACGTTATGACATATAGCCTGGGATAACTTGATCCAGAGGTGGTGCAGATCACGCTGCTGGAGTGGTGTCAGATCAAGGACCTATGCACCCTGCTACACAGTTTACAAATGTCGACGAAGATGTTTAGCACTGGCAATGTCATTCTCAGCGTGACAATTCTGGTCATCTACATGATGGAGCACACTGTAATTATTATTCGGAGTCAGGTGTTGGGACAAGAGGAAGGGGAGGAAGTACAGGAGGAGTCATATGCGGAAGGGATAACAAGATCTACGAGGTCCAGATGGTCAGCGGCACCTATGCGGCAGTCATGGTGAGGGAGAGGGATTAACAAGGGCGCATAGTATCAGCAAAAAGTGTTGAGGAAGGTGCAGGAGCCCATGAAGAAATGGAGGACGAACTGGCGATGGGCATGTAAGACTCAGCAGATGAGTGAGAGCTTGCTCACATTTCGGTTGTGCGAGGTTGTGGGGAGAGGGCAGAGGAAGGAGGCACGATTCTCACCTCTCTGCCACCAACACACCAAGGACTTGGTCCTCCTGGATGCACAAGACACATGAGCGCCTTCTTGCTGCACTACCTACAACATGACCCTCGGATTGTACGAATTCAAAGTAATCCAGAATACTGGGTTGCCACACTGTTAGATCCCCAGTACAAGACAAAATTTGGCAAAATAATTCCTGCCATAGAAATGGACGCA
Organism: Anomaloglossus baeobatrachus; assembly: GCF_048569485.1. NCBI lineage: Eukaryota > Metazoa > Chordata > Amphibia > Anura > Aromobatidae > Anomaloglossus > Anomaloglossus baeobatrachus. Next base: position 328,697,765 of record NC_134356.1, on the reverse strand, counting down.
CGTATACAGGAGTATCTGCAGAATGTGGTACGCAATCTTAGATCTACTTTTCCACTAAACACCAGTGCTGCACAGAGTGAATCTCAACGCTTTGTCATGGATAGGAGGAAATGGTCTTTTACTTGTCCACATCTGAGGGACCGAGGGCTGGCTGCTGTGCTGAGATGGCGTTGAGTACGGTGTCCCTGCAGAGTTGCACTTTTGGTCATATACCAAAATGAGTTGAAAAAGGACAGATGCTGGTGGAAAGGGGAACAGGTGTGTTGGAAAGGGGAAAAAAGTTTTGGTCCGTGGATTTGGTGGTTAAGCAACAGTAACATTTGCTGAAGAAACACCATCTGTTACAGTGGGACTGGCAGATTTGGATAAAGTGGTATATACTATGTTACCGCTATATAACGAAAATTAATAAGAAAAGAAAGAGAAAGGTATATATCCCCATCAGCAGTCAGTGTCCACCGTGCTCCCAGTTGGAAAAGGAGAGGTTGGCAACTGGAAGGTTTGGTGGAGGATACAGAGCTGTGTGGCTATGAAACTAATAGTAGCCTGAACCGAGTTAGACGCCATTCGGATCTGGAGACTGTGAGCCCTGTTAGCGTCACAGGGTCCACATGCCCACCCAGCCCAGGAACTCCCTGTTAACAACACAGGGGCCATTGAGTACGCTGACCGTGTGCGTAGGGGCACACCTGTGGACAGCAGGCGCATCAGCAGCAGCAGGCCTGTTAATGCCACTGGGCTGCACAAGCAGGACTGGTAGGACAGGAGCTGGTCTTAACCGTTCTGCGTTACCAACTGTGGTGGTGGCCTGCATCGACACCCTATCCTTGCCTACCTCTGGCCTAAAGCCGCAATGGGTTCAACACATGGAGGTGTGCTCTTTCGAAGCATAATAGAAGACTGCGCACCTCCTTGTTGGCTCCAGCCCCTTTTATAACCTGGGTCCGCCCCAAACCAGGGTGAACCACAATGCACCTCCTGGAGACAAAAGTAGAGTGACACGTCATGAGTGGCATAACTAGCGTCCTATTTGGAACCGCAACTTCAATGATGACCTCATGGCTGCCATGACCCAAACACCTCACCAGTCATCGTCTGACCATCAATAATGCGGTGACAAGTCATAGGGGTGGGCCTCTGCAAGCCATTTGGGAGGACACCTGATGCCCTGTGGTCTATATGGGACCCCCACATCAGGGGCAGGGCCAAAGAGTTCATTACCGGACCTAGTCTCTGATGCAGTAAGTGCCTGAGCATGCTCAGTAGCATGAAATACAGTCTCTGAAAAAAGACTATCAGCTTTAGCATGGTGTCTAGGCACAAAACAGGACTTAGACCCGGCACGGAATGCAAGCACCTGTGCAAAGATGCTTTTCACACTTAGTGTGGGAGCATGCGCTGTATCTCGAAATGAAGACTTAGCGTCAGGAATAGCACAGTCAGGCTGAGCATACTCACTAGGCGAAACACTGTAATTAGGCTGCAGCTGGGGTAAATCGGCACACGCATGCGCACTAGCTGCCTCTCCACACTTAGACGTGGAGGGGAAATTGCTCTTGGAGATGCTGACTATGAACAGAAGGAAAAGCTAAAGGAAGCCTGACTTTCTATCCCTCCGAATTATCAAATGCAGCAATGAATTCCATGAGTTTGCTATAACATTAGCGTAGCAAAATGTGCATGAGGGTGTCATGTAGAGGTGCTATAAATAGCTTGGCACAAGTGGGGCACTAATGGAATACAACAGCCAGTTCTATGATGCCACTAAATGGCAGTATTTTTTGCTATCATTATAGCTTATTAAAAACAGAGCAGGAGGGTGTCATGCAGAGGTGCTAGAAATAGCTTGTCACCAGTGGGGCACTAATGGAATACAACAGCCAGTTCTATGATGCCACTAAATGGCAGTATTTTTTGCTATCATTATAGCTTATTAAAAAAAGAGCAGGAGGGTGTCCTGCACAGGTGCTGCACATAGATTTGCACCAGTGGGGCACTAATGGAGTACAACAGCCACTTCTTGTATGCCACTAGGTACACTGACTGTTTGCTAGTATAATGGCTTAGTTAAAAAGAGTTTGAGTGTGCAATGCAGGCAGAGGTGCTGCAAATATCTTTACAATAGTGTGAATAGACAAAAGTACAATAGCCACGTTTAGGATGCCACTAGGTACACTGACTGTTTGCTAGTATAATGGCTTAGTTAAAAAGAGTTTGAGTGTGCAATGCAGGCAGAGGTGCTGCAAATATCTTTACAATAGTGTGAATTGACAAAAGTACAATAGCCACGTTTAGGATGCCACTAGGTACACTGACTGTTTGCTAGTATAATGGCTTAGTTAAAAAGAGTTTGAGTGTGCAATGCAGGCAGAGGTGCTGCAAATATCTTTACACTAGTGTGACTACACAAAAGTACAATAGCCACGTTTAGGATGCCACTAGGTACACTGACTGTTTGCTAGTATAATGGCTTAGTTAAAAAGAGTTTGAGTGTGCAATGCAGGCAGAGGTGCTGCAAATATCTTTACAATAGTGTGAATAGACAAAAGTACAATAGCCACGTTTAGGATGCCACTAGGTACACTGACTGTTTGCTAGTATAATGGCTTAGTTAAAAAGAGTTTGAGTGTGCAATGCAGGCAGAGGTGCTGCAAATATCTTTACAATAGTGTGAATAGACAAAAGTACAATAGCCACATTTAGGATGCCACTAGGTACACTGACTGTTTGCTAGTATAATGGCTTAGTTAAAAAGAGTTTGAGTGTGCAATGCAGGCAGAGGTGCTGCAAATATCTTTACAATAGTGTGAATAGACAAAAGTACAATAGCCACGTTTAGGATGCCACTAGGTACACTGACTGTTTGCTAGTATAATGGCTTAGTTAAAATAAGTTTGAGTGTGCAATGCAGACATAGATGCTGCAAATATCTTTGCAATAATGTGAATAGACAAAAGTACAATAGCCACGTTTAGGATGCCACTAGGTACACTGACTGTTTGCTAGTATAATGGCTTAGTTAAAAAAGTTTGAGTGTGCAATGCAGGCAGAGGTGCTGCAAATATCTTTGCAATAGTGTGAATAGACAAAAGTACAATAGTTACGTTTAGGATGCCACTAGGTACACTGACTGTTTGCTAGTATAATGGCTTAGTTAAAAAGAGTTTGAGTGTGCAATGCAGGCAGAGGTGCTGCAAATATCTTTACAATAGTGTGAATAGACAAAAGTACAATAGCCACGTTTAGGATGCCACTAGGTACACTGACTGTTTGCTAGTATAATGGCTTAGTTAAAAAGAGTTTGAGTGTGCAATGCAGGCAGAGGTGCTGCAAATATCTTTACAATAGTGTGAATAGACAAAAGTACAATAGCCACGTTTAGGATGCCACTAGGTACACTGACTGTTTGCTAGTATAATGGCTTAGTTAAAAAGAGTTTGAGTGTGCAATGCAGGCAGAGGTGCTGCAAATATCTTTACAATAGTGTGACTACACAAAAGTACAATAGCCACGTTTAGGATGCCACTAGGTACACTGACTGTTTGCTAGTATAATGGCTTAGTTAAAAAGAGTTTGAGTGTGCAATGCAGGCAGAGGTGCTGCAAATATCTTTACAATAGTGTGAATAGACAAAAGTACAATAGCCACGTTTAGGATGCCACTAGGTACACTGACTGTTTGCTAGTATAATGGCTTAGTTAAAAAGAGTTTGAGTGTGCAATGCAGGCAGAGGTGCTGCAAATATCTTTACAATAGTGTGAATAGACAAAAGTACAATAGCCACGTTTAGGATGCCACTAGGTACACTGACTGTTTGCTAGTATAATGGCTTAGTTAAAAAGAGTTTGAGTGTGCAATGCAGGCAGAGGTGCTGCAAATATCTTTACAATAGTGTGAATAGACAAAAGTACAATAGCCACGTTTAGGATGCCACTAGGTACACTGACTGTTTGCTAGTATAATGGCTTAGTTAAAAAGAGTTTGAGTGTGCAATGCAGGCAGAGGTGCTGCAAATATCTTTACAATAGTGTGACTACACAAAAGTACAATAGCCACGTTTAGGATGCCACTAGGTACACTGACTGTTTGCTAGTATAATGGCTTAGTTAAAAAGAGTTTGAGTGTGCAATGCAGGCAGAGGTGCTGCAAATATCTTTACAATAGTGTGAATAGACAAAAGTACAATAGCCACGTTTAGGATGCCACTAGGTACACTGACTGTTTGCTAGTATAATGGCTTAGTTAAAAAGAGTTTGAGTGTGCAATGCAGGCAGAGGTGCTGCAAATATCTTTACAATAGTGTGAATAGACAAAAGTACAATAGCCACGTTTAGGATGCCACTAGGTACACTGACTGTTTGCTAGTATAATGGCTTAGTTAAAAAGAGTTTGAGTGTGCAATGCAGGCAGAGGTGCTGCAAATATCTTTACAATAGTGTGAATAGACAAAAGTACAATAGCCACGTTTAGGATGCCACTAGGTACACTGACTGTTTGCTAGTATAATGGCTTAGTTAAAAAAGTTTGAGTGTGCAATGCAGACATAGGTGCTGCAAATATCTTTGCAATAGTGTGAATAGACAAAAGTACAATAGCCACGTTTAGGATGCCACTAGGTACACTGACTGTTTGCTAGTATAATGGCTTAGTTAAAAAAGTTTGAGTGTGCAATGCAGGCAGAGGTGCTGCAAATATCTTTGCAATAGTGTGAATAGACAAAAGTACAATAGTTACGTTTAGGATGCCACTAGGTACACTGACTGTTTGCTAGTATAATGGCTTAGTTAAAAAGAGTTTGAGTGTGCAATGCAGGCAGAGGTGCTGCAAATATCTTTACAATAGTGTGAATAGACAAAAGTACAATAGCCACGTTTAGGATGCCACTAGGTACACTGACTGTTTGCTAGTATAATGGCTTAGTTAAAAAGAGTTTGAGTGTGCAATGCAGGCAGAGGTGCTGCAAATATCTTTGCAATAGTGTGAATAGACAAAAGTACAATAGCCACGTTTAGGATGCCACTAGGTACACTGACTGTTTGCTAGTATAATGGCTTAGTTAAAAAAGTTTGAGTGTGCAATGCAGGCAGAGGTGCTGCAAATATCTTTACACTAGTGTGACTACACAAAAGTACAATAGCCACGTTTAGGATGCCACTAGGTACACTGACTGTTTGCTAGTATAATGGCTTAGTTAAAAAGAGTTTGAGTGTGCAATGCAGGCAGAGGTGCTGCAAATATCTTTACAATAGTGTGAATAGACAAAAGTACAATAGCCACGTTTAGGATGCCACTAGGTACACTGACTGTTTGCTAGTATAATGGCTTAGTTAAAAAGAGTTTGAGTGTGCAATGCAGGCAGAGGTGCTGCAAATATCTTTACAATAGTGTGAATAGACAAAAGTACAATAGCCACGTTTAGGATGCCACTAGGTACACTGACTGTTTGCTAGTATAATGGCTTAGTTAAAAAGAGTTTGAGTGTGCAATGCAGGCAGAGGTGCTGCAAATATCTTTGCAATAGTGTGAATAGACAAAAGTACAATAGCCACGTTTAGGATGCCACTAGGTACACTGACTGTTTGCTAGTATAATGGCTTAGTTAAAAAAAGTTTGAGTGTGCAATGCAGGCAGAGGTGCTGCAAATATCTTTACACTAGTGTGACTACACAAAAGTACAATAGCCACGTTTAGGATGCCACTAGGTACACTGACTGTTTGCTAGTATAATGGCTTAGTTAAAAAGAGTTTGAGTGTGCAATGCAGGCAGAGGTGCTGCAAATATCTTTACAATAGTGTGAATAGACAAAAGTACAATAGCCACGTTTAGGATGCCACTAGGTACACTTACTGTTTGCTAGTATAATGGCTTAGTTAAAAAAGTTTGAGTGTGCAATGCAGGCAGAGGTGCTGCAAATATCTTTGCAATAGTGTGAATAGACAAAAGTACAATAGTTACGTTTAGGATGCCACTAGGTACACTGACTGTTTGCTAGTATAATGGCTTAGTTAAAAAGAGTTTGAGTGTGCAATGCAGGCAGAGGTGCTGCAAATAACGTTCCAATACTGTGAATTGACAAAAGTACAATAGCCACGTTTAGGATGCCACTAGGTACACTGACTGTTTGCTAGTATAATGGCTTAGTTAAAAAGAGTTTGAGTGTGCAATGCAGGCAGAGGTGCTGCAAATATCTTTACAATAGTGTGAATAGACAAAAGTACAATAGCCACGTTTAGGATGCCACTAGGTACACTGACTGTTTGCTAGTATAATGGCTTAGTTAAAAAGAGTTTGAGTGTGCAATGCAGGCAGAGGTGCTGCAAATATCTTTACAATAGTGTGACTACACAAAAGTACAATAGCCATGTTTAGGATGCCACTAGGTACACTGACTGTTTGCTAGTATAATGGCTTAGTTAAAAAGAGTTTGAGTGTGCAATGCAGGCAGAGGTGCTGCAAATATCTTTACAATAGTGTGAATAGACAAAAGTACAATAGCCACGTTTAGGATGCCACTAGGTACACTGACTGTTTGCTAGTATAATGGCTTAGTTAAAAAGAGTTTGAGTGTGCAATGCAGGCAGAGGTGCTGCAAATATCTTTACAATAGTGTGAATAGACAAAAGTACAATAGCCACGTTTAGGATGCCACTAGGTACACTGACTGTTTGCTAGTATAATGGCTTAGTTAAAAAGAGTTTGAGTGTGCAATGCAGGCAGAGGTGCTGCAAATATCTTTACAATAGTGTGAATAGACAAAAGTACAATAGCCACGTTTAGGATGCCACTAGGTACACTGACTGTTTGCTAGTATAATGGCTTAGTTAAAAAGAGTTTGAGTGTGCAATGCAGGCAGAGGTGCTGCAAATATCTTTACAATAGTGTGACTACACAAAAGTACAATAGCCACGTTTAGGATGCCACTAGGTACACTGACTGTTTGCTAGTATAATGGCTTAGTTAAAAAGAGTTTGAGTGTGCAATGCAGGCAGAGGTGCTGCAAATATCTTTACAATAGTGTGAATAGACAAAAGTACAATAGCCACGTTTAGGATGCCACTAGGTACACTGACTGTTTGCTAGTATAATGGCTTAGTTAAAAAGAGTTTGAGTGTGCAATGCAGGCAGAGGTGCTGCAAATATCTTTACAATAGTGTGAATAGACAAAAGTACAATAGCCACGTTTAGGATGCCACTAGGTACACTGACTGTTTGCTAGTATAATGGCTTAGTTAAAAAAAGTTTGAGTGTGCAATGCAGGCAGAGGTGCTGCAAATATCTTTACAATAGTGTGAATAGACAAAAGTACAATAGCCACGTTTAGGATGCCACTAGGTACACTGACTGTTTGCTAGTATAATGGCTTAGTTAAAATAAGTTTGAGTGTGCAATGCAGACATAGGTGCTGCAAATATCTTTGCAATAGTGTGAATAGACAAAAGTACAATAGCCACGTTTAGGATGCCACTAGGTACACTGACTGTTTGCTAGTATAATGGCTTAGTTAAAAAAGTTTGAGTGTGCAATGCAGGCAGAGGTGCTGCAAATATCTTTGCAATAGTGTGAATAGACAAAAGTACAATAGTTACGTTTAGGATGCCACTAGGTACACTGACTGTTTGCTAGTATAATGGCTTAGTTAAAAAGAGTTTGAGTGTGCAATGCAGGCAGAGGTGCTGCAAATATCTTTACAATAGTGTGAATAGACAAAAGTACAATAGCCACGTTTAGGATGCCACTAGGTACACTGACTGTTTGCTAGTATAATGGCTTAGTTAAAAAGAGTTTGAGTGTGCAATGCAGGCAGAGGTGCTGCAAATATCTTTAAAATAGTGTGAATAGACAAAAGTACAATAGCCACGTTTAGGATGCCACTAGGTACACTGACTGTTTGCTAGTATAATGGCTTAGTTAAAAAAAGTTTGAGTGTGCAATGCAGGCAGAGGTGCTGCAAATATCTTTACACTAGTGTGACTACACAAAAGTACAATAGCCACGTTTAGGATGCCACTAGGTACACTGACTGTTTGCTAGTATAATGGCTTAGTTAAAAAGAGTTTGAGTGTGCAATGCAGGCAGAGGTGCTGCAAATATCTTTACAATAGTGTGAATAGACAAAAGTACAATAGCCACGTTTAGGATGCCACTAGGTACACTGACTGTTTGCTAGTATAATGGCTTAGTTAAAAAAAAGTTTGAGTGTGCAATGCAGGCAGAGGTGCTGCAAATATCTTTGCACTAGTGTGACTAGACAAAAGTACAATAGCCACATTTAGGATGCCACTAGGTACACTGACTGTTTGCTAGTATAATGGCTTAGTTAAAAAGAGTTTGAGTGTGCAATGCAGGCAGAGGTGCTGCAAATATCTTTGCAATAGTGTGACTAGACAAAAGTACAATAGCCACGTTTAGGATGCCACTAGGTACACTGACTGTTTGCTAGCATAATGGCTTAGTTAAAAAGAGTTGGAGTGTGCAGAGGACAAGAGGGTACAGTGCCAGGATTGTGGGGCTCTTGGTAGAGGAATGGAAGCCTGCCTTTCTATTCCCTCCTAATGGTGAAATGCAGCGACGAAATCCCTGACCTTGGCTACACAGACGCTGTCTCTGTTTTCAGGACCTGTCACCTATGGCTCTGACCCTACCGGTTTGAGCCCTTAAAAGGACTGATAGAAAGTGCTCTCCCTAAGCTGTCTAACGCTGTGTATGGAGCGCATACAGCTGTATCAGCGATAGGACTCAGGAGGACGGAGCTGCGACAGTGATGTCTGACACCAAAGACGCAGAAAAGATAATGGCGTCCTGGAGGAAAATGTCCGGTTTTATAATGCAGGGACATGTGACATGGACATCCTATCACACATGCCGTTGCTTCTCTGGCTAAAAGTCCACTTAGCTGTGTGTGTGTCTGGGATTGGCTGACATGCTGGCCCGCCCCACAAGACGCGCGCGCTTAGGGAAGGAAGACAAGGAAAAAAAAAAAAAAATGGCGATCGCCATTATAGAAACAGCAGTGATCTGAAGGCGCTGTTCCCGCACACTATACACTGAAATGTCATAATAGTGTGATTCACAGAGTGACTTACACTATTACAGCGGAAAGCCAGCTAGGAATTAGCTGTTTTTTTGCTGCTAGAACCGTTCTCGAACGTTTCTAGAACTATCGAGCTTTTGCAAAAAGCTCGAGTTCTAGTTCGATCTAGAACAGGCCCCAAAATCACTCGAGCCTAGAACTGGAGAACCTCGAACCGCGAACCGCGCTCAACTCTAGTCGTAATTGACGCACATCCGGCATTGTTGGTGTATTGTAGTGTGTGACAGCTACGTGCCACCCTGATTGTGCGTTAAAACGTTGATCGCATACACGTCGTTCATTTTCTAAAAATTGAACGTCTGGTTGTTCATCGTTCTTGAGGTGGCACACGTCGCACCGTGTGACACCCCGGGAACAATGAGCACAGATTACCTGCGTCCCGCCGGCAATGTGGAAGGAAGGAGGTGGGATGTTTACATCCCGCTCATCTCCGCCCCTCCACTTCTATTGGACGGCCGCTGTGTGACGTCGCTGTGACGCCGAACGTCCCTCCCCCTTCAGGAAGTGGATGTTCGCCGCCCACAGCGAGGTCATTTGGAAGGTAAGTAAGTGTGATGGGGGTTAATCATTTGTGCAACATGGGCAACAAATTGCCTGTTCCGCACATACGATGGGGGCGTGTGCGATCGCATATGAGATTGCATATGTAATTGAAACGTGTAAAGCAGCCTTAACTCTACTTTCTGTGTATAAGTGACGGCTGTGAGTTATCCTGGACTGTATCTGTATTGTAGCACTGTAAATCTGAATGTGGCAGAACAGGAGAAGATACATGCTTAGTGGATTTATATCTATATGCTACAGTTTGTGCTCTACTGTTATGGCTAAAAATGTTAACGTTATGGGGCCCCCACCAGATTTTCTGCCCAGGGGCCCCCACCAATCTTAATCTGACCCTGCCTATAACTGTGCACATTTGGTTTTCATTTTATTGTGAAGCAAACAACAAATATGACAAGATAACTGAAAACTTCAATGTGCATAACTATTCACCCCCCCTTAAGTCAGTACTTTGTAGCACCTCCTATTGTGGCAATTATAGCTGCAATTCTCTTTGGATAAGTATCTATGATCTTTCCACATGTTCCCACTGAGATTTTTGCCCATTTCTCAAGACAAAACTGCTCCAGCTCTGTCAAGTTAGATGGTTTTCTCTGGTGAACAACAATCTTCAATTGTGACCTCAGATTCTGAATTGGATTAAGGTCTGGGCTTTGATTAGGTCACTCCAATACATTTACAGGTTTCCCCTTAAGGTACCGTCACACATAACGAGATCGCTAGCGAGATCGCAGCTGAGTCACGGTTTCTGTGACGCAGTAGCGATCCTGTTAGCGATCTTGTTATGTGTGACACCTACCAACGATCAGGCCACTGCTGTGAGATTTCTAGTCGTAGCAGAATGGTCCAGGCCATTTTCTTCAAAGGCGATCCGCTGTGTTTGACACTGTGTGACAGGGTCACAGTGACTGCTGAGATCGCTATACAGGTCGCTACTGCGACCTGTATCGTTCCTGTATCGCTGGTAAGATCTGGCTGTGTGACATCTCACCTGCGACCTCCCAGCGACTTACCTGCGATCCCTCTCAGGTCGCATCGTTTTCGGGATCGCTGGTCAGTCGTTGTGTGTGACTGAGCCTTTAAACTAATCGAGTGCTGCTTTAGCAGTATATTTTGGGGCACTGTCTTGTTGGAAGGTGACCTCCGTCCCAGTCTCAAAACACTGACAGACTGATCAAGGTTTTGCTCAAGAATATACCTGTGTTTCACATCATCCATCTCCCCCTCGACTCAGACCATTTTCCTTGTCCCTGTTGCCAAAAACATCCCCACAGCATGATGCTGCCACCACTTATATGTTTCTCTGTTGGAATGGTGTTCCTGGGATGTTGAGCTGTATTGGTTTGGCACCAGAAATAGCATTTACGTTGGTGGCCAAAAAGTTAAATTTGGTCTCATCGGACCACAGCCTCTTCCTTCATACATTAGGGGAGTCTCACACATGTCTTTTGGCAAACTCTAAGTAAGTCTTCCAATTTTTGGCTGTAAGTAAAGGTTTTTTTCAAGCCACTCTTCCATAAAGGCTAGCTCTATGGAGTGTACGGTTTATTGTGATTGTATGGACAGATACTCCAGTCTCTGCTTGGGAATTCTACAGCTTTTCAGGATTACCTTTGGTCTCTTTGCTGCCTGTCTGATTAATGCCCTCCTTGCCCTAGCTGACAGTTTTCATGTGCGGCCTTCCTTGGCAGGTTTGTTGTGGTACCATGTTCATTCCATTTGATGATAATAGATTTGATGGTGCTCTGGGGCTCATCAGAGATTGAGTTTTTTTTAGAACCCAACCCTGACTTGTACTTCTCAACAACTCTGCCTCTGACATGCTTGGAGATCTCCTTGGTCTTCTTGGTGTTGTTTGGTTAGTGGTACCTCTTGCTTAATGGTATTGCAGCTAGTGATGAGCAAACCCAAACTGTAAAATTCGGGGTCCGTACTGAGCACATAGTGTTCGTGCACACGGTCACGAACACATGCTTTCCTGGGAAATCCATGTTACAGTTCGGGTCCAGTTCGGGTCCAGGGGCTGTAAAAAAGCACATTATTAAAAAACATTATGATTATACTTACCTATCCCGCGATGTGTTCTGCAGACCAGCTCAGCCGCTGTCTCCCGGCTGCTTCTGCTTCTGGGTCCAATCATTAACTTCCAGCAGTATTCATTGCACTGCTCGTCACTCGGCAGTCTTCGACTTTTTTCGGCCGTGTTCGCGGTGACATCAGGGTTCACCCGCGAATATGCCTGATTGAACTTTGTCTGTATAGACACTTGTCTGTACAGAGCGATGAAGCAGAGCTGACATTGCTCTCCCTGGGGACTACGTCGGACTAAGGATTTTTTTTATAATAAAGATGGAGTCTCTAAATGTTTTTTTGTTTTATTTCTAATAAAAAAAATTTTTTTATGTGTTGTGTTGTTTTTTTTTCGCTGTTTACTAGAAACTAATGGTGGCCATGTCTAATTTGGCATGACATAATGAATTTCTGGCTTAGTACGAGCTGATAATACAAAGCTGGCCGTAACCCCTTTGTTACCCAGCATGTCACCACCATCAGGGAAACTGGACGAGCCTAGTAAAGCACCAGAAAATAGCGCTTCTATGAATGCTCTATTTTGTGGGGAGGCTGGGGGCTGCAATTCGCAGCAGGGGAGGCCCAGACAGCTTGGGCCACCCTGCGCTGAGGGTTTCAGTGTCCAGCTGCGTGGTTGAACCTGGCTAGCCATCAAGATATGGTGGGAGCCCACATAATTTTCTTTTTTTTAAAATATTTTTTTAAATAATTAAAAAAAATTGGGCTTCTCTGAATTTTGCTTGCCAGCCAAGGTAAAGCCAGGCAGCGGGAGGTGGCAGCTTATAGCCACCCACTTTATCTGTGCTGAGAATCAAAAATACTGCGGAGCGCTATGTCATTTTTTTAATGATTTATTTATTTTTACAGTACTGTGATGTCAGGCAATCACAGACCTGACACCGAGAATGGGCATCTGTGATTGCCTGTTGGAGTAACCTGAAAGCACCCCACACATTCGTATGTGGCAGGAACTGCACACAGTCATAAAGCTTCTAGAGGAGGGGACACCCATGTAGTCTTGCTCAGCTGGTCACTCCCACTAACACAGAGGCAGATCATACACTCTGGGATTCAACAAAGGAATATGCCAGAATGTAGGGTCTCTTTTCAGGTATGGCGTCACTTATCTCATGTGATAGGGGAGTGTGCAAAATGCTGCCTGGTGTTTCCAGACTGAACAAACTTTTTTTTTATAAAATCCACATGGACAAGGAGTTTTTTATACTATAAGTAAGGGTCTGGTGGCACCACTCCATTAATTTTTTAATTATAGTGGATGGGTGGTAATGTAGCCATGCCCACCAAGCAAGCCAGTCATGCCCACTAACCTGGAAGCAGACTACACATTACACTGTATGCTCCACCCTGTGAAGACATCACACCCAAGCTGCCTGCTTTCTTTGTGCCACACAGCCTGACCCTATTTGCTTTGGTGGCAGCTGCCTGACACTGGACACTCCAATTTAGCTTCTTATTGACTAAGATGCCTAAGTCGTTTCCCATGTCTGATTCCCTCAGCAGTTTCCCATTTAGTAAGTAATCGTAGCATCTGTTTCTCCTTCCCATGTGCATAACCTTACACTTATCTGTGTTACACCTCATTTTCCATTTTTCAGCCCAATTCTCCAATTTACTCAAATCCATCTGTAGTTGCAAACTCTTCTCCTGTGTGTTAACTACCTTACATAGTTTTGTATCATCTGCAAGTACTGATATTTTACTCTCTAAGCCATCCACCAGATCATTAATAAATATATTAAATAGTAGGTGACCCAATACAGAACCCTGTGGTACCCCACTAGTAACCCTGGCCCAATCTGACTATGCACCATTAATAACCACTCTTTGTTTTCTATCACTAAGCCAGCTACCTACCCATCTACACACATTTTCTCCGAGCCCAAGCTTTCTCATTTTACTTATCAATCTTTTATGTGGGACAGTGTCAAATGCTTTACAGATGACCATCCAATGAATCTCCTTGGTCCATTTGAGAGCTTACATCTTCGTAGAAGCTGATCAGGTTAGTTTGACAGAAGCGATCCTTCATAAATCCATGTTAATATGGAGTTAAACATTTATTAAAATTGAAATATTCCATAATAGTATCCCTTAAAAACCCTTCATACATTTTACCCACCACAGATGTTAAGCTTACCAGCCTATAGTTTCCAGGTTCCCTTTTAGACCCCTTTTTGAATATTGGTACCACATTTGCTAGCCGCCAATCCTGTGGAACAGACTCGGTTTCTAAATATAAGGATTAGAGGCCTGTTTATCACATTACTTAACTCTAGAGATGAGCGGTGTTTGAATCGAACTGTTTGCCAATCTCAAATTCGACCTGTTTTAAGTGATGCTCGAGTCGTTTGACAAATGCGAACAATTAGCTTCAAGTTCGACAGTTTGAGGAGGTTATGTTCGATAACGGTTCGATCACCAAAAGCGAAACTGGCTTTTTACAGTAATACTGTCATTCAATGTTAATACAGTGGAACCTTGGTTAACGAGAACAATCCGTTCTGGGAGTGTGCTTGTTAACAAAGTTACTCATTCAGCAAAGCAAGATTTCCCATTGGAAATCATTGCAATGCAGACAATTCCTTCCACAACTTGTTAAATGTCCCATCCTGGTCCCCTGTTGTGCCATTCCACACATGCACAAACACGTACAAACACGTACAAACACAAACACACACAAACACACACAAACACACACAAACATACACACACACATATTATGCTCACCTTACCTTCCGTTCCATCGCCGGCCTCCTGGGACTTGCAGTTTGCCAGTACCAGATCGGTAACCATCGCGACCGATGCCAGAACTTCTGCTGCCAGAGCGCTGACGTCAAAGGCAAGAGCTGCTTGCCTCTGATTGGCCAGCGCGCGGCCTTTGAGTAGCATCTGACAGAGGAAGTTCCTCCCTCGTCGCGATGGTTACCCTATACACGTAGTTCGCCGCTACAGGATGTGTATCGGGTAACCATTGCGACAAGGGAGGAACTTCCTCTGTCAGATGCTACTCAAAGGCAGCGCGCTGGCCAATCTGAGGCAAGCGGCTTCTGCCTTTGACGTCAGCGCTCTGGCAGCGGACGTTCCGGAATCAGTCACGATGGTTACCCGATACCCGATACTTGTACCGGCAAACTGCAAGTCCCAGGAGGCCGGCGATGGAACGGAAGGTAAGGTGAGCATAATATGTGTGTGTGCGTTCGTGTTTGTGCATGTTTGTATGTGTTTGTGTTTGCCTGCCATTGTTTTCAATGGTGTTCGAAAATGTTCGAAAGTGTTTGACGAACGTTCGTCAAACACACCCCAAGTTCGATGAACCGAACCGAACTCGAACACTAGGGTGGTGGCTCATCTCTACTTAACTCCCTTAATACCCGAGGATGAATGCCATCAGGGCCTGGTGATTTGTCAATTTTAATGTTACTAAGTCGGTTCTGCACTTCTTCCTGAGTTAGGCAGGTAACACTTAATGGGCGTTTACGTTATCACTCTGCATTCCCCCTGGCATATCCTTTTCCTGTGTGAACACAGTTGAGAAAAAAAAGTATTTAAAACATTTGCTTTTCCTACATCGCTCTCTATGATTTTAGCCTCATTGTTCTTTAAAGGGCTGACACCATCAATTTTAATCATTTTATTGTTTATATAATTAAAGAATAGTTTGGGATTTGTTTTGCTTTCCTTAGCAATGAGTCTCTAAGTTTCCACTTTTACTAAATGTATTTGTTTTTTACACATTTTTATTTTTTTCTCTATAACTTTTTAATGCTTTTTCGCTGCCTTCTTGTTTTAGCTTCTTAAATGCCTTGTTATTATTTATTGCCCCTTTTACATCCTTATTTAGCCACATTGGTTTTCTCCTGTTCCTAGCCCTTTTATTTCCGTATGGTATGGCTCGCTCGCAGTGGGTGTTTAATACTGATTTCAAAATTTCCCATTTATTTTCTGTGCTCCTATTTTTGAGGACATTGTCCCAATCAATTCGGCGAAGGTCCTCTCTAAGCTGATCAAACTTTGCTTTCCTGAAATTCAGACTTTTTGTAACCCCCCTCCAAGACACCTTACTGAAGGACAAGTGGAATTGTATTATATTTTGGTCACTATTCCCTAGTTACCCATCCACTCGTACGTCTGTTATTCTATCTGGCCTGTTGCTTAAAATTAAGTCCAGAAGGGCTGTCCCTCTAGTTGGGCCCGGCACAAGTTGTAACAGATAATTATCCTTGGTTAATTATCCTTAGTTACTGACAGAAACCGGTTTCCTTTCTGAGATACTCAGGTTTCAGTTTCCCAGTCTATGTCGGGGTAGCTGAAGTCTCCCATAATAATCACCTCATTGGGATTTGCTGCGTTGTCTATTTGTTTCAATAATATATTTTCAGTGGTTTCTATTATATTTGGTGGCTTATAACAAACCCCTATGAGGATTTTATTAATAGTTTTCCCTCCTTGTAGCTCCACCTATAGAGACTCCACCTCTTCATTTTCCTCTTGTATATCTTCTGTTAGTCTGGGCTCCAAACTTGGCTTTATATATAGAAAGACTCCACCCCCTTTACTTTTTTACGATCGCTCCTAAACAATTCATATCCTTGCAGGTTAGCCGCCAAGTCATAGCTGTCATCTAACCATGTCTCAGTTATTCCTACTATGTTGTATTTTTCCTCATACAGTGGAACTTTGGTTAACAAGAACAATCCGTACACAAACATGCACGCACACACATATTATGCTCACCTTACCTTCCGTTCCATCGTTGGCCTCCTGGAACTTGCAGTTTGCCGGTACAGGCTGTGTATCGCGTAACCATCGCGACAAGGGAGGAACATCCACTGCCAGAGCGCTGATATCAAAGGCAGGAGCCGCTTGCCTCTAATTGGCCAGTGCGCTGCCTTTGAGTAGCGGCTGACAGCGGAAGTTCCTCCCTCGTCGCGATGGTTACCCGATACACATCCTGTAGCAGCGAACTACAGGAACCATGAGGCCGGCGATGGAACGGAAGGTAAGGTGAGCATAATATGTGTGTGTTTGCGTGTGATTGTGTGTGATTGTGTGTGTTTGTGTGGACTGCAAGTGTGGGTCAGAGCGCGGTGGATGTACGGAACCGGAAGTGTGTGTGGTGAATATTTTGCTCGTACGGCAAAGCTTGCTCGTAAACTGAGTTACAAATTTACAGCAAGCTTTGCTCGTATAGCGAAATACTCGCTAACTGGGTTACTCTTTAAGTGAGGTTCCACTGTACATTACCAGCTCCAGTTCTTCGATCTTATTGGTCAGGCTTCTTGCATTGGTCAGCATGCAGGAAAGAAGTTTTGCTCCTCTTTTCTTAGCTTCCTTCTGAGTACCCTGTCTTGGGTCCTCTCTATGGCATCTAGTATCCTTGATTAGTTTGTCCTTCTGCTGCATGTTCTTGTCTGCTGTTTTTTCTCCCATCCCCTTGTCTTCTAGTTTAAAGTGACCGGCGTATACAACTGCAGTACAATGACTCAGTGCGTAGTACTGCAGTCTTGCAGCGCTGGGGTCCTGGGTTCAAATCCCACCAAGGACACCATCTGCAAGGAGTTTGTATGTCCTCCCTGTGTTTTCGTGGGTTTCCTCCTACACTCCAAAAACATACTGATAGGCGATTGTGAGCCCCAATGGGGACAATGTTGCCATTGTATTTAAAGCGCTGTGGAATTAATAGCGCTATATAAATTAATAAATATTATTAAATATTATTATAGCTACCCCCTGCAGGACACAGACCCGGACTCTGAGACCTGCGTTTACCATCGCAGGGAGTGACCCGCAGGATACAGACCCGGGAGAACATTGACCAGTGTATACAACTGCAGGGACAGCCAAGCAGGACACAGATGCAGAAAGCCTAGACTGGTGTGTAAAACCGCAGGGACAACCATAATGGTGCCGAGCAGGACACAGACCCAGTAGCATGCTAGACTGGCGTATTCAAATGCAGGGGCTCTCACCCCAGCAGGACACAGACCTGGATAACGGCGTGAACAATTGTCACAAGGAAACTTCCCTGTGGACGTTTAGGCAAGACATAAACCCGCAGGAGTCATAGAAGTTCTCAAAAGAAAAAAGGGTCTGAGGCCCCTGGTCCTGAAACCAAAGGCCCAAAACGCTAAGCCGCCTTCACTGTGGCAGCGCCACAGCCCTTCTGGGTCTCCCATCCTGGGACAAGAAACTGAATTGATGCAGTGGAGAGGTGCTGCCCTTTTATTTTAGTGGGTTTCCTATCATAAAGATGGATGGACCCCTCTCTCTGGTGGCACTGTCATGGTGAAGAGAAAAATAGGAAATGTCAATGAGCCTTAAGCTGCACCTGGGCTGGCTAATGGTCCTCCTTATGGAAGAAACTGATCACTGCAGCATAACGTGAATAGTTCTGGTTATTTTCAAAAGTTTTAAGTAAATGGATGGCAAATTATTAAGTTATAGAAAATAATGGGTAGTAAAAAATGTGATTGATTCTTGGCTACCAATAAGTTTGTGCAGAGGTAGCCAAGAAAACCCACTCTGAATGCTGTGGTGGCCCCTATTTTTTTTTTGCCTATGTAATGAAATCCCCTTATAAGGCATTGTTTATCATAAACTTGGCATTAATGTCTGTAGCTCTTTTAATCTCTTGCCTCTCTTATCCTGTGATTGTCCATTGTGTCTTAAGGAAAATGGCATTTTTGTTCTTGACACTAAAATGTTCCACACTGTACAGTAACCTGATTACATGTATCAACAATTACATTTGGAGTCCAAAATGTTCTTTCTTATTGTGCTAACTGCATTTAAATGTATGTGTAATCATGTCCAATGTGCACAACATTTGATACTCTGTATTGTCTAAATTATTTGAATATTTCATGTTTTTTTAAGATTTTTTATGTTTGTTTAATATTTTAATTAATTTAGATTGGATTTGAAATTGCTGCAAGTACTAGAAATAATATATTTTGATGATACAAAAAAAAGAAGTTAAAAATCAGTAATGGAATACTGTATTTTGTATGAATAACTAAAATACACTCAATGTGTTCCCATACCAAAGCAAAATACACCTACATCCAATATATCTACTGTAATCTCCTAGCTCACGGCTGATGACACTGGGTGTGCCTTATTCTTTGGCATGCACAGTACAGGGGAATGCCTGTCACGCCATGGACATCAAGCATATTGAAGTTTAACAAAGTGGATTGCACTCTATAGTTAAATTGTTAGGTGCCTCCCTTCCACATTCTGAAGATAAAGGTGTTGGAAAATGTGACCTGTGCCTTGGAAGAATAGATCAAGTATTGGTCATCATGGCCATTGGTCTTAAAGTTTTTTAAGACATCCTTAAGGCCCCTTTACATACTGCAACATCGCTAGCGATATCGCTGTAACGTCACCAGTTTTGTAACGTAATAGCGACCTCCCCAGTGACATTGCAGTGTGTGAAACACATCAGCGACCTGGCCCCCGCTGTGAGGTCACTGATTGCTACAAATCGTTCAGGACCATTTTTTTCGTCCTTTGTTTCCTGCTGCGCAGCATGCATCAGTGTGTTTGTTACAACGACATCGTTAGCGACTTAGAACCCAGCCCGTAGGCGTGCTATAGTGTTCCTTTTCCCGACCCCTTACCTCCTATTGGTGGTCACTGTTGTGTTCTGATTGGGCGGCTTTCACTGAAAAGAAGGCAACTTTAGTGCTTCCGTCCTTTGTAGCAAAGCTACCTTGTTCCTGAGCGTGCTGGTTTGCGGATCATTAGAGAGTTTTCCAGTCTGCAATACTATAAAGCCTATACAGTAAGCATCATTTGATTGAAGCTGTATTGATGCTGTATAGATAAACCAGTGTGGAGTTGCCGCACAGAGAACTCTACAAAGATCCGCTAAGCAACAGAAGCTCAGGAACAAAGGATATACAAGCGAGACTTTTGGGGGCATGTAAAAAGAACACCTAGGTGGCTTCAGCGCCAAACACCACGCCCCTAACATAGGTGTGAGTCATCAAATAGCTGCTGTGTGACACATCCCCAATGACCAGCGAGGTCGTTCTGCAGGTCCGTATCACTGCTGCATCGTTTGCCAGATCTGCCTGTTTGACAGCTCACCAGCGACTGTTTAGAGACTTTCCAGCGATCCCGGCCAGGTTGGGATCGCTGGTGGGATCGCTAGAAAGTCTCAGTGTGTAAAGGGGCCTTTATTAGAGATGTATATCCCATTAACTTTATTATGTTAATGTGCTGATTACGCTGTGTTGCTCTGTATTTATTTGTTCATTTGGAATGAGCTTGCTATGTAGATATTGCGTATTTCTTTTCACTTTATCACTCTGTCTAGTCCCCATGGCGTTCTAGGGTTTTCAAAGGACAACCTTCACTGAGTGGGGGCAGCACTGAGTGGTTTCTTAGGATGCCAACTTCATGAGGGGGTTTCCCATTAGGATATTTATAAGAGATTGTGTAGTCCAGTTTTCTTTCTACTTTTTGTCTACTCCCTTTGATGTCATATATTCGGTCCCTTACTTTGCCCTACGGCCACTAGTGGTAGGTATTATTGTCATCTTTGACTGGACACTGGTTATCTTTTGATTGATAGTGATCATTTATTAGTTTTGTATTTTTTGTACAATTTTTTGGGTTGCCAGTTTACCTTATTGGTTTTATCGAGCCAGATCTTTTTTGTCTATATTGACTTTGGTCCCTTTCTACATCCACCATTCTATGAGATAACATTGGATAAATTGGATGTAGGTGCATTTTGCTTTGACAGGAGGTCACCATTCAGCATATTTTAATTATTGATATTTAACAAAGTGTTCTTTTAGTTTTTCACCTAGTTAATTTTGTTTGGTGTTTTGTGGTGTGAACCGCTAGCTCTATTTCTATTTATCTCACTTGTTTGGCTCTATATTCTCATGACCTGGTTAGGTATTGAACAGAGTACAAACCATTGCCAAGGAGGTTTGAATGTGAATTCAGTACAGTACTAAAACTCTAACAAATATACCTTTAGTATCAACACATTTAATATATACTAAATTACTTTTTATACAATTTTAGAACTTTGAATGAAGCAAAATGGTAGATGAATAGTAGGCAATCATTTTTGGTTGCCATAATCCCATTGAATTAAAACCACCAGCCTTATAATATGTAACGGAAGGAAAAGGAGAAGGAAAACCGGGCACAGTTGCAAGTAATTAGCACAGAAACACACCTGTCATATTGGACAGGGGAATTTTTCCACTAGCATGGAACTGCTAGATGGGGTGCACCATAGCACAAGGCTAAGCAGCAATATGTAGAAAAAAGTAAAAAACGGAGGGCACTCACCGTAGATTAGCAGTAGAAAACCTTGTATTTATTTGTTACATAGCACAGGCATTAATACAGGACGGAGGGGAGAGGGACTGACCACACGCGGACAACAGCTGTTTCGTAACAAATGGCGCTTTGACAAGTCCCTCATGATGAAATCTGAGTGCAGTCCATATCTCACAAATAGACACAATGGAGAAGATGGAGACATTTTATTTCTCCATTTTCTTATCCTAGGAAATCAGATCATACTCAGATAATACTGTGATCAAAGTTTGATCAGAGTGTGATTTGCATAATTCACTTGATTTTCTCAGATGAAAGAATATACCACTGTCTGACCCAAGCCTTAGGGTGAGTGCGAATTGAGTTGCCAAGGATCAGACCCTGCACTATTTCAAGAAAATGATAGCTGTGTTACCCAATCACCATTTGCCTGTAACAGTAACTACTGAAGGTAGTTCCAATCACTAATGTTTAACCATTTACATACCACTGCCCTCACTGACAGTGATACTTACACAGTGAGATCATCAAAATGCTCATGCTCCCATCATCCCCACACGAAGCGATCTTAAAGTGTCAATGGGTTACTATTGCAGATCACTTCCTGCTGAAGGCACTCATTGCTGCCATGCTGATTATCATATTAAGCGCTACAAAATTTTTGTCCATTAATATCTGGCATTAGCTAAATCAAAACTAGCCACCTAAAACATACAGTGCTTTGAAAAAGTATTCTTACCTCGTGAACGTTTCCACAATTTTTCATGTTACACTCACAAACTTAAATGTTTTTATTGACAATTCATGTGATATACCAACACTAAGTAGCGAGTATTTGTGAAGAGTAAAGAAAATGATACATGGTTATCTAAATATTTTTTTCAAAATCTGAAAATTGTGACTTGCATTTATATTCAGCCCCCTTAGTTATTACTGTGTTTTACCACATTTCACTGCAATTACATCTTCAAATCTTTTGTGGTATATCACCAGCAGATTTTGCTCATTCCTCTTTTCAAAATAGCTCTAGCTCCATTAGATTGGATAGTGAGGGTCTGTGAACAGCAATTTCAAGTCTCAATGAGATTTAGGTCTGGACATTTACTGAGCCATGAAAACACTCCTTTTTTATTTGATCTAAACCATCCATTGTAGCTCTGGCAATATGTTTAGGGTCGATGTCCTGCTGGAAGGTAAAACCTACACTCCAGTATCAATCTTTTGCAGCCTCTAACAGGTTTTCCTCCAGGAGTGCCCTATATCTGGCTCCATCCATCTTCCCATCAACTCTGACCAGCTTCCATGTCCCTACTGAAGACAAGCATTCCCATACCATGATGCGGTCATCGCTATGTTGACTGTGGGTATGTCGTTTTTAGGGTAGTGTGCAGTGTCAGTTTTCTGCCACACACATAGCCCAAAAGGTTCTATGTTGATTTCATTCAACCAGAGCACCTCCTTCCACATGCCATGCAGGGCACAGAGCTAGAATATGGAAGACCGATAAATGTAAGTCGTAAATGTGGATTCCCCACTAATCAGTAGCATGAGAATGCCCTGTCCCACATTTGTCACTTTAGGATGAATTGAGGTGATCATGACTATCTCTCGCCATTGAAGTTCATAGGAGTTACAGAAACAAAGAGTTTTGCAACTCTTATACACTACATTGGAAGAAGGAATTGAGAAGTAAGGTTGAGCTCTACTAGATGTCCCAAACAGTCTGCATGAGGCTTCATATGAGAAAATAACTATACTACAGTTCTTTGCAGTCCAATCCCTGTACTTCCTGCTGAGTCCTGTGCCATGACCGCGGTAAAGAATCCTGAGACCATTCATGTGTGGGGTGGTTTTTCATCCAAAGGAGTGGGTTCACTCACAATTTTGCCTTAGAACATTGCCATGAATGCATAAAGAATGGTATCTAATCATCCTCCAAGAGCAACTTCTCGTAACAATGAACAATTTGGTGATGAAAAATGCTTTTTCCTCCATGATGGAGCACAGTGTCACAAGGCAAAAGTGATAACTAAGTGGCTCAGTAAAAAAAAAAATATAGACATTTTGTGTCCATATGTCCTCCAGATTTCAATTCCTTTGGGAACCTGTTGAGAATTCTGAAGCAGTGGGTGGACAAACAAAAACTCAGAAATTGTGATGAACTCCAAGCACTGATTAGATAAGAATGGGCTGTCATCAACTTTGTGAAAACCAAAATTTGTGCCAAAACTCTGTCTCCAAACTGAGATAACTTCTGGCAGACTGTGCCATATACAGGGTTGCACGCCTCACTATTTCTTTGTTCTATAGGAGGGCAGACTATAGGGCCCCTTCCACATTTGCCGAATGCCAATTAAACCTGCCAGTATTTGTCGGATCAGCAACAGTCTAACCTGTATAGCGCCTTCTGACTCCCCCCCCAGACAGATCTTGTCAAAGAAATAGGGATTCAGCATATAAGATTTTTGACTGCTGACTCTTTTTTTTATCTCGGCAAGATAGGCCACTGTCAGAGGATGGCAGCTGCTCTCTCATAGAGAACACTGAAGCGCTCCTCAGAGTAGGTGCTCCTGTGTAGGGAGGAGTCTAGATAGCTGTCAATCAAATAATCGGCAGAACACTATCATTTATGACACCTTTAGGCCTCTGTCAGAATAATCTGGCACTTCCTTTTCAGCCCACAAAACAAAAGGATTTGACAACTGAATTCCACCATCTGATCCTAATGTCACTCAAGATTATCTTTAAGACAGTCATTAGGCTTCCATACAAATTAGTTGTTTGGTCGATTCTATTGAAATCAGAGGGTTTGGATGATTTTTACGGAATGTGTTTGAAGGCCTTGAAATGGAGAGGACTCAAAGGGAACCTGTAACCAGGTTTTTCCCTTATGACCTTCTGTGGCAAGCACCAGTGGACCCGTGTATACATCATTCTAGAACACCATATACAACTGCTTAAGCCGCTCTGTAAAACGTAAAAAAAACCTTTATTACACTCACCTAGGGGGTGGCCAGTCCAATGGGCATCGCTGGTCTTGGTCCGGCACCTCCTCCATCTTGTGCAATCGCCGTCCTCCTTCCCAGCCCCATGTGGATGATACGTCATTGACACAGAGGCCGCTATTGCGCTCCTGCACATGCACACTTTGATGTGCACTGCTGAGGGCAGAGCAAAGTACTGTAATACACTAGTGCAAAGAAAGATCCAAAGACCACCCGCGCATGCGCACTGCAATACTTTGATCTGCCTTCGGGCATATCAAAGTGCGCATGTGCAGGAGCACAATGGAGGCCTCTGTGAGGATGATGTAGATGCGTCATCCACACGAAGCAAAAAGGAGGACTCCACAAAATGGAAGATGCTCCGGACCGAGACCAGTGATGCCCATAGGACCGGACTGCCCCCTAGGTGAGTATAATAAAGGTGTTTTCTACCTTATACAGAATAGCCTGGGCACTTATGTACAGTATTCTGGAATGCTGTATATAAGGGCTCACTGGTGCTGACTGCAGCTCATAAGGGAAAACCCTGGTGACAGGTTCCCTTTAACTGATCAAATAGTTTGATAGTCAACTTCATACCCGGCATCTTTATGCTTTTCAGTCATCATTCTCTTATTGTCCCTAAATGATTGGGTAAAGTTCCCTTTTTTATTCACTTTGACCTGACAATAGAAATGTTTATACATGTACTGTACTTACAACCTGAAGCATATACTAGTGAGATCACATAACACACCTATACACAGATGCAAAAGTTATATAATAGAAACAGGTTTAAAAAAAAAAAAGGTATGAAAGCTGCAACCGTCATTCCTGGACATCCTGATCCTGAGAATAGGCTAACAACATTCTTATGAGCAAAGCAATAATGCACGTTATTTTACAGCAAGGTACTATTAATACCCACGGTCAGGTATGTGAACTTATCTACTCTGTTTAATTTTACAGCACCATTAGTTTGGACAACACTAAAGCTAGATGGTAGTTAATCAGGTTACAGTAAAATACATCATCTCCAGAAGGCATGAACTTGGTGTGAACCTGCACCACTCCACAGCATAGCATGCATTCCTTATAGGTTTACTAAGGACGTATACGTTCGGATGAATGCCGCATACTCTGTCTTCGCCTGCTGGACATATTTTAAACACTGCTCACTATATTCAGGGGGGCTATTAGGGTGGTACTCATATCACAGGCCAATGCAAATAGGGGCCAAAACTTCCCTGTGAGTTGTGTAGTTTTATATATTAAAAGGTCTTATTTAATAAGGTGATCACCAAGTAAATAGACCAATTACAAATCTTATGGTTTATCTTTCTACATGGGCATAAAAGATATACAACTGAAACCAGCAGTTTACATACACTATCTAAAAAGACACATACGCATGTTTTTCTCATGCATGAAATCAGAATAAACCTTTCCCGTTTTAGGTCAATTAGGTTACCAAGATTATTTATATTTGCCAAATCCCAGAATATGGGTTGAACTAGATGGACTTAAAGTCTCCCTTCAACCTTAAAACTATGAAACTATGAATGAGAGAGAATGTTTTAAGGCATTTGTATTACTTTCTGCAAAGTCACAAGTTTGCCTACACTAAGAGTACCATGCCTTTAAAGAATATGGGACAGCCCATATGATGTCATGTCTTTAGAAGTTTCTGATTTATTAATAACATCTGAGTTAATTAAAGACACACCTGTGAATGTATTTTAATGCACACCTGAAACACACTGCTTCTTTGTGTAGTATGATGGGAAAATGAAAAGAAATCAGCCAAGATCTCAGGAAGAGGATTGTGGACTTGCACAAGTCTGGTTCATCCTCGGGTGCACTTTCTAGACACATGAAGGTGCTGCGTTCATATGTACAAATAATTATATTCAATTACAAACAAGATGGGAATGTCCAGCTATCATACCGCACAGGAAAGTGAGGGGTTTTGTGTACCAGAGACGAATGTGCTTTGGTCAGACATGTGCATATCAACCCAAGAACAAAAGCTAAAAACCTTGTGAAGATGCTGGCAGAAGCTGGTAAGATTGTATCATTATCCACAGTGAAATGAGTACTGTATCAATATGGGCTGAAAGGCCACTCTGCCAGGAAGAAGTCATTACACCAAAAGAAACATAAAAAAAGCCAGATTAATTTTTGAAAATGCACACCGGACCTTATTTTTGGAGACATGTCCTGTGAACTGACTAAACTAAAATTTAACTGTTTGGCTATAATTGTTTGGCTATAATTATTTCTGATTTCATGTCAGATAGTGAAAAAAACATGCAGATGTGTCTTTTTAGATAGTGTATTTAAACTTCTGGTTTCAACTGTATATAATCTGCTGTATACTGATGGGGCTGATATGTGCTTTTTACTGAGTGGACTGATTATAAATAATATGCTGTATACTGACATGATTGTGTGCTGTATTCTGAGGGACTGATACCTCATTTTTTTTAAAAAAAAGGGCCCTTTGTCTTTCTCTCGGTATTAGTTCTGTAGTAGTAAAGAGGCGTGGCCTGTGACTCGTCTCTCATACACGCTGAAGCCAATCAATAGCTAGGTGTGTGTCCTCTTGCCATCCAGGCTTCGGACGGAATGACAGGTTCAGCACTATGTAGTGAATGAAGAAATCACACCTTTAGGCGCAATTCACATACCAGTGTGTTACCATCCAAGTGAAATGGGTTGATCTTTTCCTGTCATCCTAGCTGCATCAATTTTTATTTCTCACCCTCTTTATTTTCACTAAAGCTAGTAGACTACCTGATCAGAAGCTTATTGCATAATCTAAGAGCAGCATAAAATAGCGATAGAAATCTTGATTACAGCAAATGCTGTCGTTTTGATAGAATCATTTTTTGTCTAATGTAATTGTAGCTGAGCTAAAACTCTTTGGCTGTATAACCCCATCAACACCTCTGACTGGCAGCTTCCTGCGTATATTGTACATTGTCAGCAAGCCACTTATCAGTGGTGGGGGCGGCTCTACATAGATTATGCAGGCACAACTGTAGGTAACACATGGCAAATATAATTAATTGGCATATATTGTGGGGTGACAAGCTATACAGTGCAAGGGTCTGGTCTCTGCCTCTTGGCTGAGTGTCTGTTGATTTTCTCTGTGTTTACCCCTATTGTGGTTACATTCATACATATATTGAAGTAAAATACTTTAGTTGAACTAGTGTTGGAGCCATTTATATCTCATTCGTGATTTCGCTGTATTCTCGGGAGGCCACTCCGATACAAGGCCTACAACTTGGCGTTATCAGCAGGATCTAGAGATCGGTATGGATGCGAATAAGACGGGAATCAGTCAACTGGCATCAGCAGCGCTAGTCTAGGGTCCACCTCAAGGTGCCCCAGCACAGGGAAGCTAGCTTGCGCTAATGTTACCAATGCAACCTGCTCACACCATGTCACCCCTAGTAGGATACCTTTCAGTGGGGACTTTGTTACCTCCCATAGTCAGGTTTGACAGTCCTTCAGGATTAGATGGAGAGGGTTCGGCGTGCAGTCAAGATGTGTAACCGGACCCCGGAGTTACAGGCAGAGATAGCTCTGAGCGCACAAGAGGGTGATGCGTGATGGACATTGAGGGTGCTCACTGAATCTGAGAGACACCATGGAGAAGGTATTTACCCTGTTGGAGAGGGTCCATGGGGCCCATGTGCAGCTGGCATAGCTGATGAGTGGATTCGTTATTTGGCCGCAGCGTGAAGGGGAAACACTGATGCAGTACATGAACTCCCTGCAGGAGGTGATGCATGAAATCTGGAAGCACGACTCAGCAGGCATGGGCATCTTTCAGGAGCTAGACTGGAGCCTGAGGGACCAGTTCATTGATAGGATAGCCAATATGTCTTTACAGGATAAGCTTTGAGAGATGACTAGGGGAAACTCGACTGACATTTGATGACAGCTACCTGACCGCCCTAGAATGAGAGTAGGAGTCAACTCCTGTAGTCAAGAATTTGCTGAGCTGTGCCCAAATTACACAGGGTCAGAAAGGATCAGAAGAGATGGCAGTCCTGAGGGACGGTGTTTAGACCCTGGCAACAATTATCCAGGAGCAAATGCGGGAGCTCTGTTTGAAGGTAGTTCAGATTAGGACTTGGTTACCCCATGCACCACTGGCAGCACTGTAGCCACGAGCTCATACAGCAGGACTGGCCAGGATGTGGGATCCTGTGACATATGACAGAATGGAACCATGATACGGACATATTGCCAGAGAGTGCTCTATACAGATTAGGTTTTAGCCGGCGTTAAACTGCCACTCACCGCAGTAGAGGGGCATTCTGTGACGACTCACCAAAAGTCAAGCCCCTTGCATAATGGGGTTGACCTACAGTTAGGTCCAGAAATATTTGGACAGTGACCCAAGTTTTGTTATTTTAGCTGTTTACAAAAACATGTTCAGAAATACAATTATATATATAATATGGGCTGAAAGTGCACACTCCCAGCTGCAATATGAGAGTTTTCACATCCAAATCGGAGAAAGGGTTTAGGAATCATAGCTCTGTAATGCATAGCCTCCTCTTTTTCAAGGGACCAAAAGTAATTGGACAAGGGACTCTAAGGGCTGCAATTAACTCTGAAGGCGTCTCCCTCGTTAACCTGTAATCAATGAAGTAGTTAAAAGGTCCGGGGTTGATTACAGGTGTGTGGTTTTGCATTTGGAAGCTGTTGCTGTGACCAGACAACATGCGGTCTAAGGAACTCTCAATTGAGGTGAAGCAGAACATCCTGAGGCTGAAAAAAAAGAAAAAATCCTTCAGAGAGATAGCAGACATGCTTGGAGTAGCAAAATCAACAGTCGGGTACATTTTGAGAAAAAAGGAATTGACTGGTGAGCTTGGGAACTCAAAAAGGCCTGGGCGTCCACGGATGACAACAGTGGTGGATGATCGCCGCATACTTTCTTTGGTGAAGAAGAACCCGTTCACAACATCAACTGAAGTCCAGAACACTCTCAGTGAAGTAGGTGTATCTGTCTCTAAGTCAACAGTAAAGAGAAGACTCCATGAAAGTAAATACAAAGGGTTCCCATCTAGATGCAAACCATTCATCAATTCCAAAAATAGACAGGCCAGAGTTAAATTTGCTGAAAAACACCTCATGAAGCCAGCTCAGTTCTGGAAAAGTATTCTATGGACAGATGAGACAAAGATCAACCTGTACCAGAATGATGGGAAGAAAAAAGTTTGGAGAAGAAAGGGAACGGCACATGATCCAAGGCACACCACATCCTCTGTAAAACATGGTGGAGGCAACGTGATGGCATGGGCATGCATGGCTTTCAATGGCACTGGGTCACTTGTGTTTATTGATGACATAACAGCAGACAAGAGTAGCCGGATGAATTCTGAAGTGTACCGGGATATACTTTCAGCTCAGATTCAGCCAAATGCCGCAAAGTTGATCGGACGGCGCTTCATAGTACAGATGGACAATGACCCCAAGCATACAGCCAAAGCTACCCAGGAGTTCATGAGTGCAAAAAAGTGGAACATTCTGCAATGGCCAAGTCAATCACCAGATCTTAACCCAATTGAGCATGCATTTCACTTGCTCAAATCCAGACTTAAGACGGAAAGACCCACAAACAAGCAAGACCTGAAGGCTGCGGCTGTAAAGGCCTGGCAAAGCATTAAAAAGGAGGAAACCCAGCGTTTGGTGATGTCCATGGGTTCCAGACTTAAGGCAGTGATTGCCTCCAAAGGATTCGCAACAAAATATTGAAAATAAAAATATTTTGTTTGGGTTTGGTTTATTTGTCCAATTACTTTTGACCTCCTAAAATGTGGAGTGTTTGTAAAGAAATGTGTACAATTCCTACAATTTCTATCAGATATTTTTGTTCAAACCTTCAAATTAAATGTTACAATCTGCACTTGAATTCTGTTGTAGAGGTTTCATTTCAAATCCAATGTGGTGGCATGCAGAGCCCAACTCGCGAAAATTGTGTCACTGTCCAAATATTTCTGGACCTAACTGTATATGCCAGCAGTCCTGTTATGGAAGCCAAATTAGAAGGCTGTCAGGTACACTGCCTAGTTGAGACAGGATCAGAGTACACCATTATGTCTCTGGAGTTCTTTGAGATACATTTTGGACACATGTTGGAGCCAGAAGATGAAAGGGTCATCAGGCTGACGGCTACCAATAACAATGAGATGGACGTACAAGGGATAGTTACGATGCAGGTCCGACTGTTCGGGCAAGACATTAGCAAGAAGTGGATTGTGCTAGTGGATCACCTGTCCTAAAATGTACCAGGAGGTGAAAAACATGGTGGCCAGCATATTGGAAAATCGAGGGATTCAGGAGAGTGAAAGTTCTTGGGCAGCTCCAGGAATCTTGGTACCAAAGAAAGATGAATCCCTTTTGTTCTGTGTTCAGTACCAGAAACTGAATGTCCAGACTGTCTGCAATGTCTAGCCTCTTACACAGATTGAAGAGTAGTTGTCCACCCTGAGTCATGCAAAGGTCTTCTCGAATCTTGATTTGGCCAGCTGGTACTGATCATTTTACCCATGGGACGCTATGGTTTTAGCCGGTTGCTATTCGGTGTTGAAGTCTGAGACTTCAACTTTGAGTCAGTATTGATATACATGGACGACGTGGTAATGTTTGGAGCGTCCATCAAGGATCACCTCCAGAAGCCATGGCAGGTCTTAGGGAGGCTGCAAGACCACGGCCTCAAGATCAAGCCCAAGAAACGTCAACTGATTTAACATTGGTTAGAGTATTTAGGACATTTGGTCCCCCCAGAGGAGGTACAGCCAGCTGCCAGCAAAATGGAGGCCGTTCAGAAGTGGCCTAAGCTGAATAACCTATAGGCGCTATTGGACTATCTGGGTCTGGCCAGGTACCAAAAGTTTTTATCCAAGTTTGCTCATCTGGGCGGCCCGATGAACAAATTGCTGGGGGGCATTACTGGGTGATCAAAAACTTGACCCATCGAGTAAGGACCATGGCAGCAAGAAACCATAGCAGCATTGAAAGAGGTTTTAACCAGTGCCCCAGTTCTGGTTTATTAGCAGTTTGATGTCCCATTCTTTTTATATACAGATGGGAGTCTATGTGGTCTGTGGGTCAGACTATCTCAATTTCAAGATGTTTGCAAGAGAGTAATTGCTTATATCAACTAATCTCTGAGGGAGTGCAACCCTGACAACTATAGCGCCTTTAAATGTAGAGCTTTTGACACTGATATGGGCCATGACCAAAAAGTTCACAAAGAACCTGATGGGTGTTGAAGTGACCGTAATGATGGATAATAACCCATTAGTGCACCTGAGAAACGCCAAACTAGGAGCTCTCAGCTCATCTTTCCACATCCCAAATTCGTATCCAGTTTCAGTCGAGAAGGGAAAATGGCAACATTGATGCACTCTATCACGTTTCTGTAGGATTGCCAACCCAGAGAGTTGATGAGATAGAAGACAATGAAACCTCGAATCTCAAATAATCCAGAATTCGGCACATTCAAGTTGGATAGTTTCTGAGATGCTGATAATGTTGGGAAAGACATTGTTTGATTGGGGGAAGAGTCCAGAATTGCTGTCCGGACTGAGGGAGAGTAAAAGAGTGAGTCCAGATCAGGGTCTGGCCGTGGCCAGAAGAGCGAGCCTATCTGACCTCAGAGCTGCTGAAGTTGTTGAGGCAGAGGAATAAGCGGTTACCCATAGGCTCCTGTGCTGGACTGTATACTTACAGTCTGAGTTGCAGTAACAGCAACAGATTGTCATCCCCAGGTGTTTGGGATCGAAGACCGCACAGGAAGCCCATGAGAGAGGTGCCCATTTTGGGAGCAATAAGAAGTACAAGCTGCTCCAATGGCTGGTATATTGATCAGACTTGGGAGACATAGTAAGTAACCAAAGCATGTCTCATGATCTGATCTTGGGGCCAAAGAGCCCTGAGCAATGGGTCCCTGTACAGGCCATCCAAACATCTGTGTCCCTAGATATTATGGATGATTGACTATGTACAGATTAAGTATTTTGTCTCAAGACACTCTTATGCGGGCTTTACATGAGACGAGCTATCGTGCAATGCATCGTCGGGGTCACGGTTTTCGTGACGCACATCCGGCATCGTTCACGACGTCGTCTCGTGTGACACCTCCGAGCGACGCAGAATCGCTCACAAATCGTGAGTCGTGTACTCGTCGCTAAGGCCGGTTTCACACATCCGGCTTTTCGCAGGTTTACCGGATCCGGCGCTCTCCCGTACAGACAATACAGTACAGTGACAGCGCTGTAACTTCCGGGTCACATGCGCCGGTCACATGACAGCACGTGACCGGCGCTTGTTGCGCTGTCACTGTACTGTAGTCACTGTACGGGAGAGCGCCGGATCCGGTAAACCTGCGAAAAGCCAGATGTGTGAAACCGGCCTAAGTTTTAAAAAATTGTTTATTTAACATGGCGCCGGTTGTTCATTGTACCCGGGGTAGCACACATTGCTCCATGTGACACCCCGGGGACGTTGAACACAGCTTACCTGCGTCCCGTGGCACCCGCCGGCTATGCGGAAGGAAGGAGGTGGGCAGGATGTTTACGTCCCGCTCATCTCCGCCCCTCCGCTTCTATTGGCCGGCGGCTGTGTGACGTCGCTGTGACGCCGAACGTACCTCCCCCTTCAAGAAGAGGATGTTCGCCGCCCACAGTGAGGTTGCTCAGCAGGTAAGTACGTGTGACGGCGGGTTAACTACTTTGTGCGACACGGGCAGCGATTTGCCCATGACGCACAAACGACGGGGGCGGGTACGATCACTCGTGCAATTGCATGACAGATCGTAACGTGTAAAGCCCGCATTACTGTCTGGTTATGACAGACCATTTCACAAAATGTGCGATAGCCGTGCCTACCAGAGACCACACGGCAGTCGGCCACTGAGGAGGTCTATAAACATTTTATACAGATGTTTCGGTGTCCGCAGAGTATTCATTCAGATCAGGAAACATTCATGTGTTGGGGAGTTTTTCTTTTTTCAAATAAAAATTTGTTTGTCGTCTATTTTTTTTTTTAATTACTGACTGGGTTATGATGTCGGGTATCTGATAGACGCTGTGACATCAGTAACCCCAGGGCTTGATGCCAGGTGACATTACACATCTGGTACCAACCCCATATGTTACCCCCGTTTGCCACCACCAGGGCATCGGGATGAGCGCGGGAAAAGCACTAGGATTGGGACATCTAATGGATGCGCCACTTCGGGGGCAGCTGTGGCCTGCTATTCGTAGGCTGGGGAGGGACCAAGAACCGCACACCTCCCTAGTCAGAGAATACCAGACCACAGCAATCCGCTTTACCTTGGCTTGTGATCCAATTTGGGGAGGATCCCACATTTTTTGTTTTAAATTATTTAAAATTTAAAATAACAGTGTGGGGTGCCCTCTGTTTTGGATTACCAGCCAAGGTGAAGCTGCCCGCCGCGGTCTGAAGGCTGCAGCCGTCTGCTTTACCCGAGCTGGATACAAAAAATAGGGGGACCCCACGTCATGCTTTTTTTCAATTAATTAATTTTTTGGCTAAGTACAAGGCTAAGCACCCTTTAGTGCAGGGGTGGGAAACATGCAGCCCGCCCTGACTTTTTATGCCGCCACCAGGCAGATTCCCGGGTGCGGCAGTGCTCGTGCCCTCACCGCAGTCTTACAGGCTGCCAGCTCTTTAAATCCACACATCACCGCTTGTGCACATCAATGTGTTCTACCACCGGCCAGTGCCAACATGATCAAGACTTACTTTGTGGGCGGGTTTAGCACTCTGCGCTTCCGTCTCACGGAAGCCTCACAGCTTCCAGCAGTGTGTGCCCACCCCTCTGCCCTCTGGAGCTCTGTGCCCACCTTCTCCCTCTGATGCTGTGTGTCCAGTGCCTGCACTCCGGTGCTGTGAGTCCAAAGCTGCTTTGTGCCCAGCGCCCACCCTCTGCTGCTGTGTACCCAGTCGAGTGCTTTGTGCCTCTTCCCCAGCGTTGCGTGAAACACTCAGCGGTGTGCCCCCCACTGCTGTGTATCACCCCAGGTTTGCGTCGTCGTCCCCCCATCAGTAATGTCAGAGCCCACCCCGTGATGTCTGTTAATGTCTGTGCCCCAGTCCCTCTTGTAATGTGTATGTGCCCCAGCCCCTCTTGCAATGTGTATGCCCCTAGCCCCTCTTGTGATATCTGTGCCCTAGACCCTCTTGTGATGTGTATGCCACCAGTGTCTCCTGTGATGTGTATGCCACCCAACGTCTCCTGTGACTTACACATTACATTAGATGCTAGGGGCATATACATCACAGGAGGGGTGTGACATATACATCACTGGCGGGGCTGGGGGCATTCACATGTCCCCAGCCCCTTGTGTGATGTATGTGCCCCCAGTGTCACCTGTGATGTATATATGTGACGCCCTTGAACTATTCAGGTCGTCACAGGGTACTGCACAAATTGTCATTCCGTGCAGTATTCAAATCCCCCATGGTTCTGGGTCCCCATCTTGCAGTGTTGCCTCCAACAGCAAATCAAATCCTAGATACACCCTGCACCACACCCACCAAGCACACCATTGGACGACTTAGGCGGAATAGGGTCGCCCACCTAGGGGTCAGAAAGGGGAGGTGAGAAGTGTAGTGTAGTGTAGAAGAGAAGTGAATTGGAGAGGAGTGAGGTAGCCCTCAAGCTGAGAGGAGCTCAGAGGAAGCTGGGAGTAGTGGCTCCCAGGAGAAGCTGACTAGGTTGCAGATGGTGGTCTGGGCCTAGAGGAGTCGGACCCCCTGTCGCAGGGGATTGAGGCTAGGTGCCTGGACCTGTCAAAGAGGACGGTCAGCAGCCTGGTCCTATCACTCGTCCGGGACCGAAAGCACGGCAGGGTACACGGACCCTAGGTCGGGGAGAAGCTTCAGGCAACCCGGCAATTAACCTGCGGAGAACGGAGCCTTTATGGAATGTTCCCACTAGCTCCAGAATCGGGGCACTAGCGCAACAAGGGGGATAGGGCTTTCCAAACAAGCGGCCCATTGAAATCCCAAGCATGAGCACTGAGAGCAGGCTCCCACACTTAGCCACAGTGGGGAGCGGGACATGGCAAGTTCTACTGGGCCACTACGGTGAATTTAAACTTTGTTCCAGGAGGCAGGTAGGATCACCAGGCAGCACTGCAGGGGACGGGACCCGGACGAGCTCCCCTTTGTGCGGCAGCAGCTCCCAGAGAGAGACTTGGTTTACCCGGTTGTCAGCTTCTGCTTATTGGCAGAGTGAGTAACTGGGTGATTTTTCCCCCTTCACGGCACAGAGTATCACCATCCAGAGTCCCGGGCCCTACCCCTACCCGTGGAGGGCAACGACACCTTGCTGCCCCACTCCATCACCCTGGGTACTCCCAACAGCAACGGCAGTACTCCCAATTAACCCCACACTACGAGTGGCATCACGAACTATAACTCCCCTGCAAATATCCCTTTTTACTTTAGAGTGTGGCCCCTAAGCCCCCGGGGTCCAGAGACCCTCAAGCCATGAACGGACACTACCCCCGGATCCGATCCGTTCAATCCGCTGCTTGAGCGGCACATATACAGTAGTCCTAGCGTCTCCTATGTGATGTATATGCACCCAGCTCCTCCAGTGATATATGAGCCCCCAGTGTCTCCTATGATGTATATACAGCAGTCCCAGTGTCTCCTATGTGATATATGTACCTCCAGCGTCTGCTGTGATGTATAAACAGCATCTGTTATGTGATGTATATGATTTACCAATCTTATTATCACAAAGAGTTGACTGTGCTCCAGACGGCGACAAACCTGAAAAAGCAGCTGTGAGAAGAAACATGATTAGTATCATCAAACATCACAGCCGTACCAAAGGGAAGCCGCTCCGGCCGCCACAGTAGGGGTGAGTTAATTGTTTGACCAAATATAGCAGGGTCAGTTAAAAATTGATAATTTTGTGAGGACCCCGACGGTTGGTAGAAATTTCCAAATGGCCCTCAGCAGAAAAAAGGTTCTCCACCCCTGCTTTAGTGCCACATGAAAGGCACTAAAGGGTGCAAGATTACAAAATGCTGGGGTGTGTGACATTATATATGTCTTGCTCATCTATTATCAATCTATCCCTCTAGCTATTCCGCTATCTATCCCTCCATTCATTCCTCTTAGCTGCTTCATAGATTATGGAGCTAGAAGTGGTTAAAAGAAGTAATAAAATATGAAACATATGCACAAGAAGTAGTTTTGACACTTGAAACTGGAGCAGATCAAGTGTCAATTTTAAAGAAATTTTGCAGAATCCTAAGCAGGTGTCAGAAGCAGGCAGGAATTTATTTTATTTTTTTTGGTGGGGAAGAGGAGAGACCTACTCTTTATTTTCTCCATTCTAGAACATACCTTTGAGGGTACTTTTGTTATTAGTCAACAATATCAAAACTTTTTTTTTTTTTTTTTTTACTAGGGTACAAATCTCTTCACTGGAGATTTCCTTTTCTTCTCCCACACAAACACAATGAAACTGCAGAAGGATCAGCAATACATGCCACCATAAATAGTATAGTACAAAAAGGTATACTGTCTAGTCTCCACCTAAAAATGTCCATACAAACATTATGAGAAATAGTTGTCGCCAACAATGACATAATTAACAGCATCACAAAAGGAATCACCTTTTTTTTTATCCTTCATTATCTAATTTTACAAAAGATCTTTCCATGAAAGAACATTCCCAGAAATATTATTGGCTAGCTTGAATTACAAACAGCAAATATTGACCCTATCCACATTAGCCTGACAGGCCCGGACTAGTCTAATGTGTAAGGAGTCCCCCGACTCTCCAACAGATGATGCTAAGGCTATGTGCCCACGCTGCGGAAAATGCGCGGATTTTGCCGCGGATTTCTCGCGGAAAAGCCGCAGATTTTCCAGAAATCTGCAGCACAGCTACTCCCCAGCCATTTCTATGGCATTTGGGAAATGCTGTGCCCACGCTGCGGATTTATCCGCAGCGGAAATCGTGCAGATTTCCGTGCGGAAAAATCTGCAGCATGTCAATTATTGTTGCGGATTTCTCCGCAGGGTCCCATATACTTACCTGCCTCACCGGAGTCACTTTCTCCGTCCGGTGTACAGGAGCACGGTGAATCCAGATACAGGAAGGAAGAGGTGGGCGGAGCCTGCACAAGCTCCGGTCATGTGACAGCCGGAGGTAGTTCAGGCCCGCTCACCTTCTTCTGCAGATGCTGAGAGAGTGACCCGGCTGCCGGAAAGCGAGGTGCTGCATGATGGAGGCAAGTATGAACTCCTACGTTCACTGCAGCACTTGTTCTGCATTGAGGATGCAGTGCCGAAGCCATGGCACTGTATCATCAATGCAGAATGCCCGCACCATATCCGCACGACATTCCGCAGCATGGAAACAGACAAAAGTTGTGGTGCTGTTTCCTGGGAGCACCTGCGGAATGTCTTGTGGATATATCCGCAGGACACTGTCCCCGTGGGCACATAGCCTTAGAGTCATAAGCTGCCACCAGAGGAGTCTGGCAGCATTGATCTCATATAGAACATTGAGTGAGCGCTCCTGTGTGTGGAAGTCAGGAGAGATAGTCACCAGTCATCCTATAGCCCTCTACTGTGCAAGGGCTCCTTAATTGTGTCTGGCTGAGTTGAGAAAATGATCATTCATTCAACCATCATCACACTTATATCAGAATGATCAGTTGTGGTACTCGGACATGCATTTATCAGTCACCTAACTTCATATGGACAATGTCCAGCAATCTCAAGGCTTGCAAATGTCATAGTGCGTTAGATCTATTATGCAGATTTAATAATATAACCGCTGTAAAAATATAAATCAGAAACTATAGACATCAAGAATTGTTAATCATGACCATGTTGGCTTCATATTAGAAAAAGTAAGGAAGGAAGAGGATGATATAACATTGTATATATCTTTAGCAATTATCTGATGACACTAAAAATTCGAGTCAACTAGACATACATCCCAGAAATGTATTTCTTCTGTGTTTTCTATGTATAGTAAACTATTGCTGTGTGCTCTGGTCAATAACTATACATAAACAGGTGGGAGGAAAGGAGGTTATCAATTGCTATGACTTTTCCTTTGAGAATCAATAAATAGAAACGGTTGAGCCCAGGTATCAGACCCAAAAATGCATCCAGATTTTGTTTTGATTTACATGTTTTTGTTTTTAAAATGGCCTTCAGCTCAGTCTTGAGCCATGGCAACTTGATGGACGAGCGATCTATAGGAGGATCGATCTTGATTAAGCCTTGATATGGCCACCAGGGTCGTCTCCACCATAGCTTCATACACTCAAAGGAATCGGGTCGCTGGTCTTCCTCTTCAGCATGTTCCTTCCGTTCTTCTGACTGATGTCCTTCTCCAATGATTTCTCTCTTTGTATGATGCGTCTGTGACGCCCTGGCCTATCAAATCGTCACAGGGTATTGTGCAATCTGCCCTTCTGCACAGTATGCAATCCTCCTTGGTTATGGATCCTTGTCCTTTGGTGTTGCTAAGAGCTTAGCCAGTTAAAACCCTAGGAACACTTTACACTACACCCTCCAGACACACTATTGGGAACCTGAAGGGAATAGGGCCGCCCACTTGAGGGATTGGTAGGGGAAGGTGAAAAAGTGAAAGGAGAACTGAAAAAGGAGTGCAAGGAGAAGGAGGTTGAGTGGTGACTCTCGAAGGGAGAGGTCACAGGTCAGGAGCAGGGCTCCTTAACTCTACTAGGTGGCAGACGTTGGTCTGGGCCTGGTAGGAGCTGGAACCCCAGTCGCAGGGGATCATGTCAATGGGCACGGATTGCAGAGGAGGGCAGCCTTGAGCCATCTCCGGGCAAGGGCCAGGGCACGACGGGGTACGCGGACCCTAGGCCGAGAAGTAGCTTCAAGCGTCCTGGTAATTTACCCGACAAGGGTGAAGCCTTCAAGATTCATCCTTCACCCGCTCCAAAATCGGGGTACTAACACACCGATGGGATAGAACTTTCCCTACAAAAGACAGTCCACCAAATCCCAAGCATGAACCCTGAGAGCAAGCTCAGTCCGTTAGCCATACAGGTGAGCGGGACCCGACTAGTTCCACACTACAAGGTCTAAACAGTCACAAAGGTGCAACGGAAAAGGCCACAGGCTAACAAGCAACACCAAGGGCACGGATCCAAGCATGCTCTCTCCTTGCTGCAGCGGTGCTCAGAATTCTGGTTTACAAGCTGTCGGTGTCAGTATTCTTGGACTGAGTGAG
Source organism: Anomaloglossus baeobatrachus (assembly GCF_048569485.1). Classification (NCBI taxonomy): domain Eukaryota; kingdom Metazoa; phylum Chordata; class Amphibia; order Anura; family Aromobatidae; genus Anomaloglossus; species Anomaloglossus baeobatrachus. The sequence continues at coordinate 328,658,424 of NC_134356.1, read as the reverse complement.
TACGCAGAAACACTTCCTTTTCCCATCGGCACCCCACTCTTCCACCACCAACATCGGGCCCCGGGGCACAAACCCCCTACCCACGGAGTGGTTAGACACCCTGCTGGCATACCATCGCCACTGGACTCCCCCTTTACCCAACAGCAGCGGTGATACTCCACCTAACCACGCATCATGGGTGGCGTCACGAACTTCTAACTCCCCTGTATATACCCCCCATCTTAAACCCTAGTGTCCGCACGAACGCCCGGGTCCGGAGACCCCTCGAGTCATCGCGGTTCCGGATCCGAGCGGCTCGGCCGCTGGCACGAGGGCGGTGCATGTCCACTACTTTGTAGTGACATGTCTGGCTTGAGTTGTGAATTTGTTTACACAAAAGAAAAATTATATACATTGTCCATGGTGAAAATCAACATCCAATATGTAGCACATGAACCTACCTAATTCAGGTGCAAAAAGGACACTATTTGAGGATGAGCTTTAAAAAGTACAATAACTCTGGAACTAGGACTATTATAATGTCTGTTTGCACAGTTACCAGAGGACTATCACAATTTGACAGTGATTTATTTTAAAATGGTGTTCGTTTTAATTTGCATAACGATGGCAGACGAATGGCTTTGATTTGAAGAAGCACAATGGGTGAGGAACCTTTACACACATTTCATTGCTAGAATATCTTTGCATATAATGCATACCATTCAGAAGAATACAAAGAAATCTTTGAAGTGATCTCCCTCTGCAGGATCTTTGGAAAATCAAATCAGAAAAATGTATAATGACACAAACCTGGGTTATCAAAAGTATCTTTTTATTATTTGCTGATAGAAGTGCGTGAACGTCAACAGTTCCTAAGGCTATAGTTAGGTTTGCATAGTTAAACCTGGTAAACAGCATGCACATAAAGGTTCTGTACGACTTACATAGCCATACAATGGATTTAGACACCAGCAGGAAACATGCTGCTTCCTCCTTCCAACTACAAAAGAGACCTGGAAGATTTATAGAACAGATTAACTCCTTGCTTGGCAAATGGCATCACTACATATATCATATAGCTTCTCTTTTTAGTCTGGTATAGTGGGGTTGAAATGCAGAGAGCATCATTTTTTTTCATGAGTTATATGAAACACTTATCATTGGTCTTATTTTAAGAAATATTCAATATCCCATTTTAAATAGAAGATATGAGTCTGGCTCTTCCAACCCCTAGAGTTCAGCTACTTTCAGCAAGACAAACCAGGATTACAAACCAGACATTTAAAAAGGACATGGTCAACACAAAATGATTGTTCTAAAGAAGCATAGGTACTTCGTGCCTCCTTAGGCTATGTGCCCATGGGGGAAAGTGTCCTGCAGTTATATCCGCAGGACATTCCGCAGGATCTCCCAGAAAACCGCAGCACAACTTTGTCTGTTTACATGCTGCGGTTTATTTGCGGAATGTCCTGCGGATATAGTGCGGGCATTCTACATTAAGGATACAGTACCATGGCTTGGACACTGCATCCTCAATGCAGAACAAGTGCTGAGTGATCGGGGAGATCATACCTCCATCACACAGCACTTCTCTCAGTCTCTGGTTGTGTTTACACTGTGAAGGAGAAGGTGGGCGGGCCTGAACTAGCTCCGGCTGTCACATGACCGGAGCTCGTGCAGGCTCCGCCCACCTCCTCCTTCCTGCTCCTATGCACCGAGGGAAAATGACTGGGTGTCTGCTATCAAGGCAGGTAAGTATGGGACCAAGCAGGTGATTTCCGCAGGTAATGCCGCAGGAATAATTGACATGCAGTTATGTGCGGCTGCGGGATATCCGCAGTATATTCCGCAACCGCACATTCCGCAACGTTGACACAGCACTCCCCATGTCCCATAGGATAACATGGGGAGTGTCTGTACATGCTGAAACCTGCGGATTTATCTGGAAAAGCCAGATAAATGCGCAGGTTTTCCGCGACAAAATCCGTAGAAGCAAGCTCCCGTGGGCACAGGGCCTTAGAATGGTAAACGTTTACTGATCAGTGGCCATTTACACAGGCAGACCAAAGCAAATGATGTGCTCCGAGTGATCATGCACCACCAAAAAATTATGATCTTTTATCATTTCACTGGATGAAGGAGTGTTTCGCTTGTTCATTGATTGATCGGAAACCTGTCAACCCAGCAGTGTAAATGCCTCTTTAGCATGGCCAAGCAGTTCAGCGCACCTTCTCCCCTAGTATCTATGCCCTGCTCTAGCTTCTGCAAAGCCAGTGCCATCATTTAACGAGGAGGGAGGAGAAATGCAAAACTATTAAGTGCGAAGGTGCACAGGATTGGTTGGCCACTCCAAGATGCACCCAAGCAACTATGGTGTACTAGGTTTGAACTCTCATTTTGTCCTGACAGTCATCCATTCATTAATTTTAAGGCAGTCTATGTAATAGATGAACAGACCAGCTCTCCATTCTTGGGGACTTCATAATGTCCAATTACTATATATGAGGCAGATATTCATTTTACATTCATTATTATTTGGATTTGAGTGGATTAGGCTGCTTTCACACTACGTCTTTTTAACATGCGTCCTGAATGATTTTTTTGCTGCAAAAGCGGATCCTGCTTTTACAGCAAAAAATGCATGCAAACGCATGTCTTATTTTGCAGGATCCTGTCACTGGATGTTTAGGGGCGGGCATTGGAGTCATGTGATCGGGAGTGAGGGGAACTAAACGTGCCAGACTGGGAGCCGGCTTCTGACAGCTGCAGACGCTCGTAACCAAGGTAAACATCGGGCTTGGATACCCGATATTTATCTTGGTTACGAGTGTCTGCAGCTGCTAGGAGCAGGGCTGCCTGCACACGTTACCAACGTAAACATCGGGTAACTAAGAGAAGTGGTTACCCGATATTTACCTTGGTTACGAGTGTCCGCAGCTCTCAGGTGGGAGAGAGAGGGAGGAGAGGAAGGGGGAAAGACAGAGATAGAGAGGGTGAGGGAGGGAGGAGGAGAGAGAGAGACAGATCACGCGAGACTGGTTCTGGGCATGCTCAGTACTTTCTGGGCATGCTCAGTACAAAAGCAGGATCCTGTTACAACGCAACTCAACGCATTCTGCTAGGCAGGATCCAGCGCTCATTGAAATGCATTGCAGCTCGCGACGCAATGTGAAGGATCCTGTGAGATGCGTTATTTTGACAAAGGTAAAAAACGCTACAAGTAGTGTTTTTGAAACATGTTAAAATAACGCAAAAGTACGGATCCTGTGTCTAACGCACGCAAACGCATGCGAACGCAGGTGGACGCGAGTCCATTGCAAATGCATTGAAGTGAAATCGCATTTGCACTGGATCCGTTTTTTCGCTAAAAAAACGTTATGGACGGATGTTAAATAAACGTAGTGTGAAACCAGCCTGAGAGCTATAGTCTTAAACAACCCGCAGACAGGGACAGCAGGAAGGATTTATTACCTTTAAAGACTGTATTTGGAGGATAGAGAGCTCCTAATGCTTCCTAACGGTAAATCCTGCTGACAGGTTCCCTTTAAGAAGGTTTATGAGTTTTGACAACTAAACTGCATTCACTAAACATTGAAAAGCTTTACCAATTGTTTTCTATTCACTAGAAGAAAATTAAGGTTCTACTTAATGACAGAAAGTAACGATCTTACAAGCAGTGAGAAATGAAAATATTAAAGTGTATTAGAAAACCGTATAATCTTACACAGAGAATAAGAAGTGATCATGAAGATTAACAACTTTAGAGACATTCTCTAGTAACTGGGTTGACATCCAATATTGTCACAATTCAATTTCCAATTTTCCAATATGGCTTGTCACCTACCTAAATGCAAGTCTCTAAGAAATTTCTCTGGAACTTAAACATTTGTTACAGTCCTGGAGAACCCCTCTTAGGTAGCATCACATTCTCTCCAAAAATAATACAAGTTCTGATCTTCCAGAGTATGTAAGAGAATTAAAGGATTACACCTATGGATGGCCAGATTTACTAATCACCCAGAATAGTGTAGTCAATAACCTGACATTAAATAACTCGGTGGCTACCATTTACTGGTGATCAGTTACATCTACTATACATTCATTATAAAGTGCTGCAATCAAATGCCGGGGAATGAAGGAGATATGATATGAGGAAATCGTACTCAGGCAGTGAAAGTGGGGTGGATTTTTTTTTTTTTTTTTTTTTTTTTTTACATTCAAGCAAAGCAGCATTTTAAGTTTTCATAAACTTGCAGAAAACACTAACTTATTTTTCCCTAAAGCGCATTTTTGCTTCTAACACAATTAAAGACCCCATGTAGATTTATTCCATAACTGCTGGACAATTCATCTTGGAAAAGTTCAACCCGATTCTGAAATGTAAGCTACTGCATTATGGTGTTCTCTAGGAAGCCATTTTCTTCTTGCACTCCACAGAGCAGAACACCATCCCTTCTATTGGCATGAACTTCTGGCCGATCAGACACTTGCTGCAGCATGAGCACAAGAAGCAGTCGGACGAGGCATGCCAATGGAATCCACTGTAGCTCACACGCTGAACTTCTGGATCAATGGCGTTGTGGCAACCTTGGCATGTCTAGGGGAGGAAAAAGAATAGTGTCAATTCTATAGAGCATTACAGCGCTTTGTCAAGGCTTGTGTAAGGTTCTCATCTACATCAACGGAGGCAGACAGCCTTTTCCACTAAAGCACCCGTCACACACAGCGAGATCGCTAGCGAGATCGCTGAAACGTCACAGGTTTTGTGACGCATCAGCGACCTCACCAGCGATATCGCTGTGTATGACAAGCAGCAGGGAGTGGGCCACTGCTGCGAGGTCGCTGATCGTTACAAAACGATCAGGACCATTTTTTGCTCATTTGTCTCCCGCTGTGCAGCACACATCAGCATGTTTGACGGCGAAAGATCAACGATCTGAATGTGCAGGGAGCCGGAGTCTGGTAACCATGGTACACCGGGTAACTATGCAAAGCGCTTTGCTTAGTTACCCGATGTGTACCATGGTTACCAGCGTACGCCGGTTACAGGTTGCCAGACGCCGGCTCCCTGCACACGTAGCCAGGGTACACATCGGGTAACTATGCAAAGTGCTTTGCATAGTTACCCGATGTGTACCCTGGCTACCAAACACAGCGTTGTTACACGGGTCGCTGGAGGCTGGTCTCTGATCGCTGCGGAGATTGCCGGATTGACAGCTCACCAGCGACCATGTAGCGACGCTGCAGCGATCCCTGCCAGGTCGGATCGCTGATAGGATCGTTAGAACGTCGCTACGTGTGACGGGACCCTAACATATATTTCTCTAACTCCACAATTCTACTCTAAATTTACAAAACAAAACAAAAAAACTGGTCTTTTAGGATTCCCACCATATTTTTAGGCATCTCAGGCTACATTAACTGATCAGTTTCCATTTTCACATACGTCTAAAATGTGTGCGTTTGTCGCATCAGCCATGATTAATCTGATTTTTCACAGAAGCAGGTAGACTGTCTGAGCGCTTATTTATGTAATGCCTCTCTTAAAAACAGATGAAACATGAATTGAAAACTGGAATACATGGATGAAAAACTGAAGACAAAGTGTATCATGAATCAACACAAACAATAATGGCAGAGTCTGATCGGCAAAATGGATGAGAATAGGACATGCTCCGAGTTACACAAACTAGACACAAGGATCAGTTGGTAAAACTGGTATGTGTGTGGATCAATGAAACTCTATAGTATATAGGTCAGTATACCCAGATGTGTCAATGGAGTCTTAGAGACGCTTTCCACTTTTTCAATCTTATGCGGCAAGAAGGCATAGCCTCATTGTAAAGGGTATGACTCGCAGTAATGAGAATATAGCCTAATGTGTCACACTATGGACTAAAAATTCACCAATATTTCTACAAATGTTTGACACAAAGTAAGCTAACTAATGGATGGTGTAAATTTAGACTAGACAGTCTCAAACAGCATAAGCCACTTTCATAAGCTTCTACTATCTAGTCTATGTTTGCACTGCCTAAGAATTAGACCTTATTCATAAATATGGCCCATCATTTCTTAATAGATGAAAAATGGCCTAAAGGGTTATTCTTAGCCCCAAAATCCTATTCCAATATGAAGGAATAATAATAATAAATAATAAAAAAAAAAATAAAAAAATACCATATACCTCAAATTAGAAATATAGTATGGATTTCCTGATAAGTTACTTTGCTTACCTCATGTGCATTGCATGACCTTAGGTATCCATGGTTATAACGTCGCATATAGTAACAGTTAGTGGCTCATGGTTCTAACCACGGAAGGCCCTGCACATGAGGTAAGAGACATGGCTATATCAGGAGAACTATACTACATTTCTAGTTGGAGGCATTTGCTAATATTTTTATATACATATTGGGATAGGATCTTGGAGATGGGAATACCCCTTTAAGTTTGCAAACAGTAGGTTTAAAGGGAATATATTATCCGGAATGGATTTCTTGTTTAAATCAGGTAGTTGTTACATGTATTTATATAAAAAAAAAATGCAATTTTCTCACTGACTACTAGGCCCAATATTAGTCTATGCTTTTGCCAGCTTGATGGAACACCATGTCACAAGGTAAAAGTGATAACTGACTGGCTCCAGTGAACAAAACATTCAGCTCTGGTTAGCTTCTTGACTAGAAGTTAAACATTTCAAATCCCCATTGGTCAAATCTGAAGAAGTGGATGGACAAACACATGCAAAGAAATTGTGATAAACGCCAAGCACTGAATAGACAAGAATGGGTTTTCATCAGCTAGGATTTGGCCCAGAAGCCGATATCCAGCTTGTCAGGGTAAATTGCAGTCTTCAAAAATAAGATCAGCACTGTAAATAAAGTCTTCACACAAAGTTAATCTATTTGTCAATAGAAGCACGAAAACGTATAAAATGCTTATAAAAACAGCTGAGAAAAAAAACAAAATCACTAAAAGAAGAAAACTTTGCGTCAGTTTCAAAACTTTTGGCCATGACTGGGGTAGAGTTTTGATTCATGGCTGCAAGATGAAAAGAGAAAAAAAAAATCTGTTCAGCATTTTCTGATTAACTCCTCATTGAATGATGAATTGGTGAGTGATGCACCAGGGTTGGGATTTTCTTATGCAGAAAACGTGAGAAAAATAAGAAAAAAAAAAAAAAAAAGTTTCTCTTGTATGGACCAGCAAGTCAACAAAAGAGGCACAAGGCTGTTTTGCCTTTTAAATGCTATAACGAATAGGGTCCCCAAACTCACAATTGGTACACGGGCAATGGATGCAAATGAGAGAGGATGACAGCGTGCCCACACGGACACTGTGCACACATTTTTAAGGCTCCTGCAGTGCTAGTGTGGACATGCAGGTCTGGTAATTCAATTCAGGCAGCACTTGCTCTGGGCAATGGAGAGAGCTGTCAATCAAGCTAAGGGGCAGCATGCTGACTGAGGAGGTGGAACGATGCAGCTAAGGAGGTGAAATCTATAGTATATGTTTTAGAGAGCTTTTCATGATCACAATGTGTTGGCAGTTTAATTCTGGATGACAGCAGCCTTTAGAAAAACTACAGAAGACAGATTACATTTTTTACAGTATTAATAAAGGAGTCGCTCGGTCTTACCACGGCATGATTCTTCACGTAGCAAGGCTTGCAGACTGGCTTGTCATTCACCATCACATAAATTTCTCCAGCCAGGACACAATCACAGTCAAAACAACAGAAGTGCTTCAGATGCCAGTTTTGACCTTCTGCTTGGGTATATTCATTGCTGAAAATCAACTAGTAAGAGAAAAAAAAATATATATAAATTTTGCTCATGGTGATTTATCATGTAGTACTGTAACGTTACGGATTTCAGATCTGACCACTAGATGGCACTGGATCATTACTTTTTAACTGATGCTTTCTGCCACCTAGTGCACATTCAGGAGAACTGCACCAAAGTGTGAAAAGCCAGTAACAGAATGCTATAGTATCTCCATTATCAGGTACAATCTATTGATATACTATTGAAACAACGCATATTCATTATAAATGATTGATCAAATCAGATAAATAGAGGTAAACTAGGGAATGAAGACTAGGTTTGTCACAGCTAGGAGTAGAATAAATACTATATTGGTACAATGCAGTTTCTATATTACACACAGAAAAATAAAGAAAAATAAAATAGATTACTTCTCGCAACCAACGGGAAGACTGATCCGTATATAGCTCATAGTTGAGTAGACAGACGTTACACGGAGGCATACGGATTAGTCTCCTTAGTTTTGGAAACAGGCAGTAATGATTAACCATGTGGTGCACAGAGGTTTACTCCATACTAAAGGAATAGGGCACTAGCCATATCATGTAGAATAGCCGAACACTATAAATCATGTATATTGCTGCATATTGAATGCATTTGTGTTTTTTTCCCCACTTTTGTCTGATTGCACCTACAGAACAAAAGGCAAAGTCTCTGCTCTCCACAGGTGATACCTGCCAACAGAATATGGAAATGTAGAAATTATGTTAGCCCACATCGCCATATTAACGAAGAAAAGAAACCAAAAATTAACATTGTACAATTTTAAATTAAATTCCATCCACATAGAAGAAAACGCAGCTGATGAGCCAAGGAAGATTGATTTTCATTAATGAATATTAGAAATAGGTAGGACTGAAGACATTGCTCATACACACAGACTGACCACTAACAGTTCTGCCAGAAATCATCATATGCCTAGGTGGAGAGTTCCATACAATTGACCAGTGCACTGGTAAAGCATTGCTACCATTGCTGAATAGCTGCACAATTGCAAGAAGTCAATTAGTGAATGAAATAGCACTTGTGAAGTCTGCTACAACTTAGCAGTCAATGACCTGGCCCTTTAAATGCATCAAATACCCTTAGAAAAAGTTACACCTGATCAGAGATAACACCATCAAAAGTGGCCATACTAGGCACCTCAAGGGAGGTCGTAACCAGATGAGCACTTTCCCTATAGTGACTGGTGCAATGAATATGAAGTATATGGTGGATATTCAGATTAATGACCTCCCATGAAATATGGTCTCAGGCCAGCAGAATTGAAGCTGTTGTAGTTCTGCATATAGTGTTCTATAGAGCAACTTGATATTCTTACTCTAGTCCAAAGGGGAGCAAAGAATGAAAGGCTCCATAATAATTGTTGTAAGAAGACATAAAAAAAAGAAGCGCTGCTAGGGTATTACCAGATGACAAGAGTAATATATAAAATGTATACACTCACCTAATGTGGTTGTGAAAGTCACAACCACTACCAAGCATATGAGATAATGGCGTCTGCCGCAGCCCCACGTGGATGAGCATTCAAACAGGAGAAGAGAAGGGGTTAACGCCACGCATCAGCCAAATGAAGATGTAGAGATGTTGATAAATATTAATATATTAAATTATCAACAACTTTACATCTTCATTTGGCTGATGCGCGGCGTTAACCCCTCCTCTTCTCCTGTTTGAATGCCCATAATAATTGTTGTGACTTTAGCAAGCTATGAGCTGTCTAACAAAGCGTATAGTGATGGAAGCAATAGCTAATAAAAACAATTATAGTAACCATGCAATTATTAGGAATGCTTTTAAGACTTTCTGCTTAAAGGGGATTGAACCAAGCTTGGAAGTACCCCCATAACCATAGGATAGGGGCAGACTTCTCAATACAGGGAGTCCAACCCCTGGAACCACCAATGATCTCAAGAACAGGACTCTGAAGAACCCCGTGTAAATGGAGCGGCAGTGTGCATACTTGACTCCACTCCATTTATTCTGAAAGGGGCTGTCCAAGATAGCCAAGAGCTGGGCTCGGCTGATCTTCGCCACTCCTTTTAAGAATGAATAGAGCAGAGATGTGCTTGATCGATCACCACTCCATTCTCAGGATTGATGAGGGTTCCAGCTTTTGGACGCCAGGCTATCAGGAAGTTTTGCCCTATCCTACATACAGGGAATAACATCTAAACCTGGCTCAAGCCTTGTACGGTATTCATCTACAGTACATATATGTCGTATAGCACTTCTAAAAAGTGGTGGATCAATTTTGGAGCAAACATGAGATTACCTCATCACACCCTGCGCACCGCGGCTTCTCACTGTCGCAGTAATGTCTGCCACAATAGAGTTTTCCCTTTTTCCAGAAGTAGATCATGTCTACTAGAAGCTCATTGCAGGTGAAACAGACAAAGCATGATGGATGCCACAGCTTGTCGTAGCCGGCCCGTTCGGCATACACCGCAGGGTCACCTTCCTTCATGTTCTCCTTGCACCGGAAGCAATACTGTGGACACAAGTGAAAACAGTTTATAAAATCATATCTTACAACAAAACATAGGTAGATGAGCTTTAATATAGAGCAATGGGAAGGAAGCTGAAAAGGACTGTCAGCGCCACAAATGACAGAGCATGCCTGACACCGTGCCAACAGAAACATATGCTGTCCGGAAACCTACATGCATCCCAGCTCCATAGTGCCATGTAGACAGTGACATGGACCATCAATTAGCAATGCAGGGAGGCTTTCTAATCCTGCTGTGACACTGAGGAATTGAGCAGGCATGCCACAGCTATTTCCACAGAGATCCTTAATGTCTCAACACTCCCTCTCTACGCAACGATAAAATGCTAATTAACAATCCAATTGTGAGTCGGGTCACAGTGCATTCTTCGCCCTCTCAATCTTTTAACCCTTCCCGGCAGTCACAAACATCCCATTGTCCGCAGAAAGGAACGCCTCTGATGGAAAGATTGCCTCAGTCGTGGCTGTGCCTCACAATACGGTATATTCCCATAACTGGAGATGTGCTTCTGATGGAGTTTTGTGAGTAATGAACATGTTTTATGACACATGATTCCTATCCAACTATGGAGCCGGCAGAGTAAATAAAAGCAGAGTGGGCTGTGCTGGACTGATAACAACCTGTAAACACAGCAGCCAACATATCTTTTCCACTTCACTTTTGCTATCTTTTATATCAAGTTTGCAGAAACTGTTAAAGAAAAGCAAGGTTTATGCAAAGAATTCCTGCCTGTGCCCCATAAATTAGGAGACAGGGATTTGGAGTCAGCTGTAAGCAAAGCTTGAGAATAGCAGACTTTCTGGCACGGAGAATAAAATAAGAGAATGGAGATGACCAAGGACACACACTAAGGCCTTGTTCACACACTGGATTTTTACCTGCTCTTTTTGCGTTTTTGCTGCAGAAATTTCTTGAGAAAATGGTTGTAACCCTTCTGCAGATTTTCCCATAGGTTTTGCTGGAGAATAAGGAAAAAAAAAAAAAAAAAAAAAGCTGTTTTTTTTTCAAGAACATTCTTTCTGCAGAATTTCTTGAGAAAAAGAATGTGCATGTCACTTCTTTTCTGCAGGTATCTGCGTTTCTTGCCATAGATATAATGGTAAAAAAAACGCAGGGACCAACCTGCGGAAAAAAACGCATCAAAAACGCATGCATTTTTCAGTGCGTTATTGATACGTTTTTGGAACGCAAGTGCGCTAATCTTTCAGACTCAAGAAATTTGAGAAAATCCTTTTTCTAGTGCGCACAGGGCCTAAAGGCTCCTTTACGTTACCCGATCATTTATATTGATATAAAAAGCTTGTTCCCAAATACCGGCCTATGCAAACATAGCAGTAGACATGCAAAAACCCAATCAGATCCCATCTCTCCATCTGAGTGGATGGCACCTGCTGGCTGTAAAATGATCATCTTATAATGACTGTCCTGTCCTTGTACAGGTCACATAAATCTTTGAAAAAGAGCCTTGAAAGGAACGGTGATCAACTTGTTATACTGTTGATTAGTGCTGGTTCGTGCTGAAATCTGGCCATTAAAAAGGAGCTTTAAGAGGCTGTTCACTAATTTGCAATGTCAGATAGGTGGGGTTCTGATATTTGACACCCCCATCGATCAGCTGCAATCTCTTGGCATAAACAGTGTAAATAGTGGAATATCACGCCATACACAGTTTCGTGGCCACTTATGAGAACTGCAGATCAGATGTGATTGAAGACAATACAGTGAACTTTAAGTTTAGGTTTTATTAGGCTTCACATAATGTAGGGCACTTGTGGGGGCACGCTGATATCTACACATCAGGTATCTTCACAAGGCGCACTAACCGTGCTCTCTGCTCTGTTGCCTTCTCCTTACCACTGATCTGAGCCATCAACACTTTGTGATGATGCTTTGCTTCAGGGATGGGGGCAGAGGCTGCTGAAGTGCGCACAACCTCTGCCCCTGATGACACCTTGTTTGGGTATCCCAGCATGCAATGGGATTCTCAAAGGACGAGTCTTCAAATAGGAAGTAGGCAAAAAAAAAATACTATAAAACAGTTAGTGTATTTAGGGAAGGATAAGGAATTTTTAATTGAAGCACATTAGAAGATAGTTCAGATTACTGCACTTGGGGGGGGGGGGGGGGATGGGTGTCACAGTCTGCCTGTAACCTTCCTGACTGAACAAAAGCACACTATTTGTTCAGTGATTAATTTTATCATAAAAAATACAAATAACCTAACCGTACATACAGTGCATATAAATGCACATGGATATAGTGGCATACATTTTTCTGCAAATGCAATAAAAATAATAATAATAAAAAAAAAAAAAAAAAAAGAGTATTGGCATTTTCCCCCCTCTCTTGCAGTGACCCTCCTATTCAGTTGATCAAGAAAACGTATGCAGATAAATAACCCCATGGAGTCCATAACGGCACTCTTATGGCCTCTATTGAGCTGAGAGCCATGTAGATATGGCAGGACAACCCTGACATATAGAGATGAGCGAACCTTCAGTTTCGAGGCTCTGGGTTCAAGCTTGGAAAATGATATGAAAATCCCCATGGTGAGTACTGCGCTGTGTTGGCGTGAGTGATGCACAGAATTGTGCACACTGCGGGATGTGTGTGATCGGCTCAAATTTGACTTACAGTCTGCGTTTTACAGATGTTTTGTTCGCAGAGAAAATGTAAAAAAAAACAAAAACAAAAAAAACACCACACCGCCCACTTCTAGAGGTGGGTGGGCGTTTTGTTTTTTTTTCCTTTTAAACTTTTTTGTGAACAAAACATCTTAGAGCGCAGAATGTAAGTCAAATTTGAGCCGATCACACACGTCCAGCAGTGCACACAGTGCTGCGCCTCACTCAGACGCAAGCACAGTGCGATACTCAACACGTGGATTTTCACATAGTTTTCCGAGCCCAAACCCAGAGCCTCGAGACTGAAGGTATCCTCATCTCTACTGACATACAGATTATATGTATGGGTTGAGTAAAGTGGACAGTTATTTTGGGAAAAGAAGCAGTGCAGTAAATACTAGAAATTATACCTCAGAATGGTACCTAACTGAACCTGACCAGCCTATTTTTAATACACTTGTGCATTACATTATACCACCAATTATAAGCAAAAAGGCAAGTCGCAAAAAACCTAAGCCTTCCCCTAACTGATTCGCAGACAAGTGTGTGACAATAAAAGTATGGGAAAGTGAACAAATGATCCCCTAATACACTCCCACTAACAGAGCAAGGGGAGAATCAAATTCATTGTGGGCTATGGCAGCAAGTTACAGCCAAAACCCCATAGACAATTACAAGCTATAGATCACTGATAGCTTCTTGGTGTTACTAAAGATTGCTAGGCTGCGTTGTGCTGGAGTCAGACCTATCCTGCCTGCAGAGCAGCTAAACCTGTTGGTGAAAATATATTTGGGAAGTGGAGATCATACAACTCTCTACCATATTGAAACCGCAAATTAGAAGTAAACGTTAGGCAGCTAAAATCAGAGAACGGTGTAAAGCTGACTAAGACGAGACCTCCCCGAAGCTGTGTGTTCAAGAATGGTTGCAAATACTATGAAAAGCTCGGAATGAATTAACCTTCCCGTGAACTGCACTGATTCATTGTATATGAGAAGCCATGCTTTTCCTACAAAGTTGTCTTTACTGCTTCGACTCCCACACAGTGTATAAACCAATGATCACAGGGAGGAAAACAAATGGTTGGCAAAATAGTTTATGGAAGGTAAATCTACTAAAGCACTGATCACTGTTCAAGTTGTTTTTTAGAAAAGACTGCGAAATCTGTGCAATCTGCTTTAAACTTCAGGTCAGAATTTATGGGGCAAGTTGTACAGATGAGCATTAACGTGCTCCCAAGTAGGAGAATAGTGCTAGTCTATCAGACACTTCTGATCGCTTAGATCCCCAGAGACAAAAGATAGGGGAAGGGTCATCACTGCCCAAACATCTTCTGTTAGGTAAGAGGTGAGACACTCCAACACCAGGGCTGTGGAGTCGGAGTCGTAGCTCATTTTGGTGGAGTCGGAGTCAGTATAAAATGCACCGACTCTGACTCCTAAAAGATATAATAAATTGGGGACAGTAGTGCAATGCAGAGTGTGATGAAAATTTTTTCATAGTAATAATAATAATAATAATAATAATAATAATAATAATAAAGTTTTAATTCTATAGCACAAACATATTCCACAGCGCTTGACAATTAAGAGGGGACATGTAGAGAGAATACAAAATAACAAAATTAAGATACCAGGAGGAGTGAGGGCCCTGCTCGTAAGCTTACAGTCTATGAGGAAATAGGGGAGACACAAAAGGTGAATGGGGGGGGGGGGGGGGGAGAAAAGCTTGTCATATATGGTCCAGCCATTGATTTAATAGGGTATTCAAAAGCAGCTGCATGAACCAGTCGGTGAGAATTTATACAGGTACAGGGGATGAGAACTGGAAGTAAATTTTTTGAAGGGCAGAAAGGGACTAGATTAGATCAGGGCAGTGAGGTGATAGGCTAGTCTAAAGAAATGCAGGGCCTGCTTAAAAGGTGTGGATGTTGGGAATTAATCGGATTTCTCTTGGTAGTGTGTTCCAGAGCATAGGCGCAGCTCGTGAGAAATCTTGAAGACGGGAGTGGGAGGTTCGAATTGTTGAGGATGCCAGTCTTAAGTCATTAGTAGAGCGGAGGGCACGGGTGGGGTGATAGAGATGAGAGAGGAGATGTAGGGTGGTGCGGAACCGTGGAGAGCTTTATAAGCGAGAGTGATAAGTTTATATTGGATTCTGGAGCGGATAGGCAACCAGTGCAATGACTGGCAAAGAGCAGAGGCATCAGTGAAGCGGTTGCAGAGGAAAATGATCCTGGCTGCAGAATTCAGAATGGATTGGAGATGGGAGAGTTTAGTAACAGGGAGACCAATTAGTAAAGAGTTACAATAATCCAGGCGAGAATGAATGAGAGCGACAGTAGTAGATCGTAATTTGGGAAACTTATGAAATGTACTATAAATGTCTGTTCTATTCCTGATCAGTGTTTTTGCTGCGTTTTTTGAGGATACGTTTTTCAGCTGCAGAAGCAGATCAGCTTTTTAAAAAACCGCATCACCTGAAAGGTTTTTGAGCTCATAGATAATGCTTTCAATTGCAAAAGCAGATTAGAAAAACACCACACAAACTGACTGCTCATTCTTTGTGAGGATCCTCACAAAACGCTGTGTCTGAATGTCCTATCTTTTCACCACCCTGCTGGGTGCCTTTGCTGGGATGCCCAGAGTCACTGCATTTCACTGAATTATTTTGCCATCAATGTTCGATATGTTTATGACAAAAAAGAAATTGTTAGCAAGACACTGGCAGTAAAAGATGGCAAAGCTCATCACACCAGCCAGTTTCTCCAGGCCTTGGTGGAAAAAGGTTCTGCAAGATTAGGAACGCAAAAAAGAACAGGTTCTTGCCATTGTAACGAACAATGCTTCAAACATAAGTACAAATTAAACTGATAAATGAGAGTAATGAACAACATCTAGAAGAAAATTTAGGATTCAGTATGTGTAAGATGGAGCCACAGTGCTGCTCATGTAACTGAGGAACAAACAAATATTACAACAGAAGAACAGCAAAATGATACTTTAGGATTAGATGATCTTATTGAAGCTGCTATGAACACTTTCATATTTATCACATGCACTGTGTTGTGCACACGCTGCAGCTGGCAATTAGAGTCTGCAAGAGGGACCCCGGTTTCACACATCAGTCTTTTCGCCGATTTGGCGGACGCGGCGCACTCCAGTACAGTGTATACAGTACAGTGGGAGCGCGACAAACGACAATCACATGCTGTCATGTGACCGGAGCATGTGACCCGGAAGTTGTGGTGCTGCCACTGTACTGTATCGTACTGTACTGGCGTGCGCCGCATCCGCCAAACAGGCGAAAAGCCGGATGTGTGCAACTGGGCGGACATGCTTGAAATCTGATTGGAAAAAGTGAAGAAGTTGGTTATTGCCAATAGTAAAATTCAACCGTTCATCAAAACTGACTGTGAATGAGGCAATTCCTTTATACCCGGAAATTATTAGAGATGTTGCCCATGTGGTTACAGCTTTAACGCCAACCCAAGTTACTGTAGAGAGGTTGTTCTCTAGCCTTAAAATTATTAGGTCAGATTTGAGGTCATCTAAGGAGGATCTGATGGAAGCAATTCTATTTCTTAGAACAAATTCATAGACTGCACAAATGTTATTTAGTATGTTTTTGTTGAAAACTGTTTTTTGCCACTTACATGGTGTTATATATTACACTATGTAATACACTATGTAAGTGGCAAAAAACCGTTTTCAACAAAAACATACTAAAATAATAATATTTAGTATATTGCTTATATTTAAGTGAAAACTTTATTGTAGTACAATGTGAACATCAGACATTTAATCATTTTTATGATACAATAATCAACATATTTAGATAAACAAAATATATTTATTGGAATACAACTTTAGAACACAAACTGTAATAAATTGTAAATGTTACACAATATGTAATATACAGTAGATTACATATATATTGTGTGTGCATGTATAATATATATATTAAACATGCACACACAAAATATATATGTAATCTACTCTATATTACATATTGTATAACATTTACAATTTATTACAGTTTGTGTTCTAAAGTTGTATTCCAATAAATATATTTTATGTTCTATCTAAATATCTTGATTATTGTATCATAAAAATGATTAAATGTCTGATGTTCACATTGTGCTACAATACATTTTTCACTTAACTATAAGCAATATATGTGGGAGTCGGAATCAGAGTCGTGGAGTCGGAGTCGGAGCAAGGGAAATTGAGGAGTCGGAGTCGAAGGTTTGGCTTACCGACTCCACGGCCCTGTCCAATACACAAGTCAGTTGGCTGTTTCCACCAGCTTTCCTGTAATATGTATGAGCACCAGTAAAGAGTTTTTCATCCTTCAGGAGCACACAGTTTTTCGTTTCCTGCTTGATGACAGTTTAGACCAGAGTTTTGGTTGAATCCTTTGGTCTGAAAAGTGCAGTCTTCGATGCTGCAAGCAGAGGCAGTTTTGGCATTAGTGGAGTGCAGTTGTACTGAAGCTTGCAGGATCCATCAATCAGACCAACTTCAGAGGAGTGCTTACAAACTGTACAAGAAAGAGCTGGCAAGCCCTTTGCTCCTTGCCTTGTTGACCAGCCACCTCTGATAACCTGTATTGGTGGTCGTAACCTACACAAGGAGCAGTAAACAAAATTAAAAGTCCCTTTGTTTTGGAAAAAATAGAGGACATTTAATAAGTGGTAAATTGTAAAGCTGCTTGTTTTAACCAACACTTTGCAATTTTACCCAATTAAGAAAGTGTGAAGCTGAGAAACTCTCTTTAATCACACGAAGCATACATTTGGCCCCTTTAGCATTGTGTAAGATACAGGGACAGCTTAGTTGCTTAGTTGACATATAAAAAAGTCATAATATGTAATGTGAGTAACTTACATAAGAAGATCCCGATGGTGCAGCTGCGGCTGCTGCCTTGTTTTCTACATTCTTTACAGTAGCAAGTGTGCTTCGATTTCCACTGTCTGGCTTAGCAGCTTCTCCAGCCTGTGTCCCCACTTCTTTTGGCAGCTTGATATCTCCAACACCAAGGACTTCACTTTTGTATGTCTTCACAAACTGCTCCATCTGCTTCACCTCGTTAGGGGACAGCTCATGACACTTAGAAGGATCCTGATCGTGAGCGGGCAGCTGCTTAGCCAACTGTTTCTTCCTATACTGCGCTCCCTCCGAACCAGCTACAGGCTGCTTGTCTTTGGGAATAAGTTCCATGTAACGCCTGGCCTAAAACAAACAAAAAAAAATAAATTCACAGGGATTAATAGAGAGAAAAAAAAACCAAACAAAAAACTGTAGACGCCTTACATGACACTGAATGTTAGTAATGAGTGATAACTACATAGAATAGTTAAATATCATGATGAATGAATTACCATGCATGCTACAAATCATTCACTCAACATGTAAGGCTCAGGCATTGCAGTAGATTGTATAATCTATCGATTTGCAGCACAGTTCATACAGACTACATTTCATGCTGTATATACCATGAAGTAACAATACACCTGCCAAGTTGAGACATCTCTCCGTCCTATACAAAGTATAGGGTCAATGTACGAACTTACCAGAGTTTGGTTCTGCACTGGTGGTGCCCATTCATAGGTCACAGTATTAATAGACACATCTTTCTTTGCTGCCACTGGACTAGTCAGGATCATTACATTCCTCTTGTAAGTGGGAATGCCATCTGTCTTCAGCTTTGCAATCATAGCTGTGTATTTTGTGTCCTCGAAAAGCCTGCCAACTTTACGATCATCATCATTGCTTGAAGGAACATCATGTTCTTCTTGCCCACATTTGCAATTTCTACAGATCTTCCTACATTTTAGAAAACACAATTAGTCACATAAAGATCACATCATAATGATCACAGAAACACTTGTTACTTTAAAACATGAGTTTTTTGTAACTGCACATACACAATATTACAATGTTAAATGCAGTTTGTCAACCAGATTTCAGTGAGATCATACTTATTACGCTATGTGTCGTTTCCACACCTCCATGTTTTCACACTGATGTGTGTCCATGTGGAGTGTGCGTGGCACACGGTGACATGTCAGTTTTTTCCTGGCTGCACTGTCGTCACGTGGAACGCACACTGATGTGATCCGTGTGGCACGTACCAGAGGGAAAAAACAAAAACAAAAAAAAAAAAACAAAAACACACACACTTGTCCTTGAAATAAAATGATTGTTTTTTTTATACTCACCTGTCTCCAGCGCTGTCGTCATTCGCTTCTGGGCCCACTCACTATGCTCATGAATATTCACTGCACCGCAGACCCGGAAGCAGCAGCAGCGCCGGAGACAGGCAAGTATAGAAGTTCATGCTGTCTGTGTGCTATCCGGATTTCACAAGGCTAGCTCTAGAACACGGAAAACACACGGACACACGCACCTACACCATGGACCGTGCAAAACATCTGTGTTTTTCACGAAGATGTGAAAGAGGCCTTACATGTATTGAGTATAGGCCGCTTTACACGCTGCAACATCGCTAAAGCGATGTTGTTGGGGTCACGAATTTTGTGACGCACATCCGGCCGCGTTAGCGATGTTGTTGCGTGTGACACCTACGTGTGATCGAAAATTGTCGCAAACACGTGTAAAATCGCTAATCGTTGACATATTCCCCTATTCCCAATTATCGTTGCTGCTGCAGGTACGATGTTCTTCGTCGTTCTTGCGGCAGCACACATAGTTATGTGTGTGTGATACCAATGTGATATGACTGAAGAATGAGTGTGATTAGATAGGGATCATAATCAAAAGATATAGTGATCTCAGATATTATTTGATCCATCAATAATTCAGTATCCGAGATGTCCTCTGGCTGACCCATTTTTACCATGATGAAGAATACGTGTCAGACAGATCTTGAACAAACCACGATTATGAGGAAGTAACGTTCACAGTTCAGCAGTCAGGAAACCCGAGGTTAGTTGACAACAGGTGTAAGGAAGCTGGCATGTAAAATTCACGGCTCCTTGCAATATCTCCAGGAAACTGTGGTCGGTCAGTGGTCAACTGGCAAAATGTGCAAGAAATGTGCAGGAAGCTACTGGTGCCCACAGCAGCTTGTGGTCAAGTTACATGAACATGACTCAGCTGTCACATGCTGGTCACCAATTCACCACTCAGTGCACATGACGTATAAAGTTTTGCTATAAAAAGACAGGACTCTCTTAATGAGATGGGGTTATTTCCAGGACGCTCAAGTGGACGCATTGTTCCTGTGATGCAGATGTTGATTCCTTCTCACTAATTGAGTCCCTCTGATGAGAAAGGCGTGCTACAACATAACGGTAATGTTGATGCATATTTCTGATATTGTATAAGATTCTATGACTATAAAGTAGTTCTAATGCCTATGTACCATTGATTATTCATGTGCTATTAAAATAAATAGTATCTTGCTATAAAGAATCTTCGTATTCTTGCCTGACTAGGATATCAGTGAGCGCTTCGTAAGTACGGGCTTTCAGCCCCTTTTTGGGAGAATTTAGCAAGACAAATTGGCATAGTCGGCAGGATTACTTCTATAAGAAGTAATTAACAAATTTTTGTAATTTAGAAATTAAAAACATAAATTTGGCAAATTTCCAGATATTTTTTCAATCTTTTTGCATAGTGTCAAAATGTTCAGAAAACGTAAGGATAATGTTAAGGAGGTTGTTGTGGAGATCCCCAGCTGGACTGAGGCTCCCTTCAATCTTATAGCACATGAATTGGTCAATTGTGGATTGGCAGAACAATGGCAGAATAAGCTCAAGGGTAGTGAACCTACTGATGTTGTGAATGTACTCAGTAGTGTCCCTGTGAAAGCAGGTGATGTAGTGTCTTTAGTCCAGCGCATCTGGATTTTGGCAAGTGCATATCGCGAGATGCATGAGCGTAATCTAAAGATGCAGAAGAAAGGTTCCCAGATGGAACAAAAGATGATAGAATTAGGTGGCCAGAAAACAGTTCTGGAATGTAATACCAGACTGTTGAAGGATAAATTGGAACATTATCAGAATGTGGCCAAAAAAGCTGCCGTAAAAATTGCTCAAAATAAGTACAAGAAAAGAAGAGAAAAAGTAAATAAAACCAAAAGTACATAAAAGTATCACCTCAGCTTCTGTAAACTGGGATCCCGATACTTGGGATGGGGATGTGTGGGATTCATCATCTGATGAAGAGGATTACCATAAAGGGAAGATTCAGGCTAACCCAGTAAGGAGGCGCCTAGAGAGGACAGAGAATGAGATCATCCGGGAACATGTCCGGGATGGTCAGGGAAATCTGCAATATGACGAAGATGGTAATGGCATCACAAATGAGAGAACGATTCCTCATGTATAAAATCGAGTAACCATTGAAGATTACTCCAACGGAGAGGTTGATAGCATTTTAACACAGTTTAGACAAAAACAAGGAGAAGGAGAAACTCCCTGGTTGGTCAGGGTGCACGATCTCAGAGGAGGTGGAGTGCACTTTGACGCTGGAGACGTGGCAAAATTTGTCACCATGTCTCGGGAGCCAGTAATTCAGAGATCAATAAAAAATTATTTTGTTGATCATAATGAGCATGGTACTCAAAACTTAATCATAATCCTAGCCCATGCTTTTTTGGACAAATATCGATCAGAAGCAGACTTTTCTATCAATGATAAACCTTGGTATATCATAAAAGATGGTATGGAAAGGCTGAAGGAAGAAGCAATGAGGAATGCTCTTCCTCTTTTGGGAATGGATGATGATTATCTCCAGTACCCATTGACAGCCAGCATAAGAAATAGGCTGGTTAAACATGCTCCTCCAGCATACAAAACAGTTAATTTAACCTTAACTGTAGCGTTGACTGGAGAATCAATCAGTGTGGTTCTAGGGAGGATGAGGGAGTTACAGGATATGGGACAGTGGGATAAATCGTCCCCTGGAGGCCATCTTGGTAACAGTAAGCCAAACAATTGATTGGAAAGAGAAAAATCATTAAGGGAGGCCCCACGGGTGTCTCGCAAAGACATGTCCCAGGCTTTGCTTAAAGCCGGGATCAATAAAGGATTGTTGGAAAGGAGACAGGAGAATTATGGAAGTTGTACAAACAAAGTTCCATCCGCAAAGAAAGTGACCACTACAAAATGTGGAGGGGGGCTCAAAAACCCCCAAGGTAAAGAAATGAGAAGGAAAAGGGGAAAACCCCCCAAAGAAAGTGTCTTGGGAAGATTTTCAGTCAGTTTATCCATGGGAAGAACTGGCTGCAGCTGTGGCCACAAAGGTCACAGAAGGAAGGGCTAATACACAGACTGAAGTCTGTGTAAATGAAAGTTCAGAAGAAGTGATTTACCATAGGTAGCCAGCCAAGCCCCTCCTATTGATAAAAAGGGACGAACGTCCCTACGTCAATCTCAGCATACATTGGAAAGGGGGAAATGTTGAAAGAGGTGAAAGAGTCCCAGCTTTGATTGACACGGGGGGGGGGGGTGGAGGCTACTTTAATTCATGGAAACCCAGAAAAAAATAAAAAGGACCTAGAGTAAAAATTGCTGGACTAGGTGGTCAAGTGATCACCGGGGTTCAGACACAGGTAGCTTTGAAGATAGATAAATTACCTATCAAGAAGTATACGGTACTGGTAGTTCCTATACCAGAATATATTTTGGGAATTGATGTCCTAAAAGGGATGACAATCTGACCGAAGAAAATTCTCCTTTGGGGTTAAGTCTTGTCATAAGGAAATGGTGGTGGTGGGCAAAGTCAAAATACCCCCTGTACATGTACCTCCAGCTACAAAAATGGTAGCTATGAAACAATAATCGAATACCACGAGGTCACAGAGAGATAAGAGAAATCATTAAAGAATTGGTAGAAACTGGGGTAATGCGCCCTACTACTACCGCATGGAATAATCCTGTCTGGCCAGTTAAAAAGAGTGATGGCTCCTGGCGCATGGCAGTTGATTATAGGGAGTTAAACAAGAATACTCCTCCTTTGACAGCTGCAATTCCGGATACAATAACGATTGTGTAAAATATTCAGACTCACTCTGGAACTTGGTATGCAGTAATTGATTTGGCAAATGCTTTCTTTACTATACCTATAGAAGAGAAGGCTCAAGATCAATTTGTATTCACTTGGTTAGGGAGACAATATACCTTTACCAGATTACCCCAAGGATGGCTACATAGCCCCACCATCTGTCACCAGACGGTGGCAGAGCATTTGGATGGATTTGATCTACCATCAGAAATGCAGATCTCACATTATATTGATGATATAATGATGCAAGGACAAGATGAGCAAAGTGTGAAAGATCAATTGACAAAACTGGTTGCTCATATGAGGAATAAAGGATGGGAAATCAATGATGCCAAGGTTCAAGGACCGTCTCAGGTGGTAAAATTTCTAGGGATTCAGTGGAACAAGGGGCACAGAGAGATCTTGCCCAATGCCAGACAGAAAATTATTAATTTTCCGGTCCCTAAATCTAAACAAGAGACTCGGTCTTATAATGGATTGTTTGGTTTTTGGAGACAACATATCCCTCATTTGGGACAAATGTTGGCCCCTTTATACAAAGTAACGAGGAATAAATAGGAGTTCCACTGGGGAGAAGAACAGCAAAATGTGTTTGAGATGGTCAAGGAAGCGATACAACAAGCTGTGTATCTATGGCCAATGTTGTCAGGACCCGTGGAGCTGCATGTGTCAGTTCAACATATGTATGCCAATTGGTCACTGTGGCAAAAACAAAGGGGGGGGGGTGAGTTCCTCTTGGATTTTGGAATAGAAAATTACCAGATGCTGGAGAAAAATACACTCCTTTTGAACAGCAATTGTTAACTTGTTATTGGGCTCTGGTGGAGACCGAACAATTAACCACTGAACATGAGGTATTGCTGAGACCAGCAATAACCATAATGCAGTGGGTGTTGTCCAATCCTAAAACCAATAGGGTGGGGCACGCCCAGGAGCAAAGCATCATTAAATGGAAATAGAAGAGATGAATCCAGCGAGCCAAAGTTGTAGTAGATAAAAAGTTTTAGTCTTTATTTTAATTATATTAAAAAAAAAAAGTCTTTGTCCATAGCAGCATAAATGATGACAGACAGAGGTAGGAAAAGTTACTGCTGGCGCTAGCAGTAACTTTTCCTACCTCTGTCTGTCATCATTTATGCTGCTATGGACAAAGACTTTTTTTTAATATGATTGAAATAAAGACTAAAGAAACTTTTTATCTACTACAACTTTGGCTAGCTCGATTCATCTCTTCTATTTGTGCTGGTAAGAGCTTCTACCATATACCCGTGCTAAGAGCCCCTATAATCATAGCAGCTTGATCCTACAATATATTGGGTAAGCTGGAAAAACTTTTTCCTTTTTTATATTAAATGGAAATGGTACATTTCGGAAAGGGCCAAGAAGGGAGAAGGCAGGATTGCCACTCTACATGAGAAAGTGGCAGAGGTAGCTGAGGAAACATCTTTTCCCAGCAAAGCTGCCATGCTAGAAGAATGATGCAAGGACAAGACGAGCAAAGTGTGAAAGATCAATTGACAAAACTGGTTGCTCATATGGGCAAAAAGGAAAAAAAAAAGGAAAACGTTTTTCCAGCTTCACCAATATATAGGTGAAGTGGGGGAAAGCATATTAAGATTTAACTGAACCACAACAAACACATGCATGGTTCACAGACGGATCAGCTCATTATGTGAGTGGGAAAAAGCTGTGGAAAAGTGTTGCATATAATCCCAGATTGGAAAAATGTCTGTCAGTAGAAGGGGAAGGCAAAAGTAGCCAATATGCAGAACTCTATGCCATATTCTTGGCATTATCTTTTGAACAGGGAAAAGAGTGTCATCTTTATATCGATACTGGGTCAGTAGCAAATGGATTAGCCACATGGATGATGGAATGGAAAAAACACAAATGGTTAAACAGGATTGGGTTGCCAGATACCAAAGGATCATTATGGTCAAATAGCCACTCGTTCTAGCTTAGCGTTAAAAGAAGCCATAGTGGTGGGAGGAGTAAAAGATGCAGATTATCAGCGAGAAATCAAGGTACTGATGCTAAATTTGAGAAATGAACCTTTGATCTTGGTGAAACACCAGAAGGTGGCTCAGATGTTGATAATTCCAATAAACTTGTCTGAGATAAGATAAGGAACTGCCCCGGCAGAGTTAACAATACGGGGTACTAAAGGTTTTGGATCCTCTAATATTACAAATGTAGGAGCAAAAATATGAATTCAAAACCTCCAAGGACCGCCCTCAGAGGCAGAGGTAATAGCGGTCAGAAAAGATGGTACTCTCCTGATATTGAGACCAGGAGTGGAGAAGTTGGAATATGTACCACAAGATAAATGGTATTTACGAGAATAATAGTGTATCTCTATTTCCAGATGGTGTTGTAAATAAGCGGAATCTAATGTATCGGTTACTGGGAAGAGCTCGATAGTGAGGAGCTGGAGAAATTCCTGTGTTTGATGTTTGCCTCTTTGGTCGTTGGATGGACAAGTCTACATCAGGAGGAACCTATGGCGAATAAATTTCTGATGTACCATCACATTTTAACTGATGCGCTGAACAGTAGTCAACACACAGATTGCTGGATCTGTACACATTCTCCGGTTACAGCCACTAGTATCCCTTATCTGGATATCCCGGTATCGATGGAGGAAATCTTAAGGCCTTGTGCGCACTGGGAAATGGAATTTTCTTGAGAAAATTCCGCATGCTCTCAAAGATTACCGCACCCGCGGTAAAAAACCGCGGGAAACCGCACCCGAAAACCGCATGCGGGTTGCTGCGGTTTTACCGCGGTATTGTTCGCAGTATTGCCGCGTGCGGGTTGGGATGTGCTTTATTGCATTCAATGCAATAAAGCACATTGAAGAAAAAAAAAAAAAAGTCATTTAATTCTGAGATAGTAGATAGACAGAAGAATAGATAGAGGGATAGATAGATAGACAGACAGATAGAGGGATAGATAGAGGACAGATCGCTGCATTTCCCACGGTCGGCAGTGAGTTCACATTAACGGCCGTGGGAAATGACCGGTAATTACCTCTGCTGTCTTCTGCTTTCATTCAGCGCTGTGTCTGTGACAGTCGCGGCTGGATGGAAGCAGCGCAGGACCTGTGGATTACGCCGGAGCGGTGGATTACGCCGGAGCTTTGGTGCGGGAGGGGTTAAAAAAAATGGTGAACGAGGCTTGTTTGTTTTATTTAAAATAAAGGATTTTTCGGTGTCTGTGTTTTATTCACTTTACTTATGGGTTGATCATGTCAGCTGTCACATAGACGCTGCCATGATCAAGCCTGGAGTTAATGGCGGTGGTCCCCCACCATCATTAACCCCTTGTATTACCTTGCTGCCACTGCTACACGGTGGCAAGAAGAGCCGAGGACACGCCGGTGCTGCCGCATAATGCATGCGACAGTCCCGGGGCAGCTGCGGCTGATATTCTCGGCTGCGGGAGGGGGAGTGAGGCGGGGGACATTATCCCTGCCCCTCTCCCTCCCCAGCCTGAGAATACCGGGCCGCCGCTGTGTGCTTACCTCGGCTGGAAGGTAAATATGCAGCGGAGCCCACGTTCTTTGTTTTCTATATTTCCGTTTTCTTTCTATGTGTGTTCTATGTGTCTGTGTTCTATGTCTGTGATGTCTGTGTGTGTGTGATCTGTGTTTGTGTTTACTCTCTGCACGGCTTCCTCTTCCTGTAATGACATCACTTCCCTGCAAAACCGCAGACAAGTGATGCACATTACCGGAGGTAAACCGCGAAATACCGCAGGGAATAACGCAGCAAAACGCAGTGAACCGCACAGAATTTGCTGCCTGCGTTATTCCCTGCGGGATTTCATGATTAACATTGGAGTCAATGGAGTGAAATCCCTCAGCGACGTGCGGAAAAGAATTGACATGCACTTGTTTTTGCTGCGGGATTCCCGCAGCAAAACATGCAGCTGTCAAATTCCGCCCAGTGCGCACAGGATTTTTTTTCTCCATAGGATTTGCTGGTGATTCACTGCAGAGATGTTATGAACATTTTCTGCAGCGAAACATGCAGCAAATCCGCGGAAAATCCGCGGCAAAATCCGGTAAGTGCGCACATAGCCTAAAGTGGAAAAGTTGTTCTGATCATCTTGCTGATAAAGACACTCGAAATGTTCGTCTATGGAATACTACCCATTCCCATAGTGGGATAGCTCAATCTTCCATGGTGGCAAGGCAATTTGAATGAAACAGTCACCAATTCACAATATCTGGCTTTTAATGGAGGAATTTGGATACCAAGAAATAAAACTGGACTAACTAATCAGGGATTCGTCCCTATGGGGAATGTAAAAATAAGTTTTGGGACAGCTATAAATACTCTAAATGCTTTTAAACCCAGCTTATTGGAAACGACAATTCATGATATGTTATGGCCTTATGCCAATACGTTCATAAATGGGACTAGTGAAACTTGTAGTAACATAATCGGGAAATGTAATGTGTAATGATTCCTTTGAATAACGAGCAAATGCCAAAACACATGATATTCAAGGGAGCTTTTCAGATAATATTGGTTTTAGTTTTGATATACATAGTAGTGAAAGTGATTATATTCGTGATTCAACGTTTATTTAAACAAACCAAGAAAACAAAATTTGTGGCAAACGATGCCTCTTCGTCATGGTATGGTGTTTTCCGAGTGATCTTCCTCTAGTGGAATACTGATTATGGAAAATAATCCCTGGGATCGAGGACAGATTGTGATACCAATGTGATATGACTGAAGAATGAGTGTGATTAGACAGGGTTCATAATCAAAAGATATAGTGATCCCAGATATTATTTAAACCATCAATAATTCAGTATCAGAGAGATGTCCTCTGGCTAATCCATTTTTACCATGATGAAGAATAAGTGTCAGACAGATCTTGAACAAACCACGATTATGAGAAGTAACGTTTACAGTTCAACAGTCAGGAAACCCGTGGTTAGTTGACAACAGGTGTAGGGAAGCTGGCATGTAAAATTCACGGCTCCTTGCAATATCTCCAGGAAACTGTGGTCGGTCAGTGGTCAACTGGCAAAATGTGCAAGAAATGTGCAGGAAGCTACTGGTGCCCACAGCAGCTTGTGGTCAAGTTACATGAACATGACTCAGCTGTCACATGCTGGTCACCAATTCACCACTCAGTGCACATGACGTATAAAGTTTTGCTATAAAAAGACAGGACTCTCTTAATGAGATGGGGTTATTTCCAGGACGCTCAAGTGGACGCACTGTTCCTGTGATGCAGATGTTGATTCCTTCTCACTAATCGAGTCCCTCTGATGAGAAAGGCGTGCTACAACATAACGGTAATGTTGATGCATATTTCTGATATTGTATAAGATTCTATGACTATAAAGTAGTTCTAATGCCTATGTACCATTGATTATTCATGTGCTATTAAAATAAATAGTATCTTGCTATAAAGAATCTTAGTATTCGTGCCTGATTAGGATATCAGTGAGCGTTTCATAAATACGGGCTTTCAGCCCCTTTTTAGGAGAATTTAGCAAGACAGTGTGACACCGCAGGAACGAGGAACCTCACCTTACCTGCGGCCGCCGGCAATGAGGAAGGAAGAAGGTGGGCAGGATGTTCGTCCCGCTCATCTACGCTTTAATTGGGTGCCCGCTTAGTGACGTTGCTGTGACGCCGAACGAACCGCCCCCTTAGAAAGGAGGTGGTTCGCCGGTCACAGCGACGTCGCTAGGCAGGTAAGTAGTGTGACGGGTCCGCGCGATTGTGCGCCACAGGCAGCGATTTGCCCGTGATGCACAAACGATGGGAGCGGGAACGCTCGCTAGCGAGATCACAGCGTGTAAAGCAGCCTTATGTCTGGCTCACTAGGTATGTATAATGTAGGTGCTCTAAAGTAAAAAAAATGCTAATTTTCGAAGTCAAACTCTGGCACACAGTAAGAAAAAAAATAGATAAAAGAGATTATGTTCTTTTTCGTACTGCTTTTTATTTTCTGAGTAGTGAAAAAAATAAATGAAGGACACTTGTATTCTGAAATGCTTATTCCAATGTATCAGCTGCAGCAGGGCCATTTACACGCTGCGACATCACTAACAATATATCGTCGGGGTCAGTGTTTGTGACGCACATCCAGCGTCGTTTGCGACATCGCAGCATTTAACACCTATGTGCGACCTTAAGAGATTGCAAAAAAGGCAAAAATCGTTGGTCTGTGATACGTCGCTCATTTACCAAAAATCGTTGTGTGGTCAGTAGCGAGGTTGTTTGTCGTTCCTGCGGCACCACAAATCGCTATGTGTGACACCGCAGGAACGAGGAACAACCTCGTACCTGCGGCCGCCTGCAATGAGGAAGGAAGGAGATGGGGGGGGGGGGGGGATGTTAGTTCCGCTCATCACCGCTTCTATTGGAGGGCTGCCGTGTGATATCGCTGTGACGCCGCACGAAACGCCCCCTTAGAACGGAGGCTGTTCGCCGGCCACAGTGACATTGCAGGGAAGGCAAGTCCGTGTGACGGGTGTAAGCGATGTTGTGTGCCACGGGCAGCAATTTGCCCGTGACGCACAACAGACAGCGGCGGGTATGCTCGCTAGCGAGATCGCAGCGTGTAAAGCACTCTTTAGAAATAGGCCATTCAGATGTTTGTTTTTGTGTAGTGGTGCTATCTATTTATTTTCATGAGCACTTGTATTTGCTGTGGATCGAGTGATCTGAAAGTCAGAATAAAATCTACAGTGCAAGTCTATGGGTCCGTGAAAAAAATAAAATAAAAATAATTCGGACAACACTTGGATGGAATCTCATTTTCAGACCGCTGAATAGTTTGGTCCTAATGTCTGTTTTCTCTTACATGAAAAAAAAAATTCACACTGACTAAAAACCTGACAAAAAAAAAAAAAAAAAAATCGGTCCTATTATCTAGTGCGTGAAGAGGATGAGACCTAATAAGACACAGGTGCTAAGCCGACTTTCACTGCTATCATCTGAACTCCAAATGAGCATGTTATGACGCCAATACATGTAAATTTGTTTAAGTCAAACTTCTGCACACAGTAGGAAAACGTAGATAAAAAACAATGTTCTTTTTCGTAATGCTTTTTATTTTCTGAGTAGTGAAAAAATAAATGAAGGACATGCGCATTCCGTATTACATGTGTATTACAGCAGCCTTTGTCAGGGATTACATGCCAAGTGGCGTTCTCTGTGAGTAGGCAGTAAGTGATCATGCACAGAGATATAAATGTGACTAAGGTCTGCCTCTTCTGTGGTAGTAGCAATTATGGGCACACATGTACTCTGAATGGAACCGTTGTCCTTTTGTGTTCTTTGGTTTCCTAGCTGTTAATTTGCTGAAGTAATCTGGAGATATTTCACCCCATGCTTCCAGAAGCCCCTCCCACAAGTTGGATTGGCTTGATGGGCACTTTTTGCGTACCATACAGTCAAGCTGCTCCCAAAACAGCTCAATAGGATTGAGATCTGGTGACTGGGCTGGCCACTACATTACAGATAGAATACCAGCTGCCTGCTTCTTCCCTAAATAGTTAATGCATAATTTGGAGGTGTGCTTCGGATCATTGTCCTGTTGTAGGATGAAATTGGCTCCAATCAAGTGC